>NC_140802.1:18084459-18684459 GCF_037176805.1 Vigna unguiculata
GATTCCCTGGATATTTTCATATCTGTATAGCCTAGAGGATTAACATAAGACCACCTTTACTTGTCCATTTGGTACATATGCTTATAGGAAGATGCCATTTGGCCTATGCAATGCTTTTGGGACATTTCACTGATGTATGATAAGTATTTTTACAGATTTGTTGGAGCATTGTATTGAGGTTTTTATGGATGATTTTAGTGTATATGGTTCATCTTTTTATCATTGCTTCTCTAGTCTTGCGAAAGTCTTGGAAAGATGTGAGGAAACTAACCTTGTTTTAAATTTTGAAAAATGTCATTTTATGGTGGAACAAGGTATAGTTTTAGGACATGTTATTTCCAAGAATGGTATATCTGTAGATCCTGCTAAAATTGATATTATTTCACAGTTACCTTACCCCTCTTCTGTGAAAGAGGTTCGATCTTTTCTTGGACATGTAGGATTTTACAGGAGGTTTATCAAGGACTTCAGCAAGATAGCCAACCCTCTCTCCAACTTGCTGCAAAAGGATGTACCATTTGACTTTGGAGAGAGGTGCAAAGATGCTTTTGACACATTGAAAAAGGCGCTTACTACCACTCCTATCATCCAGCCACCTGACTGGACATTACCATTCGAGTTGATGTGTGATGCATCAAACTTTGCAGTAGGAGTGGTGCCTGCACAAAGAGATGGGAAGCTACCACATGTGATATATTATGCTTCCAAAACATTGGACGCAGCGCAGGCTAACTACACCACAACTGAGAAGGAATTATTAGTTGTTGTGTTTGCCTAGGACAAATTCAGACCTTATATACTTCGTTCAAGGTAATTGTTTACATTAATCATGCAACATTAAAATTCCTTCTGAAGAAAGCAGATTTCAAGTCAAGGTTGATTAGATGGATGCTACTGCTCCAAGAGTTTGACATTGAAATTCAAGATAGAAGTGGGGCAGATAACATTCCTATTCAAGATGACTTTCTTGATGAAGTCCTCCTAGCATTGACTACTGTGAAAGGTATGTTTCCTGAACCTTGGTTTGCTGACATTGTTAACTATTTGGTTATTTCTGCTATTCCTCCCTCATTCTCCAAGTCTGAAAGAACCAAGCTGAAAAGTGATGCAAAGTACTATATATGGGAAGATCCAATCTTATGGCGCATTGGTAGTGACCAAGTTATAAGGAGGTGTGTTCCAGATATTGAGATACCTTATGTGCTTGAGTTCTGTCATTCGTCCCCTTGTGGTGGACATTATGGCACACAAAGAACAGGTAGGAAGGTGTTAGATTATGGATTATATTGGCCTACTATCTTTAAAGATGCACGGATGGTGTATGAAAATTGTGAGCAATGTCAAAAAGCAGCTAGATCCATTACAAGGAGGGACGAGATGCTTCAACAACCCTTGATTTTGTGAGGTATTCGATATTTGGGGTATTGATTTTATGGGTCTTTTTCCTCTTTCTTCTGGATTTTCTTATATTCTACTTGTTGTAGACTATGTCTCCAAATGGGTGGAAGCCATAGCTACAAGGACTAATCATGCTCGAGTTGTTATGATTTTTTTCAGGTCTAATATTTTCTGTAAGTTTAGGATACCACGAGCCATTATTAGTGACCAGGGGACTCATTTTTGTAATAGACTGCTTGAGAACATGTTGAAGAAGTATGGGGTGACACATCGCGTTGCTACACCATATCACCCCTAAACTAATGGGCAAGCAGAGATCTCTAATAGGGAGATTAAAAAGATACTAGAGAAAGTAGTGAAGCCTAGTCGAAAGGATTGGGCCATAAGATTGGATGATGCACTTTGGGCACACAGGATAGCCTACAAAGCACTTATAGGTATGTCACCTTTTAGGGTGGTTTTTGGAAAGGCTTGTCATCTACCTGTGGAGATTGAAAATTGGGCCTATTGGGCCGTGAAAGCTGGCAACATGGATTTGGAAAAAGCAGGGAAAGAGCGGAAACTTCAGTTGCAAGAACTAGAGGAGATTAGGCTTGCAGCCTATGAAAACTCAAAGTTCTACAAAGAAAAGACCAAGCAATTCCATGACCAAAAGCTTGCTAGGAAGGACTTTAAGGTAGGCCAAAAGGTGTTACTATATAAGTCCAGGTTAGGTCACATGAGTGGTAAGTTACGCTCCAAATGGGAAGGGCCATTTATTATTACAGAAATATTTCCTTATGGAGCAGTGGAGATCAAGGATGAAACTTCAAATAGTGCTTTCAAAGTTAATGGACATCGTCTTCGGATATTTAATGAAAATCAAGATATAGTGAATAAGACGATGGATGGGATGAACTTGACTTCTCCCTCATACCTTCAACCTTGAGGAGGTAAGTACCCTTCATACTTTTTCTTTGCATTTTGTACATATTGAATACATTGAGGACAATGCATGGATAAAGTGTGGGGGTGTGGGGAGAAAAAATTATTTTCCCCCTTTTTGATTTTGTTTTCTATTTGTTTTGTTTTCTTTTTGTTTTCTTAAAAAAAAAACAAAAATTTCTGCTTTCAATAAAACATGTTGACATTGGATTTTGGGATTTGATTCACTAATTGGAACGGTCATAATTCTGGGAAAATAAGAGTCATGTGCTATGAGTGGATTGTTTTTGTGATTTACTAATTGAGTTGATTTGAGAGTTTCTGGAATAAATCTTTTGTGAAAGAGTTTTGACCTTGTGAGTTTTGAGCTTTATTATAAACGATGGACTACCATGTGTCATTCCAATTTTTCTTGTGTGACTTGCACATGTCTTGTTTTTACTCAAATGTTTAGCTTGACTCTTGTATTTTGCATCGTAGGTGAATATGCATGATTCGATATGACTGAGGCATTTCTTGTTTTTAGCTACTTAGCCAAATAAGTTGACCATGACATTAATCCATTGATAGACCCTTTGACCTTTAAACCTCTTTTTCTTATTTCGAGCATATTGCTAAACCTTAAAAAGAAAAAGACCATGTTTTTCCTTACCTTGGGAAGAAAGAAGGAGCTAGTGCACTATATTAAGATTGGTTGAGAAATAAAGTGTGGGGGTGAGTATTTCCCCACAAAGTTATAAAAATGGCAAAAGGAAAATATTTTATGACAGAGTGTTGAACTGAAAAATGATTGCTTTCTGAAAAAAAAGCAACAAAGGATAAAAGAGAAAAAAAAGACAAAAGAGATTGTTTTTGAAACTATGCTCTGTGATTCTTTCTACTTTACTATTTCAAAAACACTAAAATCCTAAAAAAATTTCCTACCTTTGCCTTGGCCCCGTTATAACCTATGAAAAGTCTTCATGATTTTTGAATGCATATTTTCTGAAAGCTGTGAATATTAGAGTTTTGCTAAGCATTGAGAGTGTTTACTTGCATGGGTATTTTGAGTGGAAACACAAGCCAAAACACTTGAGCGAATTTCGGTGAGAAAATATACATTTAACTTGAGTGTTTCTCTTTCATATTTGATTATCTTGTAAACTCAAAAGATTAACACATGTGTGAAAATAGAATATTTCCATTTGTATGTGCATGACAACATGAACTCTAGAAGATTGATTTGTTTCCATTTGTATTCATTCCTTTAATCCACTGAAGACATGGAATAAAATACCTCAGAATAAAGTTTTAAAATTGTTCAATTTTGCCCAGGAGTGCAAAAGGATAAGTGTGGATGTGTGATGAGTTCAAATTTTTGCCCTCATTTAATCTTTAAATTTGGGGTTTTAATAGAATTTTTTGTGCTTAAGGATTGATTTAATTAGGATATGGGATTATTGGATTTATTGAGTACATAAGCTAAAAATGGCATAAAAATTTATTTTAGTTGCATAAAATATTATCGGATATTCTAATGTTTGTTAATGCAGTTGAAGTTTGATTTGGATCATTAAAAGTGTGGATTTGAAATATTCAAAGTTACAAAATAAGTCCAATATCACAAAATTCTGGAAAAGAATAATTTAGGAGCTAAATGCACCCCCTGTTTTTATTTAAACACTCCTCTTGCAAGTGGACCACAAAAACCTGTTCTGCACCCCAAATTTTTACTGAGTTGCACCCCTCCAACCACTTAAACCCATCTCAACCAGATTATGCCATGTGGCATTCCTCATCTTCTAAATCATTCCAACCACATGATGACACGTGTCATAATCCTCAATTCACCAAATTGACCAATCAGTGCTTGCCACGTCACCATCTTCCAAAATGAAACCCTAACCCTAATTTTCTCCTCTCCTTCCATCACCATGGCAGCCGTGGCAGCCGCCACCGCGAATCCGTCCTCCAACCTTTCAGCCACCATCGCCGGCCACCATTCACGTTATTAGAGCCACCATGGAATCACAATCTCCACCACGCATCTACCTTTATCATCTCTACATTCCGCAACAGCAGCAGCGCGACCAGCCATGGAAACCACTCACCACATATCCATCTTCTCGCGTCGTCCCCACCACAGGTCTGTAGCAGAAACACCGTGAGCCACCATCTTCGTGCAAAACCGCGCCGGAAAAATGCAACCATTGCAATAACCATCTTCGTGTAGATCCTCCAATGACTGTATAGTCCTCTCAAACTGACCATCTGTCTCTGGATGATAGGTTGAGCTCATTCTCAACTGAGTGCCCAAGGCGTTCTGTAGTGACTACCAAAACCTCGATGTGAATCTTAGATCTCTGTCCGACACAATACTCGCAGGCACCCCATGTAGTCTGACCACTTCTCTGACATATAAATCTGCCAATTTGTCCATAGCCATCTTTTGATTAATTGGCAAGAAGTGAGCACTCTTCGTCAATCTGTCTACTATTACCCAAATCGAGTCATGCCCCCTCACAGATCTCGGCAGGTGTGTAACAAAGTCCATGGAAATGTTGTCCCATTTCCACTGAGAAATATCCAGAGGCTCCAACGTGCCACCCGGCCTCTGATGTTCAATCTTCACCTTTTGGCATACTAAACAAGAAGCAACATAATCGGCCACATTTGTCTTCATGCCCGTCCACCAGAAGGTCACTTTCAAGTCTTTATACATCTTAGTCATACCTGGATGTATGCTAAGACGACTCTTATGCCCTTCCTCTAAGAGCATTTTTCTCAATACCCGAATCCTGGGTACACACACCCTTTCTCTGAAATGTAGGATGCCATCTTTACCCATCTTGAAGTCTTTTCTCTTATATGTGCCCAACTCACCAATGATCTACTGCAGTTCCTGATCATTACCTTGTTCCACCCAAACCTCATCTAGGAACTCATTGGTGATTCTCAACATGTTGCACCATATATGACATGCCTCCATATCCAGTCCCAGATTCATGTCTCACAGCTTCTCTATCAGCTCCAACTCCTTAATCATCATGGCCGACACATGGACTATCTTCTTGCTCAGGGCGTCTGCTACGACATTAGCTTTACCAGGATGGTATAACAACTCAAAGTCATAATCCTTCAGGTATTCCATCCAGCGCCTTTGCCTCATATTCAGCTCCTTCTGATCAAACAAGTATTTTAAACTTTTATGGTCGCTGAATACCTGGAACTATGCTCCATACAAATAATGCCTCCAAGTTTTGAGGGAAAATACTACTACAGCCAACATCAAATCGTGCGTCGGGTAATTTTTCTCATGTACCTTCAACTGTCTCGACGCATAAGCCACAGGTCGTTTATCCTGCATTAGTACACAACCCAACCCCTGATATGAGGCATCGCAGTACACCTCAAGCATTTTGGCCGTGTCAGGGATAGCCAAAACTGGTGCGGTAGTCAGTCTTCTTTTCATTTACTCAAAGCAGGTTTCACACTCATCCATCCAAGAGAAAGGTTGATCCTTTCTGGTGAGTTGTGTTTATGGACTCACCATCTTGGAGAAACCCTCCACAAATCTCCTGTAATAACTAGAGATGGCAAATAAACCCGTGCCCGTGGGTATCACCCGAACCCGTCCCCGTTTTGACGGGGAATCCCCGCTTTGACTGGGTATGGGTATGGGTATGGGTAATACCCGAAATTTTCAACTGGGGATGGGGATGGGGATGGGGATATATATATACCCGCCCAAATACCCGTCCCCGCTTAAATTACTAAACTATTTATAATTTATTAAATAATCTAAAAAATATATATAAATAAATAATATATTTACACATAAAATATAATATAATATAATATAATATAGTATATATACATATAAATAAAATATACTTTTATATATATATATTTACACATATACATGTAATATAATATAATATAATATAATATAATATACATATAATATATATACATAATAATATAATATAATATATATAATATATACGTATAAAACAAATTAATCATTTAACTAGTGAGATCTTTTATAAACAAATTTATAACATTACAAATTTATAAAAATTTAAAAGAAATATATATATATATATATATATATATATATATATATAAGCATAAAATATCTACACATATACATATAATATATATACATAATAATATAATATATATTATTATATTTATATTATTATATAATATAATATAATATATACTTAAAATAAATATATATCTATAAAAAAAATATATATATATATATATATATATATATATATATAAACATAAGATATCTACACATATAATATATATACATAGTAATAATAATATAATATATAATATAATATAATATATATAAATAATTATATATATATATATATATATATATATATATATATATATATAAACATAAGATATCCACACATATAATATATATATACATAGTAATATAATATATAATATAATATAATATAATATATATATATATATATATATATATATATATATATATATATATATATATATATAACATATTTCTCATTCTCTTTGTTTTTTGTTATACACTTTGTTTACTCTCTCAATTGTCTGGTTTGTTTTTCAAGATTTAATTTTGAAGGTAATTTTTCTTCTTCTTATTACATAATTTTTACTCTCTGTACATGGTTATGTTCAAATAGGTGTTCCTCAATTTCATTCTATGAAATAATTTTTAGGTTACACATTTGATTATCTTTATTTATTTATTTATTTTCATGAAAATGTTTGACTCTTATTTTGTAGCTCTTCTTTTTGTTACTTTGGTTATACACTTTTTTACTCTCTTTTAATTGTTTGGCTTGTTCTTTAAGGTTTAAGCAGATCTTCAAGGTACTTTTCCTTTTATCATAATCTTAATTATACATTTTTTTTTCCGTTATGTTATGTTCAAATGGATATTCTCAAATTTGGGTCACACATTTAATTATCTTTACTCCTTTATGATAATGAATCTGATGAAGAAAGTACATTATATTCTAGTAATTAAAATTTTCAATTTCAATTATTATATCATATCTAATTTTTCATTTTTTTTCTATGTGTAGGTGGATCGAATGCAAATGAAACCACTGATCATTTGTAAAATTAATAAATATTTTGGTTATTATAAAATTTTAGTAATGTGTAATTTTTTAGCTTTTATATAATTATTTGAATTTTATTTAGTTGTTATTTGATACTTTAATTTGAGATTTATACTATTATAATATTTTTCTTAATATTTGACATCATGAAAATCAAAAAGAGTATGTTATTTTAATATTGAATATTTTGATAGTATCATGATTCCGTTGGTGTGATTTTTAAATTTTTTTTATAAAAAATATTTAATTGATATATGGAACAATAAAAAAATGGGTATGGGTATGGGTATAAGAAAATACCCGTTACCCGGTGGGGATGGGGATGGGTCAAAAGTTGTATACCCGTTGGGTTTGGGGATGGGGATGGGGATGAATTTTTATTATGGGGATGGGGATGGGATCATGATATCCGTACCCGCCCCGCCCCGTTGCCATCCCTAGTAATAACCAGCCAAACCCAAGAAACTCTGCACCTTCGTAACTGTCTGTGGTCTCTCCCACTTCACCACCATTTCGATCTTAGCCAAATCCACGACTATTCCTTGGGCTGAGATCACATGACCCAAGAATTGCACCTCATCTAGTCAGAACTCGCATTTCGATAACTTCCCATACAACTGATGCTCTTTGAGAATTCCCAACACCACTCTCAAATGCTTTGCATGCTCCTCTCGACTCTCAGAATATATCAGTATGTTGTTAATAAATACGACAACAAACTGGTCCAGGTACGGTTGGAATACCTTGTTCATGTAATCCATGAATATAGCAGGAGCATTTGTCAGCCCAAACGGCATCACCACACACTCATAATGCCCGAAGCGAGACCTAAAAGTCATCTTCTGCGCATCCTCCGGCTTGACCAAGATCTGATGATATCCAGACCTCAAGTAAATCTTAGAGAACAATACGGCTCCCCTTAGCTGATCCAACAGATCATCAATCATCGGCAGTGGATATTTATTCTTTATTGTTAACTTATTCAACTGCTGGTAATCAAAATACAATCTGGACCTGCCATCCTTTTTCTTCACTAGCAATACCGGTGCTCCCCATGGTGACGCACTCGGTCTGATAAATTTCTTCTCAAGCAGGTCTTCAATCTACTTCTTCAACTCTGTCAACTCGGCTAGCGCCATTCGATACCGTGCCATAGATACTGGGCCAGCTCCAGGGATGAGATCAATGGTGAAATCCACATCCCTGCTCGGTGGCAATTCTGGTATCTCATTTAGGAACACATCTGTATACTCCTCCACAACTGGAATCATACTGATTTTCTCTGCGGTGCTCTTCTTCTCTATCTGAGCCACTTAAACAGGTAGCTCCAACTTCCATTTCATCTATCGCCCTTTGAGCCTAGATCAAGTCCAAACCAACTACCTTCGGGAATACCACGTTGCGCTGTCCGCAATTAATAACAATGTGGTTGATCGATAGCTAGTCCATACCCAGAATTACGTCAAGACCCTCAATTGGCAAGTAGATGAGATTCACCTTGAACCTTCAGCCTGCCACCTCCATAGGACATCCCACGCACATAGAAAAGGTGGATACCTCGCCAGAAGTTGGTGTCGCAATTATCAGTTCGCACCCCAACTCTCGCATCACAAGTCCGAGCCTCCCCACACATTCATTGGACACGAATGAATAGGTGGCTTCTGAATCATACAACACTACAACCTCATGGTTAAACAATAAACATGAAAGCTACACCAGGTTACCTAACTGTGTAGCCTCGGTGGTCGTCAAGGCAAACACACGCTCTGGTGCTCTAGGCCGATCTCCGATTGGTTTCTTAGTTAGTGCACCTCCAGCTAGTTTCTTATTAGGGCAGTGGCATGCAAAATGTCCAGTCTGATCACAAACATAACACTTACCAGTGCTACTGCTCCCGCCTAAGTTGCCAGAGGGTTTAGGTCAGTCCCTCCTAAGATGCTCCCCGCCACAATTATAGCACTGTAGCTTCCTGGATGAAGACTGCGGTCTGGTGTAAGGTTTCTTCTGAGATCTGGAATTAGGAGCAGTCTTCTACTGTCAGGCCACTCAGCTAGGCCCCATCTCTAGCTGCTCAACTGCCTTGGCCTGCTCCACCAAGATGGGAAACTCCCGGATCTGGAGTGGTACTGTAACATCCCTAGGGATTATTACTTAAAAAATAAATATTAAAATAAATAAGTGCTTTAATAGCCATCTCGATAAAAATCCCAACGCGGGGAAATTTTAATTTATTAAGATAGCGCGCCAAAACTCATAAATAAATTCATAAAAGGTTACAAGTTCCCAAAATTTGCGTTTAAAAATATAAATTACAATTTATCAAAACCCTAGCACTACTCCCATGCTAGCCCTCACTCCGCCATCTGAGCATCCTCAGCACCACCTGTATCAACATCTGCTCCCGTGTAACGAATCACACGATCATCGCCAAACACAAACAGAAAGGGTGAGCTGAGAAAATAAAATAACAAGCATGTAAAAACGAGATAGATCATTTACCCATCTTATTCATTATCTATAAATCTTGGCCAAGACCCTAACCCCCAAGACTTAACAGTCTTCAAATCATACAATTGGTTAGCCTTGGACTCGGGAATCTGATGCTCACACGAACCTGCCCGCTCGTGGTCCTACCTCTACGAACCTCCCCGCTCGTAGTCCTGCTCTACGGACCTACCCGCCCGTAGTCCAACACATGTGATCCACCAGCCCCCGTACCTCCCCGCACGTGGCATCTCTCAACGTGAGCACGGAACATACGAACCTACCTCGCTCGTATCCTCACGTGAGAGTAACTTGATATGAACCTCCCCGCTCATATCATCACATGTCACACCATCCATGAACCTACCCGCTCATGGCACAGCATCTCCAGATCCAAGCAAAGCATCATTGTTAGTTAAAAGAAAACAACCCACCAAAATGCAAAGAAACAACAGCGTTTCCGCCTGGCCCGGCCCACACGCCGCCAGGCGAAACTGTTCCAGACCGCCTGGCGGTATTCACTCACCGCCAGGCGCCAGCGCCTTTCAAGGCCACTGTTTTCTCGTCACCGCCTGGCGGAGCACACCGTGCCGCCAGGCGCCACTCAGTGCAGGGCTCCCTCACAATAAACCTATCGCCTGGCGGTTATTAGTAGACCGCTAGGCGCCATACCAGAAATGTCTCTCTACTGGTTTTTGGCACGCTCACTATCTCATTCTCAAATTAGAACACCACCACAATCATCATTTTTCTCATGCATCATGACTTTATGCAAACTACCCAACCATATCCCAATCAATTCGTATTCTCGCCTCCTTGGTACTCCACTAGTGAAACCATTACCTATGAATTGTCCTTCCCTAATCGCACAACAAGACATAGGACTTCTTCCCATTTCCTCTATCCATAACTAATAACCCATTCCGAAAATGAGACCACTCATACCATAACATTTAGCACCTTACATACCTGTTTCACACCACAACAGTACTACCACGCCTCTACACTAGCATTCAATCCTTGTTACACAATCTTAACCATTACATCACTTCCTTAAGACACATCATCCCCAATTCCAGTTAAGCACCATCACCCACACTATACATTTTAACCCTGAAACCCTACATCAGGACCATTATTTCCTCTATTTAACCTTTAACTTTCCTATCCCCACACCATATTATGCTCATACCTTCACGCGTATACCATTTCCTACAATTTAGTAACATACTTATATCGTCCCTTATAGTTTCCTTAAGAATTATCTAGTACCGCACACTCCCTATGTTCCCCCTTCCATCCTCCACTTCTCAACTCATAAACTGGGCCACTGTTACAGTCGTCGCCTGGCGGCAGGTTGTAAACCGCCAGGCGGCATATCAGATTCTGGTTCTATCTCTCTGCTGCACTCACGAATTCCCCAACTCCCCATCAATTCAGTCCAGGTTCAAAACTTAAGAATATCCAACACTCATTAACCTTTTCTTTTCACTGTTTTTATCAGCTCCAAATCCCAATTTCTATGGGCCTCCTCTATCATGAACCCTAGACCAGATTGTTAATGGAACACCTAGGTTTAAATGTGATTCACTCAATTATACCCTCGCAGTAAAATTTGCAGGCAACACCAAACCCATAAAAATAAATTCGCAATTATACCAACACCAAATCAATTTAGGACCCTTTACATCTCATTTTACCCAGAAATACAATGAAACAGTGCCCCATCCCCATGCATCGCCTGGCGGTTCGGCCTCACCGCCAGGCAGTTCAATAGCAAACCCAGAACCACAGTGATTTCTAATGTGCCACCTAGTGGCACCTTCGTGCCCGCCAAGCGATTTCTGGGCGAGAACCCAGAAATGTAAAACAAACTGCATAATTAGGCACAAAAACTCATCCAATTCAATTCGATCAATCACAGAACAGTTATTACGAGTCAAAACAATTAAAAACAACTCCCCTTACCTGGATTCTTTGCCCAAATCCGAATTTGTATGCCTATCCTCTCACTAAACCTCCTTAGCCTTTGTTTCCAGTCCAAGCCTTGGTGATTTCAGCCCTACCACTTCTCTCAATCAGTCCCAAAACTCAGAAAAAGTCTCTGCTTATGAGTACCACGAACCCTCACTGTTATTTCCTCTCTTTTAACCCTTGCTCTTACTATCTCTCTCCCTTAATTGCTCCTTTAGGGGTTTATACGAATTTTTAAATAAAAATGATACTAAGGTTAACCAATTTGCTTAATTAACCCTCTGTTTTCCAGCCCTTAAGTTACCCCTCCTGGGCTGCTAAGTTTCTAACCCTTCCACATTCATGCACAAGAAAAATTTGGCAAAAAGGAATTATTCAGTTCTCACCAAGGTTTGAACCCACACTCTTGCACATACCACACCAAGGCCAAACCATTCAACCAATCCTTATTTCATGCTAAATCCTACAATTTTAAGAGTTTATCATC
Source organism: Vigna unguiculata (assembly GCF_037176805.1). Taxonomy (NCBI): domain Eukaryota; kingdom Viridiplantae; phylum Streptophyta; class Magnoliopsida; order Fabales; family Fabaceae; genus Vigna; species Vigna unguiculata. The sequence goes on from NC_140802.1 coordinate 18,096,835, forward strand.
ATCAATACGAGTTCAATATATAAGCACACAAAAACACATAATTTAAATAACCTCCAAATGGCACACATAAGACTCGAACCCAAGTCCTCACACACAATAAAGTACTCTCAACCACTTGAGCTAGTACTCTTCCATGTCATAGCTCCTCGCATTTATTGCTTTAAATGTTCTCGCTACCCATCCTAATTAAATAATTAATTAAATAACTATTTAATTTTCCCGGGTCTTACATTACACCCACCTTTTAAGATTTTCGTCCTCGAAAATAAGACTTACCAGGAAATAGGTGTGGGTAGGATTGCTTCATGCGATCCTCCATCTCCCAAGTCATCTCCTGGGTAGTCTCATCCCACAGCACCTTCACAGTCTTAATTTCCTTCCCCCGCAGCTGTTTCACCTGTGAGTCTAGAATTCGCACTGGTCTAGTGCTCACTGTCAAATCCTCCCGAATCTGAATATCGTCTGACTCCAGTACGTGCGACGGGTCTGCAACATATTTCCTCAACTGAGATACGTGGAACACATTATGCAGATTCGTCAAGTGTGGTGGCAGGGCTATCTCATAAGCTGCAACGCCAATTCTCCTCAGAATTTGATAAGGCCCAACAAACCTCGGGGTTAACTTCCTTGATTTGATGGCCCTCCCAATACCGGCCATTGGTGTCACCCTGAGGAACACATGATCTCCAGCCTCAAACTCTAGAGGTCGTCTCCTCTTGTCTGCATAGGACTTTTGTCTGCTCTGTGTAGCCCTCATTCTCTCCTGGATTGCCCTAACCTTCTCAGAGGTTTGCTGTAAAAACTCGAGACCTAACACCAATGATTCTCCATCCTGGTTCCAACATAGTGGCGTCCTACACCGCCGCCCATACAATGCCTCATATGGAGCCATACCGATGCTGGTGTGATAACTATTGTTGTATGTGAACTCCACTAAGGGCAGCATCTCACTCCAACTACCCATGTGATCCAATACACAAGCCCTCAACAGATCTTCCAAGGACTGAATGGTACGCTCCGACTGCCCATCAGTCTGAGGGTGGTATGCAGAACTCATCCTCAACTGAGTCCCCAACGCTGCCTGTAATGACTGCCAAAAACGAGAAGTGAATCTCGGATCTCTATCTGACACTATACTGGCCGGCACACCGTGCAACCTGACCACTTCCCTCACATACAACTCAGCCAATCTGTCCATTGACCACTTTTGATTAATAGCAAGGAAGTGAGCACACTTTGTCAATCTATCCACTATTACCCAGATTGAGTCGTGCCCCTTCACAGACTTCGGCAAGTGTGTGACGAAATCCATAGCTACACTGTCCCATTTCCATTGAGGAATATTCAATGACTCCAGTGTACCCCCTGGTCGCTGATGTTCAATCTTGGCCTTCTGACATACCAAACACGATGCCACAAAGTCTGCAATGTCAGTCTTCATCCCGTTCCACCAGAAAGACTGTTTCAAGTCGTGATACATCTTAGTCATACCTGGATGTATGCTAAGACGGCTTTTATGGCCCTCCTCTAGAATCTGTTTCCTCAATCTCCAATCTCCAGGCACACAGACTCGATCTCTGAACCTCAGGATACCATCTGTCCCAATCCGGTAGTCTTTCCCCTTCTCAGTCCCTATCCAACTCACAAATTGCTGTAACTCAGCATCCTCCTTCTGTTGATCTCGGATAACTCCCAATACATCACTAGTCAATGTAAGCACCCCACATTTGATGCAATCATCACTCAGTTGCATACCCAGATTCATATCTCTGAGCTTCTCGATTAACTCCAACTCCTTCACCATCATAGCTGAAATGTGCATCCGTTTCCGACTCAAGGCATCCGCAACCACATTAGCTTTACCAGGGTGGTAAAGCAACTCAAAATCGTAATCCTTGAGATATTCCATCCAGCGCCGTTGTCTCATATTTAGCTCCTTCTGATCGAACAGATATTGCAGGCTTTTATGATCACTAAATACCTGAAATTGGGAGCCATACAAATAGTGTCTCCATGTTTTAAGAGCGAACACTACAGCAGCCAACTCCAGATCGTGGGTAGGGTAGTTTTTCTCGTGCACCTTCAACTGCCTAGAGGCATAAGCTACCGGCCTCTTCTCCTGCATTAGTACACAACCCAGACCCTGGTAGGATGCATCGCAATATACCTCAAACATCTTGCTGGTATCTGGAATAATCAAAATCGGAGCGGTAGTCAACCTCCTTTTCATCTCTTCGAAGCATTCCTCACATTTATCAGTCCATGAGAAGGGTTGATCCTTCCTAGTGAGTTGAGTTAATGGACTCACCATCTTAGAAAACCCTTCCACAAACCTCCTGTAATATCCAGCCAATCCCAAGAAGCTTCTGACTTCTGTTACAGTTTGAGGTCTCTCCCATTTCAACACCGTCTCAATCTTACTCGGGTCCACTGATATACCACGTGAAGAAATTACGTGCCCCAGAAACTGCACCTCATCCAACCAAAATTCACATTTGGACAGTTTACCGTACAGCTAATGTTCCCTCAATACCTCCAGCACAATTCTCAGATGATCAGCATGCTCCTCTCTAGTCCGTGAGTAGATGAGAATATCATCTATAAACACTACCACAAATTTGTCCAGATATGGTCTGAAAATGCGGTTCATATAATCCATGAAGACAGCTGGGGCGTTTGTCACTCCAAAGGGCATCACGACATATTCGTAATGTCCATATCTCGATCTAAAGGCTGTCTTCTGGACATCCTCCGGCTTGACTAAAATCTGATGATAGCCAGACCTCAAGTCAATCTTGGAGAATACTCCTGCCCCTCTGAGTTGATCAAGCAAATCATCGATTCTAGGCAGTGGGTACTTGTTCTTTATCGTCAACTTGTTCAACTGACGATAATCGACGCACAGCCGAGAACTACCGTCTTTCTTCTTCACTAATAACACCGGGGCTCCCCACGGTGAAGCGCTGGGTCGGATGAATTTCTTCTCTAGCAGGTCTTCTATCTAATTCTTCAACTCTGCTAATTCAGCCGGTGCCATTCTGTATGGCGCTGCCGACACTGGACCCGCTCCAGGGATTAGATCGATTGAGAAATCTATATCCCGGCTGGGTGGTAACTCAGGTATCTCGTCTGGAAATACGTCAGCATATTCATCCACTATCGGTATCTTACTGATCTGCTCTTCTGTGCTCATCTTTTTCTCTTGGGCCACTATCACGAAACAAGTCGATCCCCTCTTCATTTCTTTCACTGCCTCTCCAGATGTTACCAACTCTATCCCTTCTGTTTCTGGGAACACAATTTTGCGCCGTCCACAATCAAGCACCACATGGTTGATAGACAGCTAGTCCATTCCCAGTATGACCTCCAATCCCTCCAAGGGCAAACAGATTAAATTCACCTTGAAGCGTCTGCCCTCCACCTCCATCAAGCATCCAATACAGGCTACGTTTGTTGAAACCTGTCCAGATGCGGGTGTTGAGACTATCAACTCGCATCCAAGGTCACGAGTAGACAACCCCAATTTCTTCACACAATCATGGGATATGAAGGAGTGCGAAGCTCCTGAATCAAACAATACTAACACACTGTTACCATAAAGTAAGCAATGGTCCAGAATCAGATTACCTGACCGGGTGGCCTCTGTGCTGGTCATGGCAAAAACCCGGCCTGCGGCTCTCGGCCTGTCGGAAGAGGATGGCTGAGGTCGTGATGCTGGTGCAGTCTTCCTATTAGGACATCTGTTGGCGAAATGTCCGGGCTGATTACAGGCATAGCACTTACGATCGCCCATGCCACTGCCTCCGCTGCGGGCGGGTCTAGTACAATCTCGCTGTAGGTGCTCACCCCCGCAATTATAGCACCTCGATCTCCACGAAGACGCGGCTGGTCTACTGTAGGCCTTCTTCTGGACTCTGCCCTCAGCACTGTTCCTCTGGGTGCGGTTAACCAGGCTGGGTCCCTTCTCCACCTGCTCCACACTCTTGGCTTGCTCCACCAAGATAGGAAACTCTCGCACCCTCAGTGGCACTATGAAACGCCTCAGTTCATGCTTGAGGCCGCCCTCAAACTTCCTACAGCGCCACTCCTCCGTCACTGTCTGGGAGTAGAATCTCGAGAGATACTCAAATCTCTCCACGTAGTCCTGCACTGACAGACTCCCTTGCTGTAGAGTGAGAAACTCTGCCTCGCGCTCATGTTTAGCGTTATCAGGGAAGTATTTCTCCAGGAACCTCGTCCTGAAGTTAGTCCAAGTCACCTCTTCAGCTCGGTTTGTCATCTGTTGTTGCATACTCATCCACCAATACTCGGCTTCGGTCACTAACAGGAATGTGGCAAAATTGAGCTTCTGGGCCTCTGTGCACTTTATCACCCGGAATATCTTCTCACATTCCCGTAGCCATGCGTCAGCCTCATCTGGGGTGGCTTTCCCAGTGAATTTAGCCGGCTTGTGACGCATAAAGTCTTCCATCGTCACTGGCCTGACAGGTGGAATCATAGCCCGCGGGGGTGCTGCCACAGGCTGCATAGCATCCACCATCCTGTGGATTGCGTTAGCAATCTCATCAGCGCCAGCGGTATTTCTACGCCTCCTGTTTGCCATTGCCTGTGCACGCCACATATTTCAGCTGTTAAAATCAAACAGCTAAAGATCAAATTGTACTCTATTATGTTTAACATTCAGCATACATCAATCAATTTCACACAACAAACGTCAGCTCACTCCCCAGTTTGCCCCAAAAGCATCAAAACGTTTGCTCTGATACCAAATGTAACATCCCTAGGGATTATTACTTAAAAAATAAATATTAAAATAAATAAGTGCTTTAATAGCCATCTCGATAAAATCCCAACGCGGGGAAATTTTAATTTATTAAGATAGCGCGCCAAAACTCATAAATAAATTCATAAAAGGTTACAAGTTCCCAAAATTTGCGTTTAAAAATATAAATTACAATTTATCAAAACCCTAACACTACTCCCATGCTAGCCCTCACTCCGCCATCTGAGCATCCTCAGCACCACCTGTATCAACATCTGCTCCCGTGTAACGAATCACACGATCATCGCCAAACACAAACAGAAAGGGTGAGCTGAGAAAATAAAATAACAAGCATGTAAAAACGAGATAGATCATTTACCCATCTTATTCATTATCTATAAATCTTGGCCAAGACCCTAACCCCCAAGACTTAACAGTCTTCAAATCATACAATTGGTTAGCCTTGGACTCGGGAATCTGATGCTCACACGAACCTGCCCGCTCGTGTTCCTGCCTCTACGAACCTCCCCGCTCGTAGTCCTGCTCTACGGACCTACCCGCCCGTAGTCCAACACATGTGATCCACCAGCCCCCGTACCTCCCCGCACGTGGCATCTCTCAACGTGAGCACGAAACATACGAACCTACCTCGCTCGTATCCTCACGTGAGAGTAACTTGATATGAACCTCCCCGCTCATATCATCACATGTCACACCATCCATGAACCTACCCGCTCATGGCACAGCATCTCCCGATCCAAGCAAAGCATCATTGTTAGTTAAAAGAAAACAACCCACCAAAATGCAAAGAAACAACAGCGTTTCCGTCTGGCCCGGCCCACACGCCGCCAGGCGAAACTGTTCCAGACCGCCTGGCGGTATTCACTCACCGCCAGGCGCCAGCGCCTTTCAGGGCCACTGTTTTCTCGTCACCGCCTGGCGGAGCACACCGTGCCGCCAGGCGCCACTCAGTGCAGGGCTCCCTCACAATAAACCTATCGCCTGGCGGTTATTAGTAGACCGCTAGGCGCCATACCAGAAATGTCTCTCTGCTGGTTTTTGGCACGCTCACTATCTCATTCTCAAATTAGAACACCACCACAATCATCATTTTTCTCATGCATCATGACTTTATGCAAACTACCCAACCATATCCCAATCAATTCGTATTCTCGCCTCCTTGGTACTCCACTAGTGAAACCATTACCTATGAATTGTCCTTCCCTAATCGCACAACAAGACATAGGACTTCTTCCCATTTCCTCTATCCATAACTAATAACCCATTCCGAAAATGAGACCACTCATACCATAACATTTAGCACCTTACATACCTGTTTCACACCACAACAGTACTACCACGCCTCTACACTAGCATTCAATCCTTGTTACACAATCTTAACCATTACATCACTTCCTTAAGACACATCATCCCCAATTCCAGTTAAGCACCATCACCCACACTATATATTTTAACCCTGAAACCCTACATCAGGACCATTATTTCCTCTATTTAACCTTTAACTTTCCTATCCCCACACCATATTATGCTCATACCTTCACGCGTATACCATTTCCTACAATTTAGTAACATACTTATATCGTCCCTTATAGTTTCCTTAAGAATTATCTAGTATCGCACACTCCCTATGTTCCCCCTTCCATCCTCCACTTCTCAACTCATAAACTGGGCCACTGTTACAGTCGTCGCCTGGCAGCAGGTTGTAAACCGCCAGGCGGCATATCAGATTCTGGTTCTATCTCTCTGCTGCACTCACGAATTCCCCAACTCCCCATCAATTCAGTCCAGGTTCAAAACTTAAGAATATCCAACACTCATTAACCTTTTCTTTTCACTGTTTTTATCAGCTCCAAATCCCAATTTCTATGGGCCTCCTCTATCATGAACCCTAGACCAGATTGTTAATGGAACACCTAGGTTTAAATGTGATTCACTCAATTATACCCTCGTAGTAAAATTTGCAGGCAACACCAAACCCATAAAAATAAATTCGCAATTATACCAACACCAAATCAATTTAGGACCCTTTACATCTCATTTTACCCAGAACCACAATGAAACAGTGCCCCATCCCCATGCATCGCCTGGCGGTTCGGCCTCACCGCCAGGCAGTTCAATAGCAAACCCAGAACCACAGTGATTTCTAATGTGCCGCCTAGCGGCACCTTCGTGCCCGCCAGGCGATTTCTGGGCGAGAACCCAGAAATGTAAAACAAACTGCATAATTAGGCACAAAAACTCATCCAATTCAATTCGATCAATCACAGAACAGTTATTACGAGTCAAAACAATTAAAAACAACTCCCCTTACCTGGATTCTTTGCCCAAATCCGAATTTGTATGCCTATCCTCTCACTAAACCTCCTTAGCCTTTGTTTCCAGTCCAAGCCTTGGTGATTTCAGCCCTACCACTTCTCTCAATCAGTCCCAAAACTCAGAAAAAGTCTCTGCTTATGAGTACCACGAACCCTCACTGTTATTTCCTCTCTTTTAACCCTTGCTCTTACTATCTCTCTCCCTTAATTGCTCCTTTAGGGGTTTATACGAATTTTTAAATAAAAATGATACTAAGGTTAACCAATTTGCTTAGTTAACCCTCTGTTTTCCAGCCCTTAAGTTACCCCTCCTTGGCTGCTAAGTTTCTAACCCTTCCACATTCATGCACAAGAAAAATTTGGCAAAAAGGAATTATTCAGTTCTCACCAAGGTTTGAACCCACACTCCTGCACATACCACACCAAGGCCAAATCATTCAACCAATCCTTATTTCATGCTAAATCCTACAATTTTAAGAGTTTATCATCATCCATACGAGTTCAATATATAAGCACACAAAAACACATAATTTAAATAACCTCCAAATGGCACACATAGGACTCGAACCCAAGTCCTCACACACAATAAAGTACTCTCAACCACTTGAGCTAGTACTCTTCCATGTCATAGCTCCTCGCATTTATTGCTTTAAATGTTCTCGCTACCCATCCTAATTAAATAATTAATTAAATAACTATTTAATTTTCCCGGGTCTTACAGGTACAATGAATCGGCGCAACTCATGTTTCAGCCTGCCCTCAAACTTTCTGCACCTCGACTCTTTCGTGACATCTAGCGAGTAGAATCGTTTCAAGTACTCGAATCTCTCGATGTAAGCCTACACGGTCATGGTTTCCTGCTGGAGCGTCAAGAATTCTGCCTCCCGCTCATGCCTCGCGTTGTCGAGGAAATATTTCTCTAGGAACCTAAACCTGAAGGTAGCCCAAGTCACTTGTTCGTCTCGGGTTCGCATCAACTGCTGCATCTCCTGCCACCAGTACTCTGCGTCTGCCACCAGTACTTTGCGTCTACCACAAGAAGGAAAGTGACAAACGACAGCCTCTGATCATCCATGCACCCCAGCACTCGACAAATCTTCTCGCACTCCCGCAGCCAGGCATCCGCCTCATCAAAAATGGCTTTTCCAGAGAATTTGGCCGGCCTATGCTTCATAAAATCCTCCATAGATACTGGCCTAGTATGTGCAACTATGGCCCTTGGTGGCGCTGCTATAGGCTGCATCACATCCACCATGCGATGAATCACTTGAGCTATGTCGTCAGCCCCAGCATTGCTGATGAAGGATTATCTTGTTTTCTTTTAAGATTATTGAATATGGTGTGAGTTGATTAAGAAAGCTAAGTGAAATCCCCACTGGACATTAAGATAGCAAGCTATCTAGATGTGAAGGTTCCTTTCATAAAGCTTAAGAGAAGAAGATGGTGGATTGATTCAAAACAAAAAGAAAATGGAAGGCACACAAACCATAGAAAACCAAGAACAATTAAAGGAAGAAGAAAACATAAAATGGAAAGGAAAGAAATGGTAAAAGTGTGAGAAGCACGCCACTACAAGGCTAGGCTAGAAGCCATGGCAATCTTGAAGATAAGTGGATGTGTGTCGCCACTTGCTATGGAAGATAAGGCTTAAAAGTATTCATTTCCAAGGGAGGAAACTCTCACAAATGGTTGAGACACAAGAGTGTTTTTACTTCAAAATGTTCAACCCTTTTACATGTCTAGGAGCACCCCTTATATAGAAGAGTCTAGGGGCCTCTAAGCAAATAAAAGATACCTAAGGATATCTTTACAAAAACCTAATCGTAGCTTCTAGAAACTAGGTCAAATAAGGTTACAAAAATGAGAGACAAAAGAGCCAACTATGGTGTGTGCAAGGCTAATTTCGTTCTAGCACAAAAGGAGACAAAAAATATGTCTCATATGTCTCCAAAAAGTGGCCAAAGTGTGCTAAAAACAAAGGAGACCAAAGGTACATAGGTACACTTATTTTATGCCTTTTATTTTATGCTTTATGCCTTTGCTTTACTCTCTCCTCCACATCATTTATGCTCCCCAATCACCATGTGCCACCTAGCATTGCTTTCTTACTCTTAATTAACCTACAAAGCAAATAAACATAGATTAGCATGTTGGCTTAAGTCAAGTCAACTATAGTCAACAAGTCAAACCTAGTCAAAGGTCAACAAGTCAACTAAAGTTTATTCAACTAGGTCAACTTAGGGAATCAAAAATAACAAACACAAATGAAAGGGATGAAGGATTAGTGAACTTCCTTTCTAAACATGCTTAGTCTTCTTAAGCATGTGCCTCCAACCTTGGTTGGAGTCAATCCTTCATCAATTGTTCCTTCTCCTCCTATTGGCCATAGCTTGTGCCTGCCACATATTTTAGATGTTCACATCACACAACTCAAATTAGGATTTTTATATTCAAAATGAGTACCAAACACAAACAAATCGTCACATTAACGTAACACAATGAGCTCACTCCCCATAGACCCCAAAAATGATTTTTAAAACAAGGCTCTGATACCAAATGTAACATCTCGTCAGCATATTACAGATTTTAATAATTAAAATAGATAAAATAATAAAGACATCGCATTTAATAATAATACCTCATTTCCTAAAAGCGCGGGAAATTTAATCTTTTATAAATTCCAATGATAAAGCAAAAATCTGTAATTACAAAAATGGAATAATCCAAAAACGTCTCATAAGAGTTTATAATTTATTTCCAAAAACATAAAATATATAAAATGCTCCCCATGCAATTCCCGCTCCGTGGCTAAGTCTCACCAGCACCACCTGCATCAACATCATCTGCTCACGTGTACCGCGCACACGATCATCGCCAAGCACAAGCAGATAAGGTGAGCTTAATAGATAAAGCATATAAAAATTGTATACACATATACAGCATCTCAACATAAATAACACAACATCCCAAATGAATATCATCCTTTTAATTCATACCACCTTGCCACAACCAGGCTATTCGTGTTCTACATCTTCTAGTGATTACTTTAAGATGACTTGCTGCCATACCTATCGGCCATAACCGATAGAGCACGTGCGGCAAACCATGTTACGGATCATACACCGTAACGCCAGGTGGAGTTCCCAAATACGAATCTGGTTCGCAACGTCCCAAGACTACCAAACTTGTCAGTCAACTACTGAGGAGGACAATCTATCTGGACCCGTCTGTACTGGCCACAACTAGCACACTCACACTGGCAACACTCGCCAACCCGATCCACAACTCAAGGGTTCCTCGTGTTCATCCGCCATCCCGAGCCACAACTCAAGAGATGTTATTCCGAGCCACAACTCAAGGAATACCACGTGCTTTAACCCCTATCCCGAGCTACAACTCAAGGGATACGTTCCGAGCCACAACTCAAGGAACAACAACAATCCTATAGATCATGCACGCAGAAATCCAACAACCCAAGGCTGCAACAACAAAATCACCTGGCGGGTGACACGTACCGCCAGGCGCTGCCAGCTTCCAGACTGCCTGGCGGGGGACGCATACCGCCAGGCGCTAAGCGCCTCTGAAATCTCCAATGCTGCAGACACCACCTGGCGGAACCACCCTCACTGCCAGGTGCACAGGTTCCAGGTGCCCACTGATGTAGTAGTTATTGCCTAGTTGAAAGCTCTTTGCTACCAAGCGCCCCGTTGTTCTAGAGCCCACTATTTTCTTCTCTATCGCTTGGCGGACCTCGCTCTGCCATCAGGCGCTGCATTAGTACTTACGTAGTACTGGTTGTGGTCAGATTCAGACACTCTTCGCGTCTTTCCACTCACGCTTGCCCTCACTCTAGTGTGCCCCTAACTAGTGCATCATATTCGTATATAAGTATGTATATTTACAACTCTCACCATATCTCTATAACAACTCCCCATAAAATTACTCCATTCCAAGAGGCTCACAAATTGTTAGGTATCATCCATGTTTTTCCAAACCAGTACCTATATGCCTTCTATTATGGTCTTGACGGCACTTGAATCTTTCATTAAATAACATACTCCCCATGCTACTAATTATCATTCTCTCAACCACTTTATACACCTACAATCTGCTCGCTTATAAGGTAAGATTGGAAATATCACTACTTTACTATGATCACTACACACTAGCCCCTGCACTAGCCCTTTTCATTCAATTATATCTCCTACTGCAAAATCTTAACAGGTTTTTCCCCTCAACAGTAATAAAAATTAAACTCCTAATTTACACTTGTCATTACTAAAGACTTTTATCCAACTATCATCTTCAACCCCCTCGCAGATAACAAGAGACTGATTCACCAAAAACCAAACGTCTAATATTCCAAAAACACCATCACAACACCTAGCAGCCACTCAGATCCACTCTCTCTACGCCGGCGCCTAGCAGCCATCCCCGTGCCGCTATGTGGTGCATGCCTTTTTGGGCAGCTTCCCAGAATTTCATCACCCTGCACAATTCTAAATCTCCAATTTTCTCATCCATGTTCCTCCATCCTTCCATTCAATTCACCTCCCTCGTGTACTTATGATTACTACTCTTCTTAAACCTTCAAATACACAAAATTTCCTTATATTTACTCACTTAATTTAACCAATATGCGAAAATTCCAAATTCTCAAACCCTAAAAGTTCATTCACACTGTTCCATCAATTTTATCCATAAATTATACTAAATTTAATGAATTACAACGTCAGATCATCCCATAACAACTAACCCTTGATTTCCCTTTGAACAAAATCATGTAAAAACGCACAGAAATCATAAATTGAATTAAATAGACCCACGCTGCCTGGCAAAAATTCATCACCGCCAGGCAGTTCATCAAGAAAACCCAGAACTAGGTTGCAGGCTTGCGTCGTCTGGCGGTACAGGGCTTCACCGCCAAGCGGTTCCTCGCGGGAACCTAGAAAACACACAAGAATGGATGAGCCGCCTGGCGGGCTATACATAGCCCACCAGGCGGTTTCTGGAAAAATTCCAGAAACTCAAAAATTTAGCAGAAACACGACGAACTCATGCATTTCACAATATATACATCATGCAATTAAAAATTAAAGTAAATTAGACGCGTAAAACTCCTCTAACCTGGTTTCCTTGCTAAAAGTTTGGGAATTCCCAAGGTTCTTCTTTGCTCACCAAAGTCTTCTTAGTTCTCCCTCAAATCAGCCTTAATTCTCCACTCAAACCTCACCACAATCCAATTTTCGTGCTCTAGTTTCTGAGTATAATCACAGTTGGCCAAAACCCTCACTCTTACCCCAATTTGGCCTTTTAAATGGTGCCTTATTACTAGGTTAATTACCAAAAACGAATCAAGGCATAATGGTGATGTTAATTACCATTTATTGGATCTTTATGTCTGTTTTGCAGCCACCCTTGGCTGCCAATTCCTCTAGGGTTTACGTTAACCCTTCACATTCAAGCCAAACACCAAAAGAAATAGTAAAAATAAAGTTTAATTTTAGTTCTCCAAGGCTTGAACCCACAACCATGCTAATGCCAAGTCAATGCTAAACCATCAAGCCAATTCATGTTTCTTACTTACTAATATAATTCAAATATTATATTATTCCACAACATGATCAACATATATTTAAAACAATAACAAATAAATAACACACATTTGGCATACATAGGACTTGAACCCAAGTCTTCTTACACACTAAAGTACTCTCAACCATTTGAGCTAGTACTTTTCCACGTTATTCAAATTAGAATTTAATGCCATAAAGGCATTCCCTACCCGCATTTATTCATTAATTAATTAAATTATACGGGTCTTATAGCAGGATATATGGCTGTCAAAACATGGCGGTCAAAACCGCCATTTTATACCCCAAATAAACGTCGTATTTAACAATTTTTTTGTAGTGCAAGTATAAATGCAAATACTCCTGGACCGGACACTTTCAATCGATTAAAAATAGAGATAACCTATTAATTTCATTAAATAGATATAGTACTGATAGAATCAACTGAATAAATCACAAAAATAGTCAACTAAAAAATTGGGAAAAATGCAGAAATGCGAATTTGTGAATTAAGTCAGGAACACTATGAAAGATCAATCAAGATAGGTTCAAATTGTTAGTTTTGAAATGGTTGAAAAGCCAAGAAGGGGGGGTTGAATTGGCTAGTTAAAACTTTAGGCTATTTTTGCAAGCTAAAAACCTCCTTTAATTGAATCAAATAGATCACCAAGTTAGGATGCAAACAGTACTGGACTATACACTTTCAGTCGATCAAAAACAGAGTTAACAGATTGATTTTACTAAACAGATTCTATTCCGGTATAATCAATCGATTGAAACTGAAAAACAGTCGACTGAAATACTGGGAAAAATGCATAAATGTGAATTTGAATTTTAAACCAGAAACAATGCTCAAGAATGATCAAGATCAGTTCCAAATGATTATACAAACATGCTCAATGCTTCAGATGCTATAAAAACATGCAAGAACATGAAAAAGATGATTAAAGCACAAGTTCTTGAAACTTTAAAATGAAAATGCAAGAGAGAAAGGTTAGAGAAGAGAGGACACCACGAATTTTTATACTGGTTCACTCAAACCTGAGCTACATCCAGTTTGTCAAGGCAACCTTAGCTTGACTTTGCACTATTTCAAAAGTTTTACAAAGAATCCACCCTTACACTTCCAAAATATGCAAAAACACCACAAAAGACTCTTGAATCACACAAGAATCACACCAGCACAACAAGAACCCTCTTGTAGACCTGGAAAACCACTAGGCACACACACAAAGCTTGAGAAAGATCAAACCTCAGTGGTAGCACAACCTTGCCTACCACAAACCACTTTCTCCAAGCTTCAAACCAAGCCAAAAGCTTCAAGAATTGATCCAAGATCAATCTTCAACAGCTGCAACACCTATGATCACGAAGGAGAGAGTTTCCACAAGTTTCCAGAACCAATTTGTGCTCTAAAATGATCAACAGACCTCTCTTTCGAAAATCACAGCTTTTATAGTCAAACTATTACGAAATTCAACATGTTGATTTTTAAATCAATCGGTTGATTTCACTTAACTTAAGTGAAATCAGTCGATTAAAAACTAAATCCACTGATTGAATTTGTTGCAGTTTAAGACTACTACAGCCAACCTTTTGAACCTGTTAAAGAGTCATTCAACAGATTAAAAGAGACATTTTAACCTGTTGAAAAACCATTCAACAGATTAAAAACACACCAAAGACCAAACTACATCTAATTAATGCTTTAAGGTCTACAACATGAATTACAAACTACAAGTACATTTTCTTAATGATGTAATTACATGGAGAGCACATGTTTCAGCCTTGATCACCATGGATATCATCAAATCTCCTTTCCTTCATCAATGTAGGCTTCATTCCAATGTTTATGGCTTCAAGATAGTTCAAAAGAGCTTCATTCAATCTTCATCAAATCTTCAAGAAGCAAACCACCTTGGCTTCTCATGTCAACACAAATGAGTTAGACAAACATGAGTAATGCTACAGATAATGCCATATCACACAAGAATGTCAAAAAGATGATTCAAATCAAAATTCTTTAAACTTTATAGTACAATACAAGTGAGAAGGGTTAGAGAAAAGAGCAATGCACAAGATTTTTATACTGATTCATTCAAATCTGAGCTACATCTAGTTAGTCAAGGAAACTTGAGCCTGACTTTGCACTATTTCAAAAGATTTACAAAGTTCATAACATTACACTTTCAAAATATGCAAGAACACCACACAATGACTCTTGAATCACATAAGAACCAAACCAGCATACCAAGACACCTCTTGTAGACCTGGAAAACCACCAAGCATAACCTAAAATCTTGAGAAAGACCAAACCTTAGGTGTAGCACAACCTTGCCTACCAAAACCACCTTCTCCAAGCTTCAAACACTAAGCAAAATGCTCCAAAAAAGATCCAAGATCAATCTTCAATAGTTGCACATTGTATGATCACAAAAGATAGAGTTCCATAGATTCCACAAATTTTTTGCACTAAAAAATGGTCTCCTTAGCTCTCTTTCAAAAAATACAGCTTTTATTGTCAAATGGTTACGAAATTCAACAAGTTGATTTTCAAAATAATCGATTGATTTCACTTAACTTAAGTGAAATCAGTTGATTACAATATAAATCAACTGATTGAATATGTACCAATTAAGACTACTACAACAAACTCATTCATCTGTTTGCTCTTCATATTGAATTTGTACTTTAATGGATTAAAATAATATGTATGTTCTTAAAAGGCAGCTGGGTATTTATGTAATGTATTTTGTGTTTTGACACTAATTTATATTCATGAATGTACGCATTGCTTAATTGCATATTGAAACTCGTTTAATCTTCACTTAATTTATTGTTTCGAGTGGATTAAGAGTGAAATGAAACCCTATTTTTGTGACCCATGATAAGCAGAATTGCATTCGCATCAAGGAGTCAATATGTTCTTAATCTTTGTTCATCGATTCTATTTTAGTAATTTATTGAATTTTGTATTTTGTTGAACTGCCATAACCTCCCTTGTGTTGCAATTAGAACCTTTGATTGAGAACATAAGTCACTAGGAGATGACCTTGGGTTAGCTCTGTTAGCACAAATAGCCTGGATGATTTGGTGCTTGAAGATTTGATGACGAGATATGAAGCCATTACCTTAGAACATGTTGGAACCAGGCCTAAATTGCTAAAGATGTGAAGATTTGATGATTCACGTATTTATCAAGCCTTGTATGCGTGCTCTCTAAATGGTTTAGTCATGAAGAAAACAAGCTTGAAGATTGAAGTTCATTTTGTAGACCATTTAGCATTGTATAGATGTATAAAGTGTTTGTTGTGTCTTTTAATCTATTGAAATGTTTTTCAACAAGTTAAATGGTGTCTTTTAATCTATTGAATGACTTTTTAACAGATTGTAAGGTTTGTTGCAGTAATTTTAATTGTTACATATTCGATCAGTTGATTTATTTTGGAATCAACTGATTTCACTTAAGTTAAGTGAAATCAACCGATTGATTTGAAAATCAACCTGTTGAATTTTGTAACAGTTTGACCATAAAGTCTATTTTTTTCTCGAAAGAGAGGAAGGAAACCATTTTTTAGCATGAAAACTATCTGGTATCACACTCTATCTCTTTCGTGATCATACAGATGTGCAACTGTTGAAGATTGATCTTGGATCATTCTTGGAGCTTTTGACTCGGTTTTTGAAGCTTGGAGGAAGAGGTTATGTAGGCTAAGTTGTGCTACCACTTAGGTTTGGTCTTTCTCAAGCTTCTGGGTTGTGCTTAGTGGTTTTCTAGGTCTGCAAGGGTTGTCTTGTTGTGCTGGTGTGCTTTTTGTGTGATTCAAGAGTCATTGTGTGGTGTTTTTGCATATTTTAAAAGTGTAATTTTGTAAACTTTGTAAATATTTTGAAATAGTGCAAAGTCAGGCTCGAGTTTCCTTGACTAACTGGATGTAGCTCAGGTTTGAGTGAACCAGTATAATAATCTTGTGCATTATACTTGTCTCTAACTTTTCTCACTTGTTTAGCACTTTAAAGTTTAAAGAAATTTGAATTGAACCATCTTTTTGATATTCTTGTGTGTTCTGGCGTGATCTAAAGTTGTGCTGATATTTGTATCACTTATAGGAATCAATTTTGTTTGATCTTTCAAGCTGGTTTTGGTTTAGATCTGTTGATTCTATCAATATTGTATCTATTTAATGAAATCAATCGGTTGTCTTTGTTTTTGATTGATTAAAAGTGTGCAATTCAACAAGTGTTGCATCCTTAATTCGTGGTCAATTTGATTCATGTAAAAACTATTTTAGGCTTTTAAAAGTCACCATATTTTTTAACTAGCTAATTCAACCCCCTTCTTGGCATTTCAACCATTTCAATACTTACAAGCTCTTGAGTACTATATTTAAATTGTTTATTTGTTTGGGTACAACCTTGATCATAAACTTAGCTCGACCTGGATTGACCTGGTCTTGATTAGGCTAATATGGACAAATATTGATAATTTTTAATTTTTAACAATTACTTTGTATTTAAATAGTTTTTTGAATTTGGTGGTAATTGAAATACTTTATCAAAACAAGAAAATTAAAATTTAGTAAATTTAAATGCCCTTATCTAAATAAAACATTTGAAAAATGAAACAATTTGAAATGCTAATTAAAATTCGATATACTTGAATGTCTTAGAAAAATTTGAAATTCCTTATAAAAAATCTAAAGAATGATGGCCTTAATTAGGTTCAGAAGCACAATTAAAAACCTTTAAATCTCGCAAGGTCTATTTATAATAAATTTGCCTGAACTTCAAAAAATAGTAAAAAATAACAAAAGAAATCAAATTCAATGATCCTTATGTTCGTTTTCAAGTCCTAAAAGTGTAAAATCCAATTAGCGAAAAATAATATCTACAAGAAAAGTTAAAGTTGAAATAATGAGTAATGGTTGCATGAGCTGGAGATGCGAAATTGAAACAATTATTACTAATGAGCCCAACTTATTATTACTAAAAGAAAATAGACTAAAATTCTAAAATGGGAGAAATGGTAAATGAAAATGATGTGAAACCTAGACCATTATAATATTCGGTTGGGGGAATGATATTGATGCCATACTCAAAAAAGGTGAGAATGTGAGTGATAGGTCATGGGGTATGATCGCCCTACTCCTCTTCTTTATTTTTTCTCTCTCAACTCATCCTCTTTATTTTCTTTTTCTCTTAACACCTAATCTTTTATTTCTTTTTCTTCATTAATTTTCTTTTTTTGTTCATCATAGTATGAGCATGCTTTTTCTAGTATTCATCAAACATCTTCTCTTTATCTTTATACCTTAACTCTTTTTTTCTCTCCTCAAAATTCTCTTTCAATTTCCTTTCCATATGTGAAACAAACTCATTAACAAATAATTTGTGATAATCATTCAATTTGTAATAGTCATTGAGTTAAGGGGCATTTTTAGCTAGATATGACAATGCGCGGTGAACCAAGTCATAACCACACACTTATCCTTTTGCACTCCTGGGAAAAATTGAGCAATTTCAAAACTTTATTCTGAGGTATTTTATTTCACATCAACACTGGATCAAAGGAATGAACCTTACTTGAGACAAATCAATCTTCTAGAGATTAAATTATCATGTATATACAAACAGAAAGATTCTATTTTTCACACATGAGTTAATCTTTTGAATTCACAAGACAATCAATTATGAAAGAAAGCACTCAAGTTAAATGTGTATTTTCTCACCAAAATTCGCTCATGTGTTTTGGCTTGTGTTTTCACTCAAAATACTCATGCAAGTAAACACTCATAATATTTAACAAGACTCTAATATTCACAAACTTTCAGAAAAATATGCATTCAAAGATCATGAGGGCTTTTCACAGGTTATAATGGGGCCAAGGCAAAGGTAGGAAAAATTTTAGGATTTTTGGGTTTTTGAAATTAAAATATAGAAAGAATAATGGAACATAATTTCAAAAACAACTCTTTTTCATTTATTGCTTGTTGCTCTCTCTTTTTCTTTTTTTTAGAAAGCAATTATTTCAACACTTTTTCATCAACAATTTTACCTTTTTCCATTTTTATTAATTTGTGGGTGAGGTACTCACCCACACACTTTATTCCTCAACCATTCCTAAACATAATCCATTAGCTCCTTCTTTCTTCCTAAGGTAAAACATGGTCTTTTTCTTTTCAATGTTATACAATAGGCTTAAAACAAGAAAAAGAGGTTTAAAGCTCAAAGGGGCTACCAATGGATTAATATCATGGTGGGCTTATTTGGCCAAGTAGCTAAAAATAGGAAATGCCTCAGTCATATCAAATCATGCATATTCACCTAAGTTGCAAAACAAAAGAATCAAGCTAAATATTTGAGTATAAACAAACATGAGCAAGTCACTCAAGAAAAATAGGAATGACAATGGCATTTCATCCTTTACATTAAGGCTCAAGACTCACAAGGTCAAATTCTTTCACAAAAGATTTAATCAAGATATTCTCAAATCAACTCAATTAGCAAATCATAGAAACAATCCACTCATATCAACATGACTTTTATTTTTTTTCAGAATTATGATCATCCCAATTACTGAATCAAATCCTAAAAATCCAATGTTAATATGTTTTATTGAAAGTAGGGAAATATTTTGGTGGATTTCTTAAGAGACATATTGTTTAAAAGTTCCACTTAGTAAAAAGTTAATACTTTCACAATTTTCTCAAAAAGAAATCACAATTTTTTTTCTTTTTAAATGAAAACAAAAACAGAAAAAAGAAAAATCCTACCTACAGTTTGTCTCCCCACACTTATTTCAAAAAAAAATGTCCTTGATGGACTTATTTTGGGGAGGAAACGAAAAAATTTGTGACTATTGGCTCAATCTGGCCATATGTCAAAATTTATTTTCTTTAATTTTATAAAGTACAAGTCAGCTTGTACAATTTTATTAAAGAAAACAAAAACACATATTTTTGAAATTTTTTTAATATTTTCAAAATTAAAAACAGAAACAAAAAACAAACATGCATGCAAATTAACTTTTCTATCAACAATGATTTTAAAAGAATTTGAATCTAAGCTTTTTACCTGTTGTAGCAACCTTTCTTCTTTTTCTGCAGCCATGTCAACAAAGATAACCACTGAAAACTTATTTGCATCATTCACATCAACAAACTTGATATGTGGAGTGTGTGGCTTCAACTCAACTTGACCATCATCAGGTGCATTCGAATGGTTAAGTGGATCATCAGTAATCCTCATAATCTCATCTTCTGAGCAAAAATTTTCACCTGGTGTTGTTGACTCTGCTGCTTCATCATTAACCAAGTCAGTTGCAATTATAGATGCTTCAGCTGCATCTTCGAATACTGTTGGTTTTTCAACTACACTTGGTTCCTTTATTGTATTATCCTCACAACTTTGCTCTTGAAAATGATCATTTGTACTCATATCCTCATCAATGGATACAACTTTATATTTACATTGAGCATCACCAACATATACATCAATGAATATGTTTATGTGAGAATCTTTAATTTCTTCATCAGCAATTCTATAAAGTTGTTCTTACTTGCATCCCTCAACATATCAGACAATATTTGCTTATTTTCGTACCACTCTTGCTCAATATTTTTGCATCTTTGATCAACTCGCAACCTTTCATCCACGGACTCTAATTTCTCTATAACTTCATAACTTTCCTGTAGGATGGTCCATTGGTTGCTTCAACTTGTTGTGGTGGTACATATTGTTGCTGAAAACTATTTGGAACATATGGTTGCTGAGGTGGACACTCAGAATATGGTTGTTGCTCATATCCCAAAAAACATGATCTAGGATATAGATCATTAAATTGTCGTAAAGTTAACCTACTTATATCAGGTGCAGAAGTAGGTGTGACAATTTGTTGCTGAAAATCACATGGTTGTTGTGGATAGCAATTGTAATCCATTTGAAAACTACAATGTTGATTATTTTCGTATGAAAAATTATTTTGCATTTTTGAAAGAGGTTTTCTGAAAAGAAATAAGTTGAAAGCTTGTTGAGTAGACTTCCAGGAAAGAGAGGTGCGTCTCAATGGACAACTTAAGTACCTTGTCTTTCCTTAGCCAAAGTGTTTCCCAACTAGTTTCACAAATTTCCCAACAAAATCCTCAAACAAAAATTACGCTTAAAAAAAATAAAATAAAGTAACTAAAAAAATAACTAAAGAAAATAAAATAAATGTTAGAAAAAAAATTTGAGATAAAAAAAAATGTTAGTGATAAACAAAAAATAAAAAAAAAAGAAAAAAATAAAAATAAAAATAAAAAATAAAATCAAAAGAATAAAAATAAAAATAAGAACTAAAATGATAAAAATTCTAACCGTGTTCCCCGGCAACGGCGCCAAATTTGATAACGCTGTCGTTGACGCGTTCAAATTAATACTACTTATCTATAACAACTGCAGTATTGTTAAGAAAGTAGTCAACAAAATAGAAAGGGTAAAGTAACCCAAAGTCGTTTCCCAACGAACACGGAATTGATTTTTAACAAATTAGTTCTTATAAAACAATACAAAGCGGTTAGTCAAATAAAATAAAAAATATAGGGGATTAAGATAAACAAAGATAGAAATAAAATTTAAAAGATAAAAAGAAATAAAAACAATAGTAAAGAAAATAGATTGATTCCATTACTTTTTCAAAATAGATTCATCATCGGTTATCTAAAGATTATTGCTTAATTAATTATTGTTGTAGATTTGCAAATTAATCAATGTAAAGTCTCAATTAATTTGTTGGCGTTCTCACTTTTAACCAAAGTACTGTCTCAATTAAAAGTGAGAACTTTTAGATTATCCATAGTAAATTCAATCAAAGTACAGTTTCAATCAAATTTTACTATGCCTAATCATGTCTATTCTTTTATCTCCTCACCAAATAAAAAACTTAATTAATCAAAGTAAAGTCTTGATTAATTTTCATTAGAGTAAATACCTTTAACCAAAGTAAAGTCTCAATTATTGGTAGAAACTCATTTAATCACATGAAAGTTTCTAAATAAAATCAAAGTAAAGTCTCAATTAAATTTAAAAACCCTTGAACTCATATGATCAACATGCATATAGATTTAAAATCATTACTTTTTACGAGATTCAAAGATAAAAGACATAGATGAATTAAAACCTCAACAATAATAAAAAGAACAAAGAAATTAATTCATTCTAACCTCAAAATCCATAATGAAATTACAATGGAATCAACCCAAGAAGTTTAGCAATCCATGAAATACAAAAGAAGAATAAAGAGAAGAAAAGAGAGAGAAAGGAAACGAAATTAGGCACCCCTAAGGGTTCCAAAACTCCGAAGTCCCGAGCTTGTCCTTCTGCTTCTCCCTTGGTCTCTTCATATAGGAATTGGGCTAGGCTTTTCTTTTGCTAAAATCTCTCAAACATCTTTTAAAATAAAGATAAAGATAAATATTTAAAAAAATATTTGGAGAGATATAGACTATTTGACAAATATAATTGGTTGATAATATCAATATCTAATATAATTAAATTAATTAATTAATTAAAGATATATGATAAATTATCACCAATTAGTATTTGTATAAATTTTCCAAATCAACCCTTTGCAATCTCTTTAAATTATCTTCTAAATAATCCAATATCTTCAAGATATATTTGTTTGTTGTGGAACTAAAAAGATTCAAGAAGATCTTGTCATATTTAAAAAGATTTGGTAGTTATTATCTTTCAATATTTTATGATATAATTAAATAAGATATTATTTAAAAATATCAAATAAAATATCTAAAGATATATTTTTTCCAAATTATCTTCTATCATAAAGATAAAGAAAACCGCAAGGTCCAATTTTTTTGTTCCTCTCTTCTTGGTTTAGCCAAACTTATTCACTTTTTCAAGGCTTGAATTTTTGTGCTTTTGATAATTTCTTATTCTTGGATTTATCTTTAAGGTGTCATGAAGCTTTAATCAATTTATTTCCACACCTCCATGAGCTCAACATAGCTGCAACTGCACTAACACACCTCAAAATATCCAAAGAACATTTATGCAACTAAAAAGATATTTTTAACATGTTTTTGTATCTCATGTTCAATAAACCCAATTATAGGAAATCCCAATTAAATCAATCTTTAAGCACAAAAATTCAATTAAATACCTAGAATTAAACATTAAATGAGGGCAAAAATACGCACTCATCAGCTAGCCCAGAAGAAAAAGTGTGGGGCATAATGAGTATTTTAGCTTGTTGGCCCAATTAGGCCCGCCTGCTTAACTCCCAGCCCGCACGAGCCAATAACGGGCCAGGTCGCACGAGCCAACAACAGGCCAGACCGCATTGGCTCGCATTAACTTCAATCTTTAAAATTTAGTGGCACCAACATAATACATCATGTGTGTTTCTTATAAGCAAGTTGCTCATTAGAGTTTTTTCTCTAGTCCATCCAAAAGCAACTCATAGTTCGTGTGTCTTCCCTTGTTTCAATCTAGACCAAAGTTATTTTTATTTTCAACATACTTAAAAATTAGGACTTATAAAATTTGAATATTACCTTTTTTTTTTAAGAAATAGGCTTATAGAATTTTTTATTATTACTCATTTAATTAAATAAAAACAAGGTTATTAAAATCCTATATCTTGGTGGAAAAATACAAAATAAATAATTTCTCATGCAGGTCGCGAGTTGGCCTGCAAACTTGCCAACCAAACATTACGCAGGACAGGCCAACCCTACCCGCTTTTTTCGGGCTAAATGCAGGGTGGGCCTGTCTGGTTTGTCATCCCTACTTTTAGTACCAATACTTGCCATAAGTATGAAAAAATAGAAATAAATATTTAAAAAATATATAAAAAAACTCATTGAATATCAAGAACTAAAGCTCTGATACCAATTGATGTGAAACTAAGGATATGATCGTTATGATATTCAGTTGAGGTAAGAATATTGACGTCACACTCAAGAAATGTGATCACCACAGGTTACTCCGATAAGATAAAAATTGTGGTTTGTAAGACGCATAACTCCACAAAACTCTCTAAGATAAAGGTCAGTTTTCTATCAAATTCAAATGTATCAAAATATTGCAAAGAGCATCTTTTTATTCGGCTCGTCTAAAATAGATGTTTACAAGAAGGCCTTTAGTTCCTGCACACCCATAATTTCTTTGTGCAACCCCTCAAATTTTCAAAAAATACCATTTTGCTCTATGTAAAAGTGACTTTCGAATTAAATATTCTTCAAATTTTTTGGAAAACACTTTCAAGAATTTTCGAAACAAGATATCCGGAACAAAATTTTTGGAATAAAATTTCCGAAAAGCATGAAATGAATTATGGAATAAGTTTTTTGGAATTAGATTTCTGAAACATATATAATACCAATACAATGCCTTCTTGAATGAGATTTTCGAAACATCCTGAAATGAAGTATGTTTTGAAAAAACTTTCCAGAAGACATGAAATTTGTTCTTGGAAAGAACATTTTTAAACGATTTTTTTTTCATTTTTTTCTTTCTTCCTCAGCAGGTCTTTTCTTCCGCTACAGCACCAATGATGTTGGAAGCAGCAACGATAGCAAAAATGAGAATAATAGTGTGATGTAGTAATGAAAGATAATTGACTATTTTTTTCTTCTTATTGTGGGGGTGCTGGTAATAATTATGGGAATATAAGAAGCAATTGCCTTACAGGAAACCCTCTTCTACCCTTTGCCCATGTCTATTTAGACCTTAAACATATAATTTTAATCTCTCTGAATAGAATGTATGTTCATGGTAATCAAACGAGGAAATAAACATACGAGAAAATACTACTAACAAATATACTTTTCTTGTTACATATTAAAATTTATTAAAAATTATAAACTTCAGTAAGTTTATTTCTGACTTAATTACGTGTTTATCTGAAAGTGATATTTACTATAGTTAAATATGTTTTTTTTAAGTTTAAATAAATTTTAAAATTAGTTTTTTCAAATTTTATATTAATTTAGTTATTTATTTTTAAAAATGTATGTATTTAATTTTTTTACTAAATTTTATTAAATTATTTAATATTTTAAACATATTTTATCATGTTCCTGACGTTTTGGTTTTGCCAAACTTTTGTATCGGTTAAAATAATATTTAATAGAAAAAGGTTGGTCATCTCGTCCATCTGCTTGATTAATTTGTTTTATAGTCCTATATATAAGGAAAAGAGAAAGCCCCCTGTGCTTCTTCATTAGCAAACGCAAGTTCTTTGTGCAGTCCCTACCCCAAAAGAAAGGTAGTTCTCATTCCAACACAACAATACTGAACACAAAACAGTAGCAGAACCCACCTGGCAAACACAACACACATACACACTCTCAGTGCAGGTTTTCATTTCCATTACATCTCATTAACATTCTTACTGTACCATTCATTGGATCTGACTCAAACCGAACACGTTCCCCGGCATTGGATCCGTTCCACGATCCGACCCATTTTCCCTTCGGGTTGGTTGATCCAAATGGGAATGCTCCACAAGCCATGACCCCAGCCGTGGAGGAGGACCACCACGACCCTTCCCTTTTCCACGACTCCAACGACCGTTTGCTCTCTTCATGCTCCTGCTCCACGTCCGCCTCCGACGACGACGCTCCCACTCCCCAAAACGACACTCATGCCCTCCCTCAATTCCCCTTCCCCACCATGTGCAAGTACGATGCCTGGATCTCCGAACCCTCCTCCCTCTCCGAGCGCCGCTCCCGCCTCCTCCGACAGTTCGGTCTCCCCACCCCGCCTCCCCCCGCCGCAACCATCCCCCGATCAGCTTCCTCTCACCAATGCACCGACACTTCCACCGCCGCCGCCACTATTCCCCGATCGAAATCCGACAATACCGCGGATCGCGGCACCAAGCATAGCAAGTCCTCCGTTGTTCCCATTCGCTACAATGACAACGGTTTTCTCGTGAATAATAATATTAATATTAATTGTAGTGTTAGTGGTAGTCATTCTGTGAATAATAGGATTTGTGTGGGTGTATCTGAGGAGGGTGGAAATGGGGAGGGGAATGTGGTGGATGAAGTGGAGCAAGCGTGTACGATTAGGGATTTGGACAATGGGAAGGAGTTTGTGGTGAAGCGGGATGGGGTGTGGAATGAGGTGAAGGAGGTGGGGACTGGAAGGCGTTTGACTGTGGAGGAGTTTGAGATGACGGTGGGGCACTCTCCGATTGTTCAGGAGCTAATGAGGAGGCAGAGTGCGGAGGAAGTTGGCGATGGGGACGGCGTGGATGGGGAAGGTGATGGTGGGAGTGCTGGTGGTGTTGATGATGAAGGGGATGGTGGCAAAGTGAGGAGAAAAGGTGGGTGGTTTAAGTTCATGAGTTTGAAGAGTGTTGTGGTGGGTCAGAAGGAGAGAAGGAGTGGTGATGAGAGGGATACGTCTTCGTCAGAGAAAGGGGGTGGCCGGAGGTCAAGCTCTGCCACGGACGATAGCCAGGATGGTGGTAGTGGTTTGGTTCAGGGGGGTGAGAGAGTGAGGGTTAGACAGTATGGGAAGTCTTGTAAGGAGGTTACAGGGCTTTATAAGAGCCAGAAGATTCAGGCTCATGATGGATCCATTTGGAGCATTAAGTTTAGTTTGGATGGGAAGTACCTTGCTAGTGCCGGTGAAGATTGTGTGATTCATGTTTGGCGGGTTGTGGAGTCTGAGAGGAAGGGCGAGTTACTAGTGGAGAAACCGGACGATGGGATTTTGAACATGTTGTTTGTTGTTAACGGGTCGCCGGAGCCTTCTTCTCCTGGCATGGAGAATAATTTGGAGAAGAAGAGAAGGGGGAGGTTGTCTGTCAGCAGAAAATCGTTGAGCGTAGACCAGTTAGTAGTGCCGGAAACTGTGTTTGCTCTCACTGAAAAATCGGTTTGCACCTTTAAGGGTCATCTCCATGACGTGCTTGACCTTTCTTGGTCCAAGTCTCAGGTTAGCTTCTATAAAAGGATTAGATGTTATTCTTTAATTCTACTTTTGTCTTGTATGCCTGAATATACATGTAACGTTCATTTTATTTACATTCATTCGTACACCCATATGCATTAAAATTGTTATTAGTTTTTCTGCTTTGTCCTGTTAACAGATAAAATCATTTAAGAGGAACAGCTGGACTTTTCTACCGCTACGTAAAATTATTGAGCTTGGATTGAGAAATTGATTTAGTGCTAACCAAACAAGCACCGATTGAGGCTCTTGTGAGAGAAAGTGGATATAATGAAACAGTTAGATTAAATGGGCAGAAAACCAAAACATCAGAAAGCACCAAGAAGATACTCAATTATACCGAAAATTTGATTATTATGTATGGAACCCATTAGTCTATTGATTTATTTTAGCTGGCCTTGCCTAGTGGGATAAGACTTGGTTCATATTTTATTGTCCATTTTTAATTAGCAGAATAGGCATCAAATGTGAGTTCTGAATTGTATCAGAGTATAATATTTATATTTATAAGTTTATGTATTGAAATGTTTATTTTTTATGGAATATGCTGTTAAGGGAACACAAATTGTTACTATAAGTTCGAAGACTATTTTTGTTGATTTATTTTTTTGGTTAGAACTTTTTGGAATTATTTGTACACTACAACAGCGTTTTTTTTTTTTTTTTTTTTTTTCAATTTCATCTCTGTTTTGAGGTTACTTACTGTAGTTGTAATCATAAACTCAAAATATTGAAATATGAAATCTAGGAACAAGTAGATAAAGTTCTGTTTCTTAGGGAAGATTTCTGGAGTTATTTCCTTACTCCCTGTCAAATTGATTACAATTTATTTGAATTTAAGGTAGTAGATCAACTAATATTTATTTTCTGAGGTTGCATTGTCATCTAGGTTGGAAATGCATTTGCTGATTAATAGTTTAAAGTGTGGCGACTTGTAATGAAATGGCTGATCACACGTGTTATGTATTTCTTTATAATGGTAGCTATTGGTGATATTTTTGGGTTGTTTCTATGTCCAATTTTCCTAGAAATTACTTTAATGGAATAAATCTAGAGAGATAGTGGCTGTAAGGTAAAGGGAATTTAACTTCACTGCCTATCGAACAGAGATAACATGTTCAGGTCAATAAGTTTTTTAAGGTGCTGATATGTTGGGAGGTAACCTAGTTGTGCTTAAAAAGTTATTTCAGAATTAAAAAAAAAAATATTTTCTCTCAAGATCCTTGCATAATATTCACTAGAATTTAAAAATCCCTATAAGCATTTATGGATATATAAAGTTGTTCCGAACTTAAGTCCACTAAGATAGTATTGTTAGGGTCAATTACTATGTTGAAGGTATTGTTTGCTTTGGATATGAATTTAAAAAACCTTTTATTTTCCCTTGACATCTTTGCATAAATTCCCCTTAATTTTAAAATGCCTATAAGCATTTATGGATATATGAAGTTGTTTCGAACTCCAGTCCACTAAGATATAGTATCACCAAGATCAATTATTGCATCTAAGGTATTGTCCATTTTGGAGTTTGGTAGCTTTGTCATGGTTTTGTCCTTCAAAAACACCTTGGTGAATTCAGAGAGGAAGGTGTACATAAAAACCCTTGGGCCTCGACTCCTAAGATATGAGACTTTTTAGTTTACCAAAACACAGGTCCCCCAATCGAGAGTTAAGGAATAGGAGTGTTCACTTTTCAACGTCTTTTTGGTCCACATAGATGATGCCAATGTTCCAAACTCAGAAGTAATCCATTCTAAAAGATTTCAAATTATTGATTAATAAAATGTTCTAAATATATTATTAGGAAATATAAAAAGGTTAAACCTTTTCTAATTTTATATAAATATTTTTAAACTATTTTTGTTACGAAGATTTTTTTTAATCAGTTTGCTTATTTGCTAAAATGTACCCATGTTGTAGTAATGGGATTTTGGTTTAAGAGCACCATTCAGGGTGAAAATGTAAAGAATGAATTTTAGTCATATATTATTACAAGCTAGGAAGATGTCAATGAAGAACTTAAATTGGGCGAGGAGGATATGTTTACTTAGTAAGAGAGTTTCTTGATTATCATCTTATATTTGATCTTTACAATTCAAATATTCGTCATGACAATGTGCAGTTTGTACGTTTTCTTAAATGTTTTTTCTGTTTGATCAGCACTTGCTCTCATCTTCAATGGACAAAACTGTGCGCCTGTGGCATTTGTCTAGCAAGTCTTGTCTGAAAGTTTTTGCACACAGTGACTATGGTGCGCACACTCCTCTATTACATCTGCTCTCATTACTTTTTTGTATTCTGAATAGATTTTATGGATTAGAATGATTTGGAATATGCATTTGTGATATAAGCTTCTTCTATTTCTTTTCCTACTAAAAATTGAAGACAAGTTCTGACAATACACTCTTAGACATGCATTTTTCAACAGGTGGATTATTGGTTGAAATTTATCGTGACTTGTGAAATAATAGTGAAAGTCATCAAATAAGAGATTAGACTCTTCATTGTATGATTTTTAATAAATGCTAGCTATTACTGAAAAATGAGACCAGTCAATTTATGAATTTTAATAACAGTATAAAGTGTGTTGGAAATAATGCATTTCAGAGTGTGTTGTTAGTGTTCCTCAATTTTTAATTGGATTCACTGTATAATCCAATTATACACTTAGTCATCCGTTGGTTTGCGTAACCACTTTAATGGACAGTAGCATGATTTTATCAAAATTGACTGTTGCTGTATATAGAACTGATTGTACAAAATTTTATTCTTTTCACATATCAGTTGCCACTTAAATTTAGCAATAATAAAACATTCTTGTACTCCTCCCACCCTTCCCACACCGTTTCTTCTCCTTGCTAATTATACCTTTGCTTCAATTTGTTATCTGTCTGGCACAGTAACTTGCATCCAGTTTAATCCTGCTGATGATAGATACTTCATTAGTGGATCTTTGGATGCCAAGGTTCGTATTTGGAGCATACCTGATAGACAAGTTGTTGATTGGACTGATATACATGAGATGGTCACTGCTGCTTGC
Organism: Vigna unguiculata; assembly: GCF_037176805.1. Lineage (NCBI taxonomy): Eukaryota > Viridiplantae > Streptophyta > Magnoliopsida > Fabales > Fabaceae > Vigna > Vigna unguiculata. The sequence goes on from NC_140802.1 coordinate 18,126,511, forward strand.
TATACGCCAGATGGTCAGGTTAGTTCTACATTTATATGCATTGTTTTATCTACATGAAAAAAATTGATATTTTAGTCGGAATTCAATGATATTTTCTGCTCAAAGCAGGGTGCACTAGTTGGTACTTACAAGGGAAGCTGTCATTCATATAATACATCTGGTATCATCTGTGTTCTCTTTAACCACATATAAATTTATCCATTCTGATGATTGCAGGCCACTGATTATTGCTATCATTGTCATTTTTTTCCATTTCATTCAGAAAATAAGTTGCAACCGAAAAGTCAGATAAATTTGCAGAATAGGAGAAAGAGATCAAACCACAAGAAAATTACTGGCTTCCAGGTATAATGACTACTGGTCTGTATTAATTTTTCCTAAAATTTAAAGGTTAAAATGGAAAAAAGAATAAAGGCAAATAATTGAAGGCTTAACAACAATTATAAATGTTCTTTGGTTGGTAATAATACTCGTGCTTGATTTCGTACTGATTTTTATGAACAGTTTCTGCCAGGAAGTTCTTCAGAAGTCCTCATCACTTCTTCTGATTCTCGGATTCGACTAGTTGATGGCGTTGATCTAGTTCACAAGTTTAAAGGTAGGTGAAATGAGTTCTATATCAAGTGACTTTTATTGGATCTCTTCGTGAATTATATTTAATCTTCGTGCTATGTATTCAAACATTGCTTGGTACCTGATGAAAATTTTTACTGCAGCCAATGGCAAAATTATTACTGAAATTGTTTACATGATAGAATAAGGAAACCTCCAACTTAATAGATGCATTAGAGGGAGGCTAAGAGAATTAAAATGTGTAATCGATTTAGTGTTACCGATATCAGATAATAGAACATATCGAGGTCCTAAAAAATCCTTTATGAAATTATAACGGAATTACAACGGAATTACGATATATGCATACATATATTTTAAAAGAATAATACAGAAATACAATTGTAATGCAAAAACAATGAAAGAGATAACCGTAACTAATAATAATATTATGTTTAGAAATTCAAATAAAAATAGCATCAAATCATAACACCAAAAATTTCAAGTTCAAAACTTTAATAAGGTTTTTCCCATGTGCTACTGGCCCTGCGCAATAGTGTTTTCTCCTGCGCTGCTGTCCCTGCACACTAGTCATTTCTTGTCTTGCGCTGCTGCCCCTGCAAGCTAGTGTTTTCATCTCCTGCACCGCACCATGGGCGTTGTGGCTCTCTGCCTTTCGGACCATCTCCGGTCCGTGCCAGCTAACCATGATGCAAAATGTGGCCACCATGGGTTGCCATGACAAACTTGCATCACCACCACCATATTGTGGCAGCAAGCTTCAAAACCGCCACCAACTTTTGCCATGATGCTGCCACAACAGATTTTCAATAACACTTAATTGATTGTTTTGAGAGTCGTTGGTTAGTTATAGGAGAAGTTTGTTTGTAGACATGAAGAAAAAGAGAATAGTTTTGAACTTGGGAGTGTTTAGAACTATTATTGAATTTGAGATGTACTTTCATATCAATAAAGACCTTCTTGTTTCTTAATTGCTTGTTTCAATCATAGTTTAACCAATTGGTGTTAGAGTTCCAATGTAGGAGCTCTGTAGGTGGTGCATGTGCTTAAAGAGAAAGAACATATGGTGGGAAGTGTTGAAAATATGGAGAAAATTGTGGAGAACCAATCAGCCACAACAAGAAGATTTTTCATAGCAAGAATTGTGCATAATGAGGTTAGAATTGATGCTGGAAAAGTTGTTGGAGTTGCGAGTAAAACACTTCCTAGAAAATACAGGATGAAATGAATCCACCAATTGAAACGGAATCAACTAATTATGAGGTGATACAATGAAGTATTTTGGTGGGAGCCTTAAAGGGTGGAAATTTTACATTTTGATGTTTCAGGGAGATGATGCTTTTGGGTGGGCGGTGAAGCTCGAATTTTACTTTATTTTATGTGTGATTGCATTTGTTGGGAAGATGGAGGCATTAGTGGGTGATGCATTTGGGTGGTGCAGCGGTGGGAATATTGCCACCGAAATCTCGAGATGGGAAGATTTCAAGTTGGCATTAGAGGTTAGATTTTACTATGTGTCTGAGTAAATTTTTAGTGTTATTAGCATTGAAGCAAGATAATTTTTGGTGCTTGAAGATGCTACTAAATTTAAAAAATATGTTGATTTTGTTCAAGGCTTGTTGGAACTACAATTGATGACTATTTTGATTGGACACTAAACAAAGTAAGTAGAATTGAGGTAAGGAATTGTGTAGCGAATAATAGGAATGTGGGGTTTAAGGAGGAAGAAACAGTGATAGAGATATTGTAGGGTAGTTGTTTTGATAGATTGTTGGGCTACTCAAGCAAGGTGGTGGAAAAACTATGATTATATTTGATAACCTCCACATTATTTTTGTGGAAGTGGTAGACATTATTTTTTATGGTGTTTTGAAATTTAGCAAGATTTTTATCTTTTTGAATTGGGAGGACCAAATGTTGTACTGGAGTTAAAGTTGTTGGATAGGTTAGCAGATGTTAAACAAAATTTTGAGGAATTAACAATGAAGATACACATTGGAGAGTAGGAAAGGGTGTTGAGACGAAATCTTGGATTGATTAAGTCAACCGCTTCCCTTTGATTAAGTCAAGGATCATTTCAAGATCAAGGTAATAATTCATCGCAAAGTGCAATGTTGTGGAAAAGATATAGAATATATAAGCTATTCTAGGCGAAATCAACACTATGTTGAAATGATATGTGGAGGTTTTTCAATTACCCCAAGTTATACCCCCAAGCTAATTTTGAGGAATTAGCAATGAAGATGCACATTGGAGGGTAAGAAAGGGTGGTGAGCGGAAATCTTGGATTGATTAAGTTAGCCACTTTCCTCTAAGTAAGTCAAGGTTCATTTCAAAATCAAGGTCAGGGATTCAATGCAAAGTGGACAAGATAGAGAATACATAAGCTATTCCAGACGAAATCAACACTATGCTCAAAGTAGTGTTATCAAATTTCTGAATGCTTAATATATAATGTCCAAATTTGGGCCACGCCACTAAAATTATTTAACTTAAACCCTATTACATAGAACTCCCTCCTCTCTTGTCCCTTTAAATGCTAGTGCCGCAACATCTTATTCTTTTACTTGTTACTACTGTAGTAAAACATTGTTTAAAACCTCTCCTCTCTTCTTCTTTTCACTTTTCACTTTTCACTTTTGCATGAGAATTATATGTAGTGGTATTATATTTCTTCTGACCGTAATATTTCCGCTAAAACCTATTATGGTTTTCGTTATAACTTTATAAAGGATTTTTGTGTCGTCAATATTTTTCGTTATTCGATATCGATAACATTGGTTCAAAGGATTTGCGGAGGTTTTTGAATTACCCCAAGGTTTACCACCTCATAGGCAAAAAGACTATTGTGCTTATAGCTAAAGCCAATATTCCTAATTAGACTATAAATTTCTTCATGACAAAAAGGAAGAAATTGAGAAATTAGTGGGTGAGGTGCTTGAAGGTGCTTCTGAGGCTAAGTGTTAGTCCTTTCAAGTAGGATGGGAATTTTGCATGGATTATAAGGCTTTCGATGAAATAATTGTACAGGATGATTTTCCAAATGACATTATAGATTAGGTTTTGGAAGAAATAAGCAAAGTTATATTTGTTAAACATGATTTGAAGGTGACTTACCATCAAATTTGTTTGAGGTATGAGGACACACGAGGGCAACTATGAATTCATTGTTATGCATTCAGATTGATTGATGTCGCATCTACTTTTTAGTTCATTATTAACAAGGTTTATAGACCGTACTTAGGACATTTTGCTCATCTTTTGTAGAAATAGTTACTGCACCTAGGCAATCATTTTAAGTTATGGGTTGAGTGTTGGATAACCACTGCACTTAGTTATAGCTTTTGATGATTAATCTTCCTCTTGTGTCTCCTTTTCATATCTATAAATGAGGAATATGAGAAAGGTCTCTTAAGCCCTCAAAATATATTTTCTCTGTTTAATTTAAGTTGGTATGAGAGCCATTATTTAAAAAGCCTATCGTAGCGAGATTTTTTGGACATTCTGTTCCACCCGCTATTGGACTGCTATCTGACTACCCATTTCTAGTCTCACGCACGAGATGTATATACCTCAACGTGAGAAGGGTGTGTTAGAGGTCCCACATCGACTAGAGACAAGGTAAATTCATAATATATAAGTAGGGTGCAAATCTTACCTTACAAGTTGGTTTTGTGGGGTTGAGTTAGGCTTATGTTCACTTTCTAACATGATATGAGAGCTGGTCGATCCCGCTCTGGTTTCTATGTCATCTTGTCCGCCTATGTTAGTCACCGCTATTTGCGGCTATCCACCACTAATCACCGCTGTCTGTGGCTGTCCAACTCGGTTTATCACTATCTAGAGCTACCCACTGTTTTCTTTAACAGTCCAATGCTGTCAACCACGGTTATCTGCTGATCCGCTGCTGTCCCCCACCGTCCACCGCAGTCTGCCATCGCAGCTCCGTTCAATAACAACTGGATTTGGATTGCCTTTCTGAACGACGGCCAAACCCGCAAGTGTCGGAGGCCAACTCCCGTCCACGCGTCGCCACGCACCGCCTCGCACTCAACCTATGTTCATCACAGCTCAGAGCGTGACGTCCAAGCGCCGCCTTCCGCTCATCAGAACTTCTTCGCGTCGTTGGTACCAGTCTTGTTGGACCTTGCTAGCTTCGTTTTGACCCTCCAAGTTCCGTTCCAACGTGGTTCAAAGTCACTTATTGTGAAAATCACCCTAGGGGTTTGTTTTCTCTAGCTGTTTTCACACTTTCTTGTTGGTTTCTTGTTGTTTTCGTCAAATAATGGCCACTAGAAATCCTATTTCATTCTTTGGAAGTCCCTTCATTACTACCGAGAAACTAAATAGCCAAAATTATCTATCTTGGTTTGCTGTCGTCGAAATGTGGTTTCTTGGTCAAGGACATCATGACCACTTTGAGAATGATGAAATCAATGTATCCTCTATAAAAGTAGAACAGTGGAAACAAGCAGATTTTCAGCTATGTGCTCTGTTGTGGTAGTCGGTGGAACTGAGACTTTTGATGTTCCTTAGGGCCTTCAAAACATGTCACACCTTTTGGAGGAGGGCTCAAAACATTTATGCCAATGATATCCAATGCCTCTATGATTCAGCAAACAAGCTAGCATCTCTAAAAATGACCAATCATGATATGATCTCCGTCATGAATGAAGCCCAATCAGCTGTGGAAGAACTGCAGATGTTCTCGGAAGTCGACTGTTTAGATGAAATGTAGAAGAACCTTGACAAGTACTATATGGTGATGATCCTTCGTGCTATAATCCAGACTTGAATCATATCAAAGATCAACTTCTAACCTCTCATGAGGTCCCTTCCATAGACACCTTGATCACACGCATGGTTTGTGTCCCAACACCTCAAACTCACTAAGCTCTTGCTCCAGTGGAATCCTTTGTCATGGTCGCCACTCAGGAAGAGGAGGACGTGGAACTAGAGGAGGCAAACATGGAGGTCACGGGTCCTTAGTGAACATATCGTAAAAGGATGTTTCACACCTAGGAAAACTATTACTCCTTACATGGTTTTCCCTCCAACATAGCCAATGTCTCTTGGACTGAAACTACTGAATCCAAGTTCATTGAGGACGAGTATCAGGAGTATCTACGGCTCAAGTCCAACAGCTTGGCTCAGTCATCTCAAGCTCCACGTACATCTATAGTTTGTATCTCACAATCCATGGAAGGTCACAATTCATGGGTAATTGATTCAGGTTTGCTTCTAACCACATATCTAGAAATACCTCCTTGTTCTCAACCATTTCATTTCAAGAAAAACCTCATTTTGTAACCCTTGCAAATGGTTCTAAAACTTTCTCAAAGGAAGTCGGTCAAGCTATCCTGTCTCCATCCCTAAATCTAAAATTTCTCCTTTTTGTCCCTAATTGTCCCTTCAATTTAATTTCCTTAAGCAAGCTAACCAAAACATTAAATTGTTCAGTAACCTTCGATAACAAATCTTGTTATACAGGAGCATGGTTCGGGGAAACAGATTGGAAAAGGATATGAAGCCGGAGGATTATGCCATTTTGGATGTCGTCCACAAGTGTCATATGTTGCAGCTCCCAGTCCTAAAATGTTACATGATCGGTATCCAGACCTCATCTGTCCAAATTTAAAAAAGTGTATCCAGACCTTAGAATGTGAGTCATGTCAATGTCAACTAGGCAAACATGTTAGATATACCTTTCCTAAATGGTCTCAATCAAAGTATAATTCTAGTTTTTATATCATCCATTCTAATATCTGGGGACCTAGTCATGTCTCATCTTTTGGTTTTAGGTATTTTATTACTTTCATTGATGAATATTCGAGATGTACTTAGGTTTATCTTTTGAAAGATCGTTTTGAATTGTTATCCATTTTACATCTTTTTTAAATAGAATCAAAAATCAATTCGGTCAAGTAATCAAAATCTTAAGTGAGAATGCTAAAGAGTACTTCTCAGCTACTTTTTCTACCGTTTTGAGTTCACGTGGTATCTTGCATCAATCTACTTGTCCTCATACACCATAGCAAAATGGTATAGCAGAAAGGAAAAATAGATGCTAAAATGGTATAGCAGAAAGGAAAAATAGATGCTTGGTTGAAACTGTTTGTACCCTTTTGCTTAGCGCCCATATTCCAATCCATCAATGGGAGATATCATCTTAACTGCATGTTTTCTTATTAATCGGATGCCTTCCTCCATTCTCTATCATAAGGTCCCTTTCTCCATTATGTTTCCAGATAATCCTCTCTTTCACATTTCTCCTTACATTTTTGGTTGTGTATGTTTTTGTTCATGACATGTCTCTAAGGTTAGACACGCTTTCTGCTCACGCTCTTAAATGTGTCTTCTTGGGCTGTTCATGACTTTAAAAAGGGTATCGATGATACTCTCCTGAAACCAAGAAATACTATATGTTTGCCAATGTTACATTCTTTGAATAGACCCTTACTTCTCTCCATCTGTTCAAGATGTTCATGTCATACAATAAGTCCTCCTTATTCTAGTGGTTGAGTACAATATTTCCAGTGTCTCTGTCAATCCAAGTTTTGATCAAAGTCCTCCTAAGCCATCATCTCAACATATTGATCCCGTCCAACACAGGACCTAGACAGATAGTCCAGTTTTCCAAAAACATGGTGAATCCCCTGCTTTAGATTCTTCTCCCTCGTCTCTTGATACCACGACTCTTGGTGAAGGTGATTCAAGCTGACCCATTGCTATCAGGAAAGGTACTCGTTCCACTTGAAACCCACATCCCATTTATAATTTCTTAGCTATCACATATTGTCGCCTTCCTATTGTTGCCTTTTATCCTCAGTGTCTTCTGTTGTTATTCCCAAAATTGTGAATGAAGTACTTTATCATTATGGATGGCGATAGGCCATGATTGTTGAGATGCATGCTCTTGAACATAGTCATACTTGCGAGCTCGTGCCCCTCCCACCGAGCAAGAAGGTTGTAGGTTGCCTATGGGTGTATGCAGTTGAAGTTGGCCCTGATGGTCGATTAGTTGCAAACAGGTATACTCAGGTTTATGGCCTTGATTATTGTAACACTTTCTCCCTTGTGGCCGAGATGACTAGTATTTGTCTCTTCTTTGTAATGGCAGCAATTCGTCACTAGTCGCTTCATCAATTGGGGATATCAAAAATACCTTCCTTCATGGTGATCTTGAGGAGGAAGTTTACATGGAGCAATCTCTTGGGTTTGTTGCTTAGGAGGAGTTTGGTATGGTGTGCAAATTGCATCGCTCTTTATATGGCCTCAAACAATTACCACATGCTTGGTTTGGAAAATTCAGCTCAATTGTTCAAAGATTTGGATTAAGACGTAATGAGACAGGTCACTCAGTCTTTTACTCATATACCTCTCTTAGGAAATGTATCTATCAAATAGTATATGTTGATGATATAGTCATTACAGGAAATGATACTATTGGAATATCTCAATTAAAGGAGCACTTGTGTAGGCATTTTCAAACCAAGGATTTGGGAAGCCTCAAATACTTCTTGGGCATTTAAGTAGCTCAGTCTAAAGATGGAGTTGTAATCTCTCAAAGGAAGTATGCTCTTGATATACTATAAGAAACTGGTATGATTGATTGTAAACCAGTAAATAGTCCTATGGACCCAAAAAATAAAAAATTAACAACTGAAGAAGGTGAATTATTCTCCGACCTTGAAAGATACAAGAGGCTGGTTGGAAAACTAATTTATCTCACTATTACAAGTCCTGATCTATCTTTTGTAGTTGGAATGGTTAGTCTGTTTATGGAGTCTCCATGTGTTGGCCATTGGAATTCTATCATTCGCATTCTAAGGTACCTAAAAAAGGCGCCCAGGCAAGGGTTGTTATATGAAAATAGAGGAAGCGTTCATGTCTCTAGATATTGTGATGCAAATTAGGCAGGATCTCCTATTGACAAATGATCTACTACTGGATAATGTGTGTTCCTTGAGGAAACATTATTTCATGGAAAAGTAAGAAGTAGAGTGTAATGACCCGAAGTTGAAGAGCCATGACATCATTAACATGTGAACTTATATTGGTGAAACAATTTCTTCAATAAATTAATTTATGTGACATCCAGACTATGAAGATGTATTGCAATAATCAAGTTGCTCTCCACATTGCATCAAATCCAGTATTTCACAAGAGAGTTAAACATATAGAAATAGACTACCATTTTGTTCGTAAAAAGTTGTTGGCAAAAGAAATATGTAATGAGTTTGTTGGATCAAATGACCAACTCGTGGATATGTTGACCAAGTTACTAAGGAGACCTCGGATTTAGTTTATTTGTTCCAAGCTTGGTACATACAATTTGTATGCTCCAACTTGAGGGGGAGTGTAGATATAGTTACTGCACCTAGGCAATCATTATATCTAAGTTAGGGATTGAGTGTTGGATAACCCCTGCACCTAGTTATAGCTTTTGATGATTAATCTTCCTCTTATATCTTATTTTCATATCTATAAATATGAGGAACATGAGAAGGGTCTCTTAAGCCCTCAAAATATATTTTCTCTTTTCTACGATATTTATGGGGGATCTTATTTAGCATATGTAATTTGATTAAGATTTGTAAATATGATTTGAAGGTCCATTACAAAAAGTGTAGCTTTTGCTAGTCCCAAATGTTATACTGAGGGCATATTACTTAAACAAAAGTGGTGGTAGTTGACCCAAGAAAAATAGAGGTTATGACATTATGGCCTACACCACAAGATGTGAAGAGTTCAAGGATTGTGGAATTAATGAGTTACATACAAATCAATAACAACTATGGCAACATAGATAGTAGTTTAAGTCACATTTGATGAGTTAAAATCTGCCATGGTCTCATTACATATATTGGTTATTCAAAAATTTTGCTAGCAATTTGTTGTTAAAACCGATGTTGTCAAACTGGAGGATGGTACAATTATTTGAAGGGTTTAAAGAGATCATAACTCTACTAGTAAGAATTGTGAGTATACGCAAAATTATTTATAATCTTGTGCATGCATTAAAAATAATATGGACAATGATGAAATCAGCGACCAACAACAATTAAGGTAGTGTCGAAGATGTTGATGCGGTGTTGGAGATGGTGATGCGATGGTCTTGATTCTTGTGATGGTTGGCAACAGTGAAGCAAGCATTGGGGCTACAATGTCAATGCTGCAGTGGCTAACCACATCGATGCTAATGTGTATCGGTGATGGTGAGAGCACCACCAAAAGTTGTTTGGTTGTGTTCTCAAGAGGTGATGGTTAATAACCGAGTATTTTCATTTTTATTTTTTTCAGAACATCCACTCCTGCCTAAGGTGTAGTTGGTATAATTGGTGACCACAGATCACAAGGTTGCTTACTAGGGATGTTTATTGTCAGTTGATCTATGTAGGATTTGATACTCTCCTCTAGCTTGTTGATTGAACATGAACAATCTTCTTTGAAGCTTTAGTTGATTAAGTAGTGTTTTAGCACTATATGAAATGGTCTCTCTCTATTCTTCTTGAGATGTATCATATAGGCTTTAAAGAAAGTAGCCAATGTAAAAACTCTTGTGGGCCATTGAGTAGTTTCACCTCTTTTGAACACTTTCCTTTGGAAAACGATATTTTAACTCCTTCATTTTGACTCCCGCTACACTCCTTGACGTGGATTTCTAATTTCCTTTTATTTTTTATTTGCAAAAATGAGAGTGGCAAGAAAGAGAGAGAAAAAGTGAATGATAGAGAAAGTTGGAAGTGTGAGAGAAAGATGGTTTTGGAAAAAAACACTTCGAGAGCATTCTCCAACGACAAGCTCTTCTTCCTTCCAAACGCTCCATCCCTCCATGCGAAAGCCAACGCCTTTCTTCCGTTTACTTCTCACAAAATTTAGGGTTTCTTTTCTTCCAAAAATGCCACACATATTTCCCTAATTACCCTCTTTTCCCCCTTTTTGTACTTAAATTCAATTTCATGACATGGATAGCGGTGGTTCTACTCTAGCGACACCGATTTCGAACGCCAACACTCCACCGCCATTTATGAGCAAGATTTACGAATACCCTTTGTAAACCAATAACCTGATGTTGTCTGTGGTAAGCCACTGAACATGTAAAACAATTTCAGTGAATTAAACACCTCACTAAGGTATATGGAAGCTAAATTGAACATGATGAATTCTAGTGTTGGATAATTACTCCATAACTCCCACATGACAAACATCATAACTCTAGAACTATTATGATGGAAGTTATCGACCATGTGGGTCATGTTGGAGTTGTCGACCAATTATCCCACAACAAATTTCATTATGTTGAATATAACTTCCATATTCCTTAATAAGGTGTTTTAATTAAATAAAATTGGTTTACATGTTGAGTGTCATACCACATACTGTTATTGTGTGCAAAAAGTATTGCGCAAGTCAACATTAGTATATTAATGATCATCCGTTGATAGTTCCAGAGTCATGATGTCTGTCATGTGGGAGTTATGGACTAATTATCCAACACCAAATTGCATCATGTTCAATATAGCTCTCGTATATCTTAGTAAGGTGTTTTAATTTACTAGGGTTGGTTTACATGTTGAGTGCCTTAGCATAGACCACAAATGGTTACTGTATGCAAAAACTAACACTCAGGTCAACACTTAATATATTTGTGGTCAACAGTTAATAGTTACAGAGTTATGATGTCTGTCATTTGGGAGTTATGGACTAATTATCCAACACCAAATTTCATCATGTGCCATATAGCTTCCATATACCTTAATGAGTTTTAGGTCACTGAAACTAGTTTACATGTTGAGTGTCTTACCATAAACTGTTATTGTGTTCAAAAAGTATTGCTTAGGTCAACACTTAGTATATCAATGGTCATCTGTTAATAGTTCCAAAGTTATGATGTCTGTCATGTGGGAGTTATGGTACAATTATCCAACACCAAATTTCATCATGTTCAATATAGCTTCCATTTACCTTAGTGAGGTATTTTAATTCACTGAAACTGGTTTACATGTTGAGTGGCTTACCACAGACAACAACATAGTGTTACTGGTTTACAAAGGGTATTCGTAAATCTTGCTTAGAAATAGCGGTGGAGTGTTGCCGTTCGGAATCGGCGCAGTCGGAGCGGCCCACCGCTATCCATTTCGCGAAATTGAATTTAAGTACAAAATGGGGGAAAAGAGGGTAATTAGGGAAATATGTGTGGCATTGTCGGAAGAAAAGAAACCCTGAATTTTTTTAGAATAAAGGCGTGGGCTTTCGCAAGAGGGATGGAGCATTTGGAAGGAAGAAGAGCTTGTCATTGGAGAATATTGTGGGAGTGTTTTTTCCAAAACTGTCTTTCTCTCACACTTTCTACTTTTTTTATCAGTCACTTTTTCCCTCCCTTTCTTGCCACTCTCATTTTTGCAAATAAAAGGAAATTAGATATCCACATCAGGGAGTATAGCAAGAGTCAAAATGAGGGAGTTAAAATATCGTTTTCCTTTTGCCTTGATATTGTTAAATGCACTCCATACAACATAAATGTTCTTCTTGGGAAGTGTGCATTTCCTTTATTTGTCTAATATATAGTGTCAAACGAAGTAGACTGTTCTTCCAGTTTTGACAATGTTTAGCATCTGAGATTGAATAAGCATTCTCTTCATTCCACCTTGAGGACAATTCTCAGTTGAAGAGTGGGGTTTTAATAGAATACGGTGACCTCCTATTAATACATGTATCAGAGAAAGAATAAGAAAAATAACAAATGTGTAATTGATTGTTTTCAGTAATTAGTTAGAGCTGAGACTATTTATAGGAGAAATTGGTTAGTAGAGAGGGAGAAAAGGAATTAGTTTTGATTTTGGGAGGGTCCAGGTTCCTTGACATGCCCGGAGTAATTCGGTTGAGAACTGTTTGAGTATGCGGTGTACTTTTTAATATCAATAAAGGAGTTCTGGTTTTTTATGCCTTTTTTATTCGATCCCGGTTTTATCAGTACATATGTATGTCTGCAATAAGTGACTTCAATATCAGGCTAACTCAAAATAATACAAACAAACACTTGTTTTGGAATGAAATCTTTTTGGTAGTTTAGTAGGTTTCCATGTATTTATTTGAATAATGAGAAAATAATTGTTAGTTGTAATTCTTCTATTGAATGTAAGATCTTCCAAATATTTCTTCCCATTTCACAGGAAAATGATACAACTTTTTTTCCAGGATTTCGGAATGCAAATAGCCAAATTTCTGCCTTCCTCACAGCAAATGGTAAATATGTTGTCTCAGCAAGCGAGGATTCTCATGTATACATATGGAGAAATGAAGCTGATTGTAGACCTAGCAGGGGTAAATGTGTCACCGTGACAAGCACATATGAACATTTTCACTGTAAAGATGTGTCAGTGGCCATTCCTTGGCCAGGTATGGATGACTCATGGGAGATGCATGATCCGTACTTTGGAGAAGAACCTGAGCTTGATGATACTAGGGATGAGGAGGTCTCATCAGCCAATCATCCTCCTACCCCTGTAGAGGAAACTTTTGCTTATCTGGGTTCACAATTTGCTTCGGGTTGCAATAACAGTCCACTTCATGGAACCATTGCAAGTGCAACAGATAGTTATTTTCTTGATAGAATTTCTGCGACGTTGCCTGAGGAAAAACTTTTAACCACAAGGGACCCGAGCCCTCAGGCAAGTGTGGATTTATCTTATGGAGTAAATCATAATATGTCAGCATGGGGTATGGTGATTGTAACTGCTGGCCTCCAGGGGGAAATTAAAATTTTCCAAAATTTTGGATTGCCTCTTGGTATATAAGAGATTAGCCAAAATTCATGTCTATGAGCATGGAAGAGTTCAAGTTATCAACTCAGAAGAAAAAAAGAAGGGTGGGCTTGTTGTAGTGTTGTGATGTCGAATTTCACATTCTCCTTTAGTTAGAACTGTACAGAAGAGGTGTTGGGTGAGATAGCATAAGATAAGATCCATTTGTTTCTTGTTCTATTAAATATTGCATGATATATGTTGCCATTTCAGTCAAGCATTTTGGGGGACAGAAAAGAGAAAAATGGGGTAAAAGTCATTGAACAAAAGAGAAAAGAAAAAGGTTCACCTGGAATTTGGAAACCGGTGGATTTATTGTAATGGGAAAATGTAGAGATTAACGACCTTGGGAAAAGCTTGTGGAATTACATATGATGATTCTTTTACATTTGTTAATATTAATCTTATTATGTAATTTTTGTTCAGTGGAGTCGATTTCAATAAAACAACATAGCTCCAACTAGGGCTGGCCAAAAATAACTGAATTTACTGTACTTAGGTTAACTGTACTGTTTTAAATCAAAAATAACTGAATTATTAATAGTAAAATTAAACTGTATTGTTTTGTAGTTAAAGTTAGAAAAACTGTACTGCAAATAGATAACTTGTTCACATCCAGTGCACTGAACTGTGATTTTTTCTTTCTCTTCGATCTCGATCAGTCCACACACACTTCTTTTTTCTCCACCGAGATTCAACCACGACCAAAACAGATCCTGTCTCCGTCGCCTCGCCACCGTCGAAGGTTGTACCGTTGTCGAAGGTTTTGCTGCCGTCGAAGATTGTTGCCGTCGAAGGTGATCTCTTTATATCTTTAGGTTTTCATTTCGCTTCTTTTTTCTCCAATTCGATCATTCTAATCTTTTGGGATGAACTTGCCGTTAGGGATTTCTTCGGGATTTCTTCGTCAACAACGTGAAACCCAGTTGAGAAAGAAATCATGGCATAAAAGGTACTCTTCACACTCTCAATTTCTCATCTTTTCCCAATCTGCTAACTCTGGATGTTAGTAACAACAGTTTCAGTGATACCATTCCTCACCAAATTGCTAACTTGTCCGAAGTTTCTGAGTTGATAATGAATACAAATAATTTTAGTGGTCCAATCCCCATTTCCATGACCAAGTTAGCTACCTTGAAGATTCTAAACTTGTAATACAATAGCATTTCTGGCCCTCTTCCTGAAGAGATTGCAGAATTGAGAAATTTAGAACGTCTGTTATTTCAATCAAATCCTCCAACAATTGGAAGGATGGCCAACCTGGTTGAACTTAATCTGCAACTCAACTCTATCAATGGTACAATCCACCCTTCAATTAGAAACTTGACAAATTTAAAATTCCTCAAGCTCCAACAAAATAGTCTCTCTGGCCCCATTCCACACTTCATAGGAGAGATGACCAATTTGCATGTTCTTGAACTAGATCAAAATAGTCTTACAGGACAAATTCCTTCCAATATTGGAAATTTGACAAAGATGGTTAATCTGTCCCTGGCTCGTAACATGCTTTATGGACCAATTCCTCCCTCCTTTGGAAACTTGACACATGCCTTTCCAAAAATTTCACCTGATATTTTTTTTAAGCATAAGTCTTTTAGCTTTGAAAGCCTTATACGTCCAGGTTGAGCTCATGAAATTCAAAAATGTGCAGAAAAGGTAAAATCAAAAAGACATGAAAGCATGGTGTAGTTTAGACCACTTTTAATGTTAGGAATGTTCTGTTTTCTTTTTTTGAAGTGAATAAGCAAGCACAAGATATTGAATTGAAGTCTTTTATTTACAAAAATTTGTTCTCTTTTTCTGTTGAGTGAATATAATTTATACTCCAACCTATTCTAGCTTGCTTTAAGATGAATGAGATTTATAGCTCACATAAGATGAATGAGCTAACATACCTTCATCATCAACTTTCAAGTCATTTTTAACATGAT
Source organism: Vigna unguiculata (assembly GCF_037176805.1). NCBI lineage: Eukaryota > Viridiplantae > Streptophyta > Magnoliopsida > Fabales > Fabaceae > Vigna > Vigna unguiculata. The sequence continues at coordinate 18,141,821 of NC_140802.1, forward strand.
CAAAATCCAGAAGAACCCTGTCGTCAAGTGCATTAGGATTTTGCACATAATACACAAACACCACAACTTGATATTAAGAAACCGAAAGATGAAGCAAGAGAAAAGAAAATGTTCTTGTTCAAACCCAACTTACTTGAATGGTTATAAGGTCATCCCTTGTGAATGGCTCATTAGTGAGGAGCTCCTTCCAGTTTTTTGTCTTAATATAAATTCCCTTCAGTGTCTTAACAGGGTCTTGTGAAGAGGAAATAACTAGATATTACCATCTTACACCAGTTACAATCAATACAAGCATAAGGGTACACATTCAGAAATTGTGATTAGGTGTCAGGGTTTCCACACTTGGACCTTGAAGCTTTTGCAAGATAACATCCATGTCAAAAGTGACGCTGCAATAGATGTGTGTTAAGCAGCACAACCTCCTCACACAATACTTCTGTCAGACAGTAAAAAAAACATGTTAACATGTAGTCAAATGTTTTTGGAGGATAAATCACATAAAATTTCAGCAAGAATGATAGGAATTTGCAAGTAAAATAATAAGTTATGTGGTTCTCCTATTCCATCCCAAGATGTAGCAAGCTTGAGTAGTGATCTAAGGTCAAGGGCATTCAAAAATGCTTTTTCAGAAGGAATGATCTTAATCCCTATTCAATGCTCCTTCAGTGCCATTGTCTTCTTTTGCAGTGTTTTTCTTTTCTTTCCTTTTTTGGGAGTATCAAAGCCTATTTATATCTTTGTCCAATCATCACAGTATTTCACTGCATGAGTAGCAACATCACATAGCCTAGCAGTTTCGTTTCTACATCAGGAAAGTCTCTCAAATTACACACTTATCATATCATGAATTCCACCACCAAATGCTTTGAGAGATCAATGGTTTTAAGCATGCTTCAAAAGTATAGGAGTAAGGGACTTACACAAACGAGCAACCAGACCTTCTGTGCCTTTTCTTCCTAGCCATTTCTTTCCTCCTTGGAGGTTGAAGCACAACTTTAATTGCAGTATCAAACACTGCTTTCACATTCTAAATCATGCAAATACAACAAGTTTAGGTACAAATTTCGTTTTGTATCTATAAATATATTTTATTATTAGCACTAATACACATAGAAATGAGTCTTAATTCTCATGTTTTCTTCTTCCTCTATCTTTTTTTTTTTTTATCAGCTTTATTTTATAATGATAACTTATTTAAAATTATATTAAAAGTAAAAAAAAAAAATTGGTAAACAAAAAGCCTTAAATGACTATTATATAGGAAAAAATGGAATATTAAATAGCAAGTAGCCAATGCTAACCTCTTTTGACTTGGTTAAATACACTAGAATCAACATTAGAGCATCTCCATAAATCTTAAATTGTTAGGATATTAAATATAACATTTATATGGAATAGGCCAAATTTGTGTGTTCCCTTTTCCAGTTTTTGATTAATAAATTGACATACCTTACATGACTTTTATTGCTCAACTATCTAAAGAATTGACATGTTAAGCATTGAATTGGTACCGTACTATTTCAATCAATTCATCTATCTATTTATATGTTTGGAATACGAATTAGGTAATACACACATAAATATGATTTGAAAGTTAGGTCTTCAAAATTGAGGCGCATCTAGTGTATTAAGGGAATAAAGGAAATTTGTCCTACCCTTGATAATAGTAAGTGTTCAATGCATTTGTAATCTCAAATTACTTGTTCTGCTTTGCCAGCAATGTACAAATTTAGGTACAAATTTTAAAAGTCATAGCAACAATAAGTAGTGCATAAAAACAAAAATAGTTAAATTTAAAGCCACTACCTGTTGAGTCTTTGAACTGCACTCAATGTAAGCTACAACACCTATTTGTTTCCTCAGTTCTTCCCCCTATAACCAATGTGACATGATTGAAATGCAGAAGTTTAAGAGCACATAAATGCTCTGTTGAAAACTGTCCATTATTGATAAATCCTAATAGCCTAATACAATGAAAACATGCATGTTCTACAGTAATAAAGCCACATACAAGCCTAAACAATAATCTAACAGCTACAGACTTAGGCTTTGTTGGAATATGGGCCTAGAAATATCATCTTAGGAAAAAAATTTCCATTTTTCAAAATTTCTTTGAAGTAAACAATAGTTGTTATGAAATAACAAATCAGCTTGCCATAGCCAATTCAAAGGAGTATCTGTCATATGCAGTGGATTTATTCATCTTACATTGGTGAGCAATAATTTACATTGATTATTGTCGATGTATAATTTTAATTACTTAATTCTCACTTTAAGAATATATGTATTTTAGTTTTCAAATGATAATTTATTCAATTATATAATCAAGACATGTGTCATATTACTTACCCCTGTCTCTTCCATTGTAGTACATATCAATAAAACAGTTTGATATGCATCATTGAAAAGATAATGCGTAAAGTCCTTAATTTAACATGAAAAGTAGCCAATGGTCTCTTGGAACATTTTTTTTTTTTTTACTGATATAAATATGTAATCAGGTTGGAGAAGATGAATTCAGGTTGGAGAACAAAACAGTCAAGTTTATAAGCTGCAATCTTGGATCAGATGGATTTTACATTGATCCTTTACCTCCTTACATGGCTACATCATCAACTGAGCATAGTAAAGGTCGGTCAGATGTGTGGGAGCATTTTACCAAACAAGATCCTTATTCTGAGAAGAAGGCTAAGTGCAATTACTGTGGTGATTTGATTAAATATTTGGCTGGAACAAGTGGGATGAGGAATCATTTGATAAGATGCAAGGAAAATCCAAATAGAGAAGCATTCAAAAGGAAAAAAATGTCATCATCAACTACAGAAGGGGCTAGTGTTGGCCCTTCACCAACAATTTCTAAGTTTGACCAAAATGCATCTCGAATGAAGTTGGTGAAGATGTTTGTGAAGTCCGAGCTTCCTTTTCGATTTGTGGAAGATGAAGACTTCTGTGACTTTGTACGATCCTTGCAGCCACGGTTTGAGGTCCCATCCCGCACTACATTGAGGCGTGAAATGTGGGAACTCTATGAAGAGGAAAAAGCAAAGTTAAAATTTTTCCTATCAAAGCAGTGTGGGAGGGTTTGCTTAACTACAGACACATGGACTTCAATCCAAAACCTAAACTACATGAGTTTAACAGCTCACTTTATTGATGAAGATTGGAAGCTTCATAAGAAAATTTTGAATTTTTCTCAAACAACAGGTCATTCAGGGGAGCTCATTGCTAAACATGTTGAGGCTTGTTTTAATAACTGGGAGTTGAAGCGAGTCCTTAGTGTCACTGTGGATAATGCTACAACAAATGATGTTGGGGTCCAATACCTCAAAAGAAGGATGTTATCATGGAATTGTCTTGTCTTAAAGGGAGAATATGTTCATATGCATTGTTGCACACATATATTAAGTTTGATTGTGAAGGATGGGTTAAAAGAGATAAAAGATTCAATTTCAAAAATTCGAAGTGCAGTTAAATATGTCAAATCTTCTCCAGCTCGATTTGCTAGATTCAAGGCCTGTGTTGAACAAGAGGGAATTTCTTATAGAGGTCTTGTCTGCCTTGATGTTGAAACCAGATGAAATTCAACTTATCTAATGTTAGAGGCAAGCTTGAAGTACAAAGATACCTTTGTCTTGCTAGATAGGCAAGATAAGAAATTTGGTGCTGAAATGGCCAAAAGTAGTGGTGTGCCACTAGAAGAGGATTGGGAATATGCAAGGTCTGTTCTACCATTCTTAAAGATGTTTTATGACTCTACCATGCGGATTTCTGGTTCTTCTTATGTCACTAGTCATATGTATATGAAGGAAGTGTTTGAAATTGGTAAAAAGATTCGACAATATTCTGAGAGTACTGATGTGAGCATAAGATTGATGGCAATGAGGATGAAGGGTAAGTATGACAAATATTGGGGAAATCCCAATGGAATTAATATCTTATTATTGATTGTTGTTGTGCTTGACCCAAGGAGTAAGTTGGATTTTGTTAATTACTTCATTGACTATATATTTGAACCTAGCATGGCCAATGGATTGAAATCAAAATTATTGTCATCTTTAAAAACACTTTGTGATCAATATCAAGGGGTTGAGGAGGGTTCTAAAAGTAGCCAACAAGAATCCCAACTAGATGATGAAGATGATGATCCTCATGGCATGAGCTTCTACCTAAGAGCTACAGGACGTAGATTTGATTATATATCAGAGCTTGATAAATATTTGAGAGAGAGGATCCTGAACCTTATACAAAGTCAGTTGAGCTTGATGTTTTACATTGGTGGAAGGTCAACTCAACTAGATTTCCTATCCTTGCAAACATGGCTCGAGAGGTGTTAGCTATTCCCATCTCTACCGTAGCATCAGAGTGTGCATTCAGTACAGGAGGAAGGGTGGTTAATCCTTATCGTAGTTGCCTAACGCCTAAAATAGTGGAAGTACTTGTTTGCACACAAGATTGGTTAAGAGGAACACCTTTCTCTATACTTTTTAATGAGGATCCTAAAGAGCTTGATGAATTTGAGCAAGGTGAGTTTATATGAAAACTTTATATATTTTTTGGTTGATACTTTATATGAAAGCCTAAAATACATATTTTTTTTGTAGATATAACTTCTCAAGACGAAGTGGGACCTTCAAGTGCAATTAATTTAGATGATTGAAGATGTATTAAGATGTATTAACATTTTGATGTTGTTTATGGGAGAACCTACTGGAGAACCTATGTATTAAGATGTATAAATATTTTGATTTTGGTGTATTGAAGTATGAGGCTTATTTCAAGTATTATTTCCTAAGCACTTTCAAATTATAAACTTTATATTATTATTGCGTATTACAATCATATGTAATTAGTGCAATTCGGTTCAAAATAATGCAATTCAGTTAAAAAACAGTGCAATTCAGTTCAAAAATAGTGCAATTCAGTTCAAAAACGGTGCAATTCAGTTCAAAATTAATGCAATTCTATTCAAAAATAGTACAATTTGGTTCAAAAATAATGAAGTTTATTCAAAATCAGTGCAATTCGATTCAAAAACGGTTCAAAAATAGTGTAGTTAAGTTAAAAATTAGTGCAGTTCAATTCAAGAATAGTGCAGTTCAGTAACAAACAGTGCAGTTCAGTTAAAAAATAGTGCAGTTCAGTTCTGATATAGTGCAGTTCATAAAACAGTTCAGTTTATAACAATTCATATTATAGTGCAGTTCAGTACAGTGCAGTTCAGTTCAGTTTATTTTTCAGAAAAATAGTTCAGTTCAGTTCGTCTGAACTGTTTTTCAGTTCAATGCAGTTCATACGAATTGTTTTTTAGTTCAGTGCAGTTTTTGGTAGTTCAGTTCAGTACAATTATTTTTTCCCAGCCCTAGCTCCAACTGCGCGACTAGGGCATGTTTGGAAAACTTGTGGGCTTTTTTTTTTTAACAGATGTAAACTCGAAACTCGTCTAAATTATAACAAATAAACCTTTAATTCCATCTCGAATGGTCTTTAAAGTAAAAAAATATTCATATAATATAATTGTTATATCCAAAAAAATATGAAGCGGTCTTTTGAATATTGAAGAACACTTCAAATTGTTCCTTCAATACTAGTAAAATATAACTTGAGATTAACCACTATACCTGTAACATCCCAAAAAAATTGAATAACCTCGATAAATGAAATCTTATTAGGTATGAAAGTATACAATACATTAGCCATACCCAGATTACAACAAAAGGGGCCCCACATGGCCCAACCGGATAAGTATGGAAAGAAAACAAATAAAAGCGCGAGGCGTTGTTCAACAATAAGAGTATAAATAACATAAAATCTTTCAGTAGTGGGTCCCACAGTGGGCTCGACCCTGTCCAAACCATCAAGCTACAACATCCCTATCAACATTACCACTGCCAGGGGTTCTCACATCTGCCCACATCAACAAGGTTGATGATCATCGCAATAGAGAAAACCACGCACAACATACAAGCAAACAAAAGGGTAAGCTAGTGTAAAGGAATCTCATTTTATAATAGTTCACAGGCAATTTCCACGCCAAGCATCAATAACAAGCATCATACCAAAGCTATCAAAATATATGAGACTCCAATACTTGACTATCCGGATACGCTTAATGAGGCACTACCACGTGATAGTGGAATTATGTCCTAAAAATGAGGCGTCACCGCGAGTCGTTCGCAGAATTATACCCTTACAGGAGGCACCACCACGTGGCCTTCATGGAATTACGCCCTGGCCCTGAGGCACCACCATGACCCCCGTGGAATTATGTCCTTTTGTCGAGGCACCACCAAGAACTCCCTTTAAGAGGGTCTGTGGAATTACGTCCAGCAGATGAGGCGCCACCAAGATCTCTCACTACGAGAGTCTTGGAATTATGCCCTACTCATACTTTATACATGCCTCACCCACCAATCAAGAACTTTCATAACATTAATATCATGCATAAACAACATGCAACTCATGCCTTCCAATTCATACACAATAAAATAACATACCATCTCCATCTCAAACTCATATATTAATCATGCCATCATCAAGTAACCCCTTTAGTAAAGCCTTTAGATCATGCAAGTAAGTCACACATCAGTGAGCCATTCAACAACAACATCAAACTCGCCCGCTGCCTTGCTCAAAACAACAAGGTTCGCTCAGGCGAGAGGAACCCTCTCGCTCAGGCGAGTCCTATCTCGCCTAGGCGAGGGCGCGACAAGGGAATAGAGAACCCTGCGAAGTCTCGCTCAGGTGAGTCCCTTCTCACCTAGGCGAGAGCATTCCTCGCTCAAAAAGAACGAACGTCGCCTAGGCGAGACTAGCTCGCTTGTGCGAGAAAACCAGTACTCGCCACTGTTTTCCAATACAATAGTGAAGACCACCATCCAAAACATGTTTTAAGTCGACCCAAAATGGATACAACACCCATCAACCCATACAAACCCGAAAAGACGTTCAAAACAGCGAAAAACACAAATAAAAGAAGGTCCTAGCTTCCCTTACCTGGGAAAAGACTAGCACGAGACCTCGATCTTAAACAGCGGTGAACGACAAAACCAAGAGCGACTCTAAGTGCTGGAAAAAGATGAGAGACAGGGGGAAAAATGGGTTATCCAGCAAAACTGTAACAGAACTACGAACGAGGTTGGAAGGAGACTTACATAGGATATGGAAACGGAGTTAAGCGCTGTTCGATCGGGAAAACGTAACCCTAGCAGAGCTCCGTACGGCAGCGGAGTGTGACAACACAATTTTTGGTCTGTTTCTGAAAATGAGACAAATGTGGATTAGGGCAACACAAATTTGGTATTTATCCAATGGGCCAGCCTCTAGGCCCAACTGCTGTAGGGCAGCCCTTCTCTTTAGGGCAGAAAAAGAGAACCAGAAATTAATGGGCCTTACATTCTCCCCAACAAGAAAAATTTTCGACCTCGAAAATGAAAGCGTACCAGGTAAAAAGGTGTGGGTGTGATTTCCTCATGTCCTCCTCCAACTCCCAAGTAGAGTCACCTGTCCTCCGATCCAGATGACCTTGACCAATCTGACTGTTTTTCCTCTGCGTTCCTCAACCTTGCTATCCTCTAGAGCAATGGGTGGTACCTCCACAGTGAGGTCCTCCCTCATCTGTATATCCTCAGCTTCCAACACATGGGCTGAGTCAAACACATACTTCCTCAACTGCGACACGTGGAACACCGGGTGAAGATTTGCCAACTGAGGAGGCAAAGCTATCTCATAAGCTACCGGTCCAATCCTCCTCGAGATCTGATAAGGACCAAGGAACTTAGGAGAAAGTTTCCTCGAGCGGAGAGCCCTCCTCACACCGGTGGTTCAGGTCACCCTCAAGAACACGTGATCTCCAGCCTCGAATTCCAATGGTCTCCTCCTACGGTCTGCATAAGCCTTTTGTCTGCTCTGTGAAGCCTGCATCCTATTCCTCACTAATCTCACCTTCTCGGTGGTCTGTTCCAACAGCTGTGGTCCGACTAACACTGCCTCCCCATCCTGATACCAACACAAAGGGGTCTTACACTTCCGGCCATAAAGAGCCTCGTAAGGCGCCATCCCGATGCTCGCATGGAAACTATTATTGTAGGTGAACTCAATCAACGGTAACACTTCGTCCCAAATGCCCAAGTGATCCAATATGCATGTCCGCAGTAGCTCCTCAAGGGACTGGATCGTCCTATCTGACTGGCCATTTGTCTGAGGATGATAGGCTGAACTCATCGTGAGGTTGCTTCCCAAAGCACCCTATAAGGTTTGCCAAAACCGTGATGTGCATCGGGGATCTCTATCTGATATAATGCTTGAAGGCACCCCATGCAACCTCACAATCTCCTTGATGTACAACTGGGCCAACTTACCATAGACATCCTCAAGTTCATTGCTAAGAAATGCGCACTCTTGGTCAATCGGTCCACTATGACCCAGATGGTGTCATGTCCTCTAAAGGTTCGTGGCAGATGGGTCACAAAGTCCATTGAGATGCTGTCCCACTTGCACACCAGTATCTCTAACGGTTGCATAATCCCCCCGGGTCTTTGATGCTCCACCTTTTCCTTCTGACAGGATAGATAGGCAGACACGTACTGTGCCACATCCTTCTTCATACTCTGCCACCAGAAGTTTTCCTTGAGGTCCTGGTACATCTTAGTCATGCCCGGATGCAGACTGAGACGACTTTTGTGTCCTTCCTCTAGGATCAACTTCTTCACCTCAACATCGTCGGGTACACACACCCTGCCCTGAAATCTCAAGATGCCATCACTACCCAAGGTAAAGTCCTTTGTCTCTTCTAACCCTAGTTGCTCTCTAACCCTATTCAGGCAGGCATCCACCAACTGCCTCTCTCTAACTGAATCCAAGAAATCACTAGATATAGTTAAGGTGCTACACCCAATGAACTCAGATCCCAATTCCACCTATAGCTTCATGTCCTTGAACTGCTCTAGTAGCTCCACCTCCTTGATCATAAGGTGAGCAGTATGTACAGTCTTTCTACTCAGAGCATCGGCCACCACGTTTGCCTTCCCCGGGTGATACAACAGTTCAAAATCATAGTCTTTAAGGAACTTCATCCACCTCCTCTGCCTCATGTTCAGCTCTTTCTGGTCAAATAGATACTTGAGGCTCTTATGATCGCTGAACACACGGAATTGAGCACCATAGAGATAGTGCCTCCAGATCTTCAAGGCAAACACTATAGCTGCCAACTCCAGGTCATGAGTGGGATAGTTGCGCTCATGCACCTTAAGTTGTCTCGAGGCATACGCCACAACCTTCTTTTCTTGCATTAGAACACAGCCGAGCCCAAGATGAGATGCGTCACAGTAAACTTCAAACGGTTTCCCCACGTCCGAAATTACCAATATAGGAGCGCTCGTCAACCTCCTTTTTAGCTCCTGAAAGCTCTCCTCGCACCTGTCCGTCCAAGTAAAAGGTTGGTCCTTTCGAGTAAGCAAAGTCAGGGGCGCCACTATCTTGGAGAATCCCTCTATGAATCTCCTATAGTAGCCTGCTAACCCCACAAAACTCCTGATCTCCGTGGCAGACTTAGGGCTTTCCCACTTTACCACTGCTTCGACCTTTGCTAGGTCCACTACAATCCCCTGGGTGGATATCACATGCCCCAAAAACTGGACTTCGCCCATCCAGAACTCACACTTGGACAACTTGGCGTACAATTGCTTCTCTCTCAAAACACTAAGCACCAACCTCAGGTGTTCTACATGTTCCTCATGAGTTCTGGAATAGATAAGAATGTCGTCTATGAAGACTACGACAAACTTATCTAAGAAGGGCCGGAAGATCCTGTTCATGTAGTCCATGAACACTGTCGGGGCATTGGTCACACCAAAAGGCATAACCACGTACTCGTAGTGTCCATACCGGGACCTGAAGGCCGTTTTCTGCACGTCGTCAGCCTTTACCAATATCTGGTGGTATCCTGACCGTAGATCTATCGTCGAGAACACAAACGATCCATGCAATTGATCCATCAAGTCTCGATTCTCGGGAGAGGGTACTTATTTTTGATTGTCATCTTATTTAGCTGCCTGTAGTCCACACACAAACACGAACTCCCATCCTTTTCTTCACCAACAACATTGGTGCTCCCCAAGGCGAAGTGCTGGGTCGGATGAACTGTTTCTCCATCAGCTCTTCTATCTGTTTCTTGAGTTCGACTAATTTCGCCGGAGCCATACGATATGGAGCCATCGATACTGGACCTGTCCCCGGTACTAGGTCAATAGAGAACTCCGCCTCTCTATTGGGGGGTAACCCAGGTACTTCATCCGGAAACACGTCCTCAAACTCATGCACCACATGTATGGCAGACTCTACCTTCCGCCCTTCCACCTCTAGATGCGTGAAAATCACAAAGCATTGCGCACCACTAAGTAGTTCCTTCAGAACTCCTTGGGACGATAACAACTTAGGCTCCTCCGAGTCTGGGAATAACAGTCTCTTCTCTCAGCAATCTATAAGAATGCGATTGGCAGAGAGCCAATCCATCCCTAGGATTACCTCTAACTCCTGTAGAGGTAGGCAGATTAGATTCACTTTGTACCTGCATCCCTCTACCTCCACTGGACACCTCGCACACAAGGATGACGTCCTGACCAAACCCGACGCCGGAGTAGACACTACAAGCTCACACTGCAGCTCGCACACCGGCAGACCCAACCATCCCACACATGCATTTGACACAAAAGAGTGTGTCGCTCCAGAATCATATAACACACAACAAGCTTTCCCAGCTATCAAACAATGGCCTATAACAAGGTTACGTGAGCCTGCAGCCTCCGCTCCGGTCATGGCGTACACTTTGCTGGTTGCCTGAGGCCTGTTGCCTTAGTGCCTCTGTTGGTTCTGTGTAGGAACCTGTACTGGAGGTCGCGTCACTACTCTAGCAAGGGTGGATGATGAATGATTGACCCCAACTAAGGATGGAGGCAAATGCTTAAGAAGACTAAGCATGTTTAGAAAGGAAGTTCACTAATCCTTCATCCCTTTCATTTGTGTTTGCTATTTTTGATTCCCTAAATTGACTTAGTTGAATCAACTTTAGTTGACTTGTTGACTATAGTTGACTTGACTTAAGCCAACATGCTAATCTATGTTTATTTGCTTTGTAGGTTAATTAGGAGTAAGAAAGCAATGCTAGGTGGCGCATGGTGATTGGGGAGCATAAATGATGTGGAGGAGAGAGTAAAGCAAAGACATAAAGCATAAAGTAAAAGGCATGAAGCAAGTGTACCTATGTACCTTTGGTCTCCTTTGTTTTTAGCACACTTTGGCCACTTTTTGGAGACATATGAGACACATTCTTTGTCTCCTTGTGTGCTAGAACGAAATTAGCCTTGCACACACAATAGTTAGCTCTTTTGTCTCTCATTTTTGTAACCTTATTTGACCTAGTTTCTAGAAGCTAAGGTTAGGTTTTTGTAGAGACATCCTTAGGTATCTTTTATTTGCTTAGAGGCCCCTAAACTCTTCTATATAAGGGGTGCTCCTAGACATGTAAAAGGGTTGAGCATTTTTAAGTAAAAACACTCTTGTGTCTCAACCATTTGTGAGAGTTTCCTCCCTTGGGAGTGAATACTTTTAAGCCTTATCTTGCATAGCAAGTGGCGGCACACATCCACTTATCTTCAAGGTTGCCATGGCTTCTAGCCTAGCCTTGTAGTGGCGTGGTTCTCACATTTTTACCATTCCTTTTCTCTCCATTTTATATTTTCCTCTTCCTTTAATTGTTCTTGGTTTTCTATGGTTTATGTGCTTTCTATTTCTTTTTTTTTTTAATCAATCCATCATCTTTTTCTTTTGAGCTTTGTGAAAGGAACCTTCACATCTAGATAGCTTGCTATCTTAATGTCCAGTGGGATTTCACTTAGCTTTCTTAAACAACTCACACCATATTCAATAATCTTAAAAAGGTACAAGATAATCCTTCATCAGTGGCGCAGTCCCTCCCAAAGTGGCCCTCCTTGCCACAGTTGTTGCATTTCTTGATGCCTACAAGTTGGGGGCAGACGTTCCTCTTGTGCGGTCCCCCACACTGGTAGCACTGAATCCTGTTCTGCTGGGAAGAAGACTCCCTAGACCCCTAAGACTAGAAATGGGGCCTAATGTAGGGCTTCCTCCTCTCCTCGTGCCTGTGTCTGGACCCTGATGGTCCTCCCACTCTCTGTTAGGATGAGTGCTGAGTTTTCACCTCTACCTTCATCTTCTCCATGACCCTTGCCTTCTCCACCAAGGCGGCAAAATCCTTGATGGATAGCAGAACCACCATCAAACGAAGATCCCCACGGAGACCATTCTCAAATTTCCTGCATCGCCATTCTTCATCTAGCGGCATGGTGTAGAAACGACTGAGGTGCTTGAACTTTTCTGCATACTCAGTCACATACTTGCTTCCTTTGGTTAACTGCAAAAATTCTACCTCTTTAGCGTATTTGACGCTGTCAGGGAAGTACTCAGAGAGGAACTTCCTCCTGAAGACATCCCAAGTAACTGGCTCCTGCCTCTCTTTCATGAGGGACTTCATGCTGACCCACCAATGCTTAGCCTCACTCGTGAGCATGTACACCGCGAATGCCAGTCTACTCTCCTCTGGGCACATCTTGGCATCAAATATTCTCTCCTGGTCTTTCAGCCACTGATCTGCTGCGTCCGGGCTGGTCTTGCCTCCAAACTTCACCGGGTGGTGTTTCAGAAAGTCCTCTAGACTCCACTCCCTGGTCGTAGGTCGTGGCTCAGGGCCAAAAGTAGGGGCAGCTACCCTGTTCTCCTCCAATTGGCGGAGGGTCTTCATATGTTGCTTGTGAGCCTCCTCAGCAGCCACCCTAGCAGCTTCCATCTACTGCATCACTAGCTGTTGCTGCTCAAGTGTTGTCGCCTGTCGTTGCATTGATGCCTCATGTTGTTGCATTATCGCCGTACTTTGCTGTGTTATGGCAGCTACCATTGCCTCAATCGCTCTGGCGATGTCCGGCACATCGCCCTGGGAAGATTGTGGAGTCCTACGAGATGGTGCCATAGTCCACTAGCACACAGGAAATCACTTGGTTAGGCTTGATAAGACAAGAATTAACTAAGAATACTCAGAAAGACATAGAGAAAGCTAAGCGGACACCCAAGTCCACAGACCTAAGGAACGACCGCTCTGATACCATGAATGTACCGTCCCAAAAAAACTGAATAACCTCGATAAATGAAACCTCATTAGGTATGAAAGTATACGATACATTAGCCATACCCAGATTACAACAAAAGGGGCCCCACATGGCCCATCCAGAAAAGTACGGAAAGAAATTAAATAAAAGCGCGAGGCCTTGTTCAACAATAAGAGTATAAATAACATAAAATCTTCCAGTAGTGGGCCCCACAATGGGACCGACTCTGTCCAAACCATCAAGCTGCAGCATCCCTATCAACATTACCACTGCCAGGGGTTCTCACATCTGCCCACATCAACAAGGTTGATGATCATCGCAATAGAGAAAACCACGCACAACATACAAGCAAACAAAAGGGTAAGCTAGTGTAAAGGAATCTCATTTTATAATAGTTCACAGGCAATTTCCACGCCAAGCATAAATAACAAGCATCATACCAAAGCTATCAAAATATATAAGACTCCAAGAGTTGACTATCCGGATACGCTTAATGAGGCACCACCATGTGACAATGGAATTATGTCCTAGAAATGAGGCGTCACCGCGAGGCCTTCGCGGAATTATACCCTTACAGGAGGCACCACCACGTGGCTTTCGTGGAATTATGCCCTGGCCCTGAGGCACCACCACGACCCCCCGTGGAATTACGTCCTTTTGTCGAGGGACCACCAGGAACTCGCCTTAAGAGGGTCCGTGGAATTACCTCCAGTAGATGAGGCGCCACCAAGATCTCTCACTACGAGAGTCTTGGAATTATGCCCTACTCATACTTTATACATGCCTCACCCACCAATCAAGAACTTTCATAACATTAATATCATGCATAAGCAACGAATCATGCAACTCATGCCTTCCAATTCATACACAATAAAATAACATACCATCTCCATCTCAAACTCATATATTAATCATGCCATCATCAAGTAACCCCTTTAGTAAAGCCTTTAGATCATGCAAGTAAGTCACACATCAGTGAGCCATTCAACAACAATATCAAACTCGCCCGCTGCCTCGCTCAAACCAACAAGGTTTGCTCAGGCGAGAGGAAGGCGAGTCCTATCCCGCCTAGGCGAGGGAGCGACGAGGGAACAGAGTACCCTGCGAGGTCTCGCTTAGGCGAGTCCCTTCTCCGCCTAGGCGAGAGCATTCCTCGCTCGAAAAGAACGCGCGTCGCCTAGGTGACATATCACGCAACAAACAAACTGGGTGAGCCCCCTGATAATCTCGCCTAGACGAGACTAGCTCGCTTGGGCGAGAAAACCAGTACTCGCCACTGTTTTCCCATACAACAGTGAAGACCACCATCCAAAACATGTTTGAAATCTACCCAAAACGGATACAGCACCCATCAACCCATACAAACCCGAAAAGACGTCCAAAACAGCGGAAAACACAAATAACAGAAGGTCAACAAGTCAACCAAATTAAGTCAACTCTAAACCAACTTAGGGAATTCAAACTAAAGAAATGCAAAGCAAAGATAAAGATGATGGAATAGAAGACTCCCCTCTAGACATGCTTCTAGTGATCCTTCTTGAGGGAGCTTCTAAGGTGGTGGTGGGGGTCACGCCTTCATTAGTTGGTGATGACTTTTTTGTTGTGTGTAGTCCATTCTCTTTGCAGCAGGAACATTTATGTAGAAGGAAAAATGTCAAACTGGGAGTATTAGTAAAGTAATTTTTAGTCCAATGTACACGGTATGTGTAGTGCTTTTTTTATATACAATTTTAATTTGTTTGCAAAACTTAATTCTATTAATATTTTATGCACGATAAGTGTCTGGTCTTTACCTGACTACAATGAATTTTTTCCAAATCTCCTTCTTTCTATACACGATCTTTTGACAACAAAATATGTTAGTGTTCTTTTTTTTTTCTTTGTTGTGGCTATGTTCAGCTTGTGTGTACAAATTATGTGCTTCTAAGTTCATTTAATTGTTTCAGCTAATGGCACATGTGCTTCATGAAAACCATTGGTCGTGTTATGCCCTTCATTAGGAATCAAAAAAATTGTTCGTGCTTGACTCCCTAGGACACAAGTTTGGTAGGAGAAAACAAATTGACAACCATATTGTAAGTACTGTTATGATGTTGAGTTTGCGGAATTGATTTATAATTTGTTTTGCTTATTAAGTAATATGACATGTTGCTTGAATTCGTATGTTTAAAGGCACATATTTTGGAGTTGTTGTTTTCTATGTTGATGTCTCCCAAACCGAAAGAGAAACCAACTTTCAAAGTAATCACTGAAGAGCGGCCATAACAACCAAATTTGTAAGTTGTTGTGTTTTTGACTTGAAAGTATTGTGCCATGTCAGAGATGATGAGTTATGTGATACCTGATGTTACTGAATTTGGTTTTCATTTTCATATTTGACTATGGTATTATGGTACTCAAATATCTTGAGCATTGGGAACCTAAAAAAAAGTACAATGGCCAAAGTATGCCTACTTATACAAGGGTAAGTTTAATGTGCAAAGAGGAAAATTGTTCATTCATGCCTTGATGTGAAAAGTTAAGTTCAATGTAATGAGTTGTTCATTTATGATTGTAGGCGGAGCTACAACAATTTACGCAAGACTACATATGTAATTGGGTTATGGATCCACAAAATATTCACCGCGACGCTTTTCTTTTCGCCATTCAGTACACCACATTCGCTTTCCCAACAGTAGATTGATAGGTTTAGGACATCAGATTTTGTAAATGACAGGGTGTTTTATAAGCTTTAAGTTAATTAGTTTGTGTATAGGGCATGCAATATAGATATTAACAGATTTATTTTGCTGTACAAATGTTTGCAATATTGTTGAAACCCACGATGGAATAAATGGTAAACTATAGTTTGCTTTTTCACATTATGGTCAAAAATTTAGTTTGGAGTATTGAGAGGTTCCAGTTTATGTGCGTACCAGGTGGTTCGTAAGTGCGAACCTCAATTACTCTGGATTTAAATCATTATTGATATAAGTGCGAACTAACATGCACCCTTCTACTAAACTGCGTTATATGATTTGAACAACTTGTTTAAGACTTCTTGCGTTAAATGATAACTATCCTGTTTGGTGGGGTGACCAAATTATTGACTCCCTTAAGACTGACACGAATTCATAAGGAATAATTGTAATGATAAGTTTTCCACATGGTCATTAATTTTTTGCAAATGACGAACTCCCAGATTAAGTGCAAAGCATAGTTATCATAAGTGCAAACCTGCACTTCAGTGCACAATATTGATTTCCCTCACCCACGTACAAGTTATTGGGCTTAAGTTTAGTGAATTTATGATGTTGTATTGGTGGATGAGGTGGGTTGGTTTGACGTGAACCCATTTCAGTAGGTGGTTGTGTCAGAAGTGATTCTGAATTTAAATGCGAACTAAGGTGTCCCCTTCTGCTAACCTACGTTATATGATTTGAACAAATTGTTTAACACTTGTTGGGTTGGATGATAACTATCTCGTTTGGTGGGGTGACTAAATTATTGACTCCCTTAACACTGACACAAGTTCCTAAGGAATAACTATAATGATAAGTTTTCCACTTTGTTCTTAATTTTTTGCAAATGAGCAACTCCCATATTAAGTGCAAAGCATAGTTATCATAAGTGCAAACCTGCACTTCAGTGCACAATATTGATTCCCCTCATCCCCGTAGCAGTTGTTGGCCTGAAGTTTAGTGAATTTATGATGTTGTCTTAGTGGATGAGGTGGGTTGGTTTGACGTGAACCCATTCCAATAGGTGGTGGTGTCAGAAATGATTCTGGATTTAAGTGTTAACTAAGGTGTCCTCTTCTGCTAACCTGCATTATATGATTTGAAAAAATTGTATAACACTTATAGGGTTGCAAATCAGCAACTGCCAGATTAAGTACAAAGCATAGTTATCATAAGTGTAAACCTGCACCTCAGTGCACAATATTGATTTCCTTCACCCACGTAGAATTTGTTGGCCTTAAGTTTAGTGAATTTATGATGTTGTATTGGTGGATGAGGTGGGTTGGTCTGACGTGAACCCATTTCAGGTGGTGGTGTCAGAAGTGATTCTGGATTTAAGTGTGAACTAAGGTGTCCCCTTCTACTACCTTGCGCTTTATGATATGAACAAATTGTATAAGACTTGGTGGGTTAGATGATAACTATCTCGTTTGGCGGGGTGACTAAATCATTGACTCCCTTAAAACTAACACCAATTCATAAGGAATAACTATGATGATAAGTTTTCCACATTGTTGTTAACTTTTGATAATGACCAACTGCTAGATTAAGTGCAAAGCATAGTTATTGTAAGTGCAAACCTACACTTCAGTGCACAATATTGATTTCCCTCACCCATGTAGAAGTTGTTGGCCTTAAGTTTAGTGAATTTATGATGTTGTATTGGTGGATGAGGTGGGTTGGTTTGACGTGAACCCATTTCAGTAGGTGGTGGTGTCCGAAGTGATTCTAGATTTAAAGTGCGAACTAAGGTGTCCCCTTCTTCTAACCTACGTTATATGATTTGAACAAATTGTTTAACACTTGTTGTGTTGGATGTTAACTACCCGTTTGGTGGGGTGACTAAATTATTGACTCCTTTAGAACTGATACCAATTCATAAGGAATAACTGTAATGATAAGTTTTCTACATTGTTGTTAATTTTTTGCAAATGACGAACTCCCAGATTAAGTGCAAAATAGAGTTATCATAAGTTCAAACTTGCACTTCAGTGCACAATATTGATTTCCCTCACCCACGTAGAAGTTGTTTGCCCTAAGTTTAGTGAATTTATGATGTTGTCTTGGTGGATGAGGTGACGTGAACTCATTTCAGTAGGTGGTGGTGCCATAAATGATTCTGGATTTAAGTGCGAACTAAGGTGTCGCCTTCTACTAATCTGCGTTATATGATTTGAGAACAAAATTAAAACTTGTTAGGTTGGATGATAACTATCCCATTTGGTGGTGTGACTAAATCATTGACTCCCTTAAGACTGACACCAATTTATAAGGAACAACTGTAATGATAAGTTTTCCACATTGTTGTTAATTTTTTGCAAATGACGAACTCCCAGATTAAGTGCAAAGCATAGTTATCTTAAGTGTAAACCTGCAATTCAGTGCACAGTATTGATTTCCATCACCCACGTAGAAGTTGTTGGCCTTAAATTTAGTGAATTTATGATGTTGTATTGGTGGATGAGGTGGTTTGGTTTGATGTGAACCCATTTCAGTAGGTGGTGGTGTCAGAAGTGATTCAGGATTTAGGTGCGAACTAAGGTGTCACCTTCTACTAACCAACGTTATTGTATTTGAAAAAATTGTTTAACACTTGTTGGGTTGGATGATAACTATCCTTTTTGGTGGGGTGACTAAATTATTGACTCCCTTAAGACTGGCACCAATTCATAAGGAATAATTGTAATGATAAGTTTTCCACATTGTTGTTAATTTTTTGCAAATGACGAACTCTCATATTAAGGGCAAAAACAGTTATCATAAGTTCAAACTGAAGTGCACAATATTGATTTCCCTCACCCACGTAGAAGATGTTCGCCTTAAGTTTAGTGAATTTATGATGTTGTATTGGTAGATGAGGTGGGTTGGTTTGACGTGAACCTATTTTAGTAGGTGGTGGTGTCAGAAGTGATTCTGGATTTAAGTGCGAACTATGGTGTCACCTTTTCTTAACCTGCGTTATTTGATTTGAACAAATTGTTTAACATTTGTTGGGTTGGATGATAAGTATCCCGTTTGGTGGGGTGACTAAATTATTGACTCCTTTAAAACTGATACCAATTCATAAGTAATAACTTCCGGATATTTGTGCGAACCCGTGTGTCCTGTTATGCACCCATTTAAAAACAGTGTTTAACATTTTTTGGCTTACATGATAAGTATCCCGCTAGGTGGCGTGACTAAATTATAACCTTCATTAAAAAGGTTACCTAACAGCAATTGATAAGGAGTACTGTTTAAATGTTTTGGAGATTGTTTTAATGTTATTGGATATTAAAAACATGCAGTTTAGATTGATGTTTAAGTACAACTTATCTGCCTTAGAATTGAATACAAACACTTGTTTCAGTAAAATCAAGGCCCCAATACCAATCAGTGGACCACATTCAGGATGTGAAACTGCTTTATTGTGAACGCTGGCCTGGGCAGTATGCTTTGGGTCCTGATAAAATAGTTCACCACCATTATAATGTTTGTTTAGCAGTTTGTGTGGGACAAAATTTAGGAAATTAATAACACAATATAACTTTAAAAACCTTAACAGTGACAAGTAGATCCCCTAACCCATTTTCTTTATACTTCTTAACAACATATGCCACAAAGGGCAGTTTGTCAAACAACTTTTTCGTGTACATGGGAGTAACATTTTTTTATGTCATCTCCTTCCACCAAACCTGCATTTGGCATTATTTAGTCCACTCATATTTTATCACTCATGAAGCTTATAACCAGGTTTGTAGTATATATGTATAACATAGTGTTTGAATTATAAATTACTATGGTGTTTGATGAACATGGTCGCCTATTTCCAAGCATTTGATTCAAAGTCACGAGCAAAAGTTACGGCAGCAATGTGCTCCATAAACTGCTGCGTGGACTGTTGTCTTCCCTCCTCACGGTTCATGATCACAACTTGATAATTTCCTATTGGACCAGGGATCAAAGACGTGCTTCCATTGCACCATCACATGAAGCTCTGGAACTTCGCTTTGTCTAAGTTCAGAGACTCCCATTATTCCATTTTCTCTAATGCAATATCACCCAATGACCCAACGTTCAAATTGGAGCTAAAGAAAATCCCTTAAGTCTGTCTAATGTAGAGTTCTTGACGAAAATACCCTTGCAAAGTGGTTATTTAAGTGACGTGACATTTTCCCACTCTAAAGACTGTCCCATTGCACTTCTTCTGTGATTTTTTAAACATGCCACACACACTCGTCCCGTCAGCCAACAACATTTAATTGCATTCATTGCAATGAAGGGCATGGTCTGAATTTTCAACTTACAATAAATTAAAAAAAACAAAAACACCATTAAAGCCACTAAAAGCATATTGAAGCTGAAATTAATGTTGAGCGAGTAACAGGGGCTGACATTTTTGCCAACATGAAAGACGTTAGAGAAGAAGTTAATATGAGCTTTAAGTTCCACCAATAACCAATTCGACCACTTACAATGGTGCGTTATTATCTTCTTATTGTCTTCCATTTACGTTATACTTATTTAGTAGGTTTTTTATTTGCTTAAACATTCTGCACTCCAATCCTAAGCTCACTTAAATATTATTTCTGAAATAAAATGCTACCTTCACATGAATCACAATTAGAGTTCTAAAATTATGACCAAAAAATAAAATACCTGAACTGATTCAATGGCCATTGCGATGTTGGAGTTATGGATGAACTAAACTGAATGTGAATTTACTTTAATGAATATATGCAAAATGAGGAACAGGATGACCCAATATGCTTGGACGACATAACTTTACTTAATGAAGACTGTGGTCTAGGCACATCTTATGGGGATGAAACATATGATAGTGCTCAAGTCATTAACAACAGTCAGGAGGGTGTTGTGCCCACTGTTGGAATGCAATTTCAAAGTGCATAAGAGGTTAAGAGTTTTTACAATGTCCAACATGCTTAACAAGAGTAAAAAAAACCATAAGCATGGATACTAAGCACTGTGGTACATGATCACAATCATGATATTAGTCCAACCAAATCAAGGTTAATATGTGGGAAAAGAAGATTGAATTTACAGGCAAAGAAAACACTTGATATTAACAACGAGGCTGGTGTACATTTGAATAAGACATATAGGTCGTTGGTTGGTCATGCGGGAGGTTTTGACAACTTATAGTTTTTTGAGTGAGACACAAGGAACTACATCGGACAGTAAAGATGAGTTTTTGGCAAGGAGGGAGCTGGGCAGGCTTTGATGTAACATTTCTCAAGAATGAGAGAGTTGAATAATTCCTTATATTATGAAATTGACATTGATGCTGAAAATAGTATCATTAATGTGTTTTTGGGCAGATGCAAGGAGTAGAGTTGCGTCAGTGGACTTTGGTGATGTCATATCATTCGACACTACATACCTCACCAACAAATACAACATGCCGTTTGCACCCTTCGTTGGTGTTAACCATCATGGCCACTCAATTCTACTTGGATGTGGGTTGCTCTCTACAGAGGATACATCAACTTTCACATGGCTCTTTCAATGCTGGTTGAGGTGCATGGGGAACAGGGCACCAAATGGCATCATAACTTATCAATGCAAAGCAATGAAAAATGTTATTGATGTTGTATTCCCCAATGTCGCAACCGGAATCGCGACGGGAAGGCGAACCGAAAAGGAAAACGGGTTTAAAAAAGATTTGGAGTCGCCACCATAGTTATTCTGGAAAACCATGGAAAACCATAAAAATAAAATAAGCCTACGAAAAACCAGATTTTTGGATCCGGGAGTCGGTTACGCGTAGAGAAGGTGTTAGCACCCTACAACGCCCGCCCGAAGGCGGTACCTTTAATTAGAAATGCAAAGTTGATGTGGTTTTCAAAATATTGATTTTCCCCAAAAATAATGAGACAAAAATAATACTAAAAAGAAACAAAAAACATTTTTTTAAATTTTTTGGGGCCAACAAGGATTTGACCTTGGTCCTACGTATTCTCATTAAAAATGAGAAATCAGGGTTACGTAGTTCTTTAAAAAGATATTTGAAAAAAACAATTGAGAAAAAAGGTTTGATTTTTTGGAAGTGAACCTGACAAGGACTGACCTTGCTCCTACGTATCTCACAGTGGAGAATCAAGGATCACGTAGTTCTTAAGAAGGCTTTTGTTTGAAAATGTTGATGTTTTTATATTTTGAAAATTTTATATTTTTTTGTATTTTTTGAATTACTTGAAAATATGTGTCACACGACGCGGGCGGTCGGACAGACACTAAAAGGGAAAGAAAACTATTTTTGGTATTTTCGAAAATGAGTGTCACGCGATGCGAGCGACCGGACAGACACAATAAAGTGGAAGAGAATATTTTTTTTCATTTTTTTGGATTTTCCTATTTTTTTGTAATTTTTAATAATTTTCAAATATTTGTTTTTGTTTAAAAATAATAAAAAATAAAAAAACGAAAATCAATAATAATAATGAATAAGTAAATAAATAAATAAATAAATAAAAAATTAATTAAGAAGGATGAAAGTGGAAAACAAAACATGGGGGTGTGTGAGTGATTAGTGGGAGGTATATGAAGTAAAATAAAAAGAGCCCAAAATAAGAAATAAATACAAATGAGTGGTGGAGTCAATAAAATTGGAGGTGTGTGAAGTAGAATGTGAGCTGCACAACAAACGAGTCCAAAACAAAATAGGGGGTGTGGTGTTAGCAAATATAGGGGTGCGCAGAAAAAATAATCAAACAGTCTAGTTCAAATAAAAGGAGGTGCAGGCATAAGAAGAAGGGGGTGTATGAAGTAAAAGAGATGTGGCATATGAGACACCTAAACCCTAATTGCTCAAAGAAAGCCTCCTCTCCATCTCTCTCGACACCAACACGCTGCCACCGGCCACGCCAGCGAGTGCCGCTGCCTACCAACACGCCGCCCTCACCTCTGCTCCATCGCGCCGGCGGGTCGGGAACGCCGGCGACGACGCCGATCACAACTCACCGGCGACACGCCTCTTTTTTTCTCCTTCTTCTATGCGCGAGACCCTTTCTCCATTGCCTCGAGCCACCACGATTCCAGGAGCCAATGCCGCTGCCGCAACTCCCACGGCCGGCGAGGCACGCCGCCGTCGACACCAGCCACCAACGGAAGCATCGCCGGCGAGAACCCAACTCCGCGAATCGTCTCCTTTCTCGTTTCTCCTCCCGCGCGCGAGATGGCTGTCATAGCCTCTGTGATTCGCCACCACCGCGCCAGCCACACTGCGACTAGATCCGCCAACGTCACGTGACCATACTCGTCGCGGGCAATGCCGCCGGCGTTGTCCTCTCTTCTCTGTTTCACTGTTTCGATTGGAAGTGGTGATCTGTTCTTTGATTTTGCGCAGGTGAATGATAAAGATGAGGAAAAAAGATTAATTGATGGTGGAAGAGTGTGTGACGGTGGTGGTGATTTTTGTACCCCGAAAGTGTATAGAATATGAAGAGGGGAAGTTTCTTTGCGTGAATGATTCCTTGCGGGGCTATGAGCACGATGAAGGTTCTGAATGGAGAGAAGGGTGGAGATGGAAGCCTAATGGTGATGGCGGTGATTTTGGAGGGACGGTGGTTTTACGAATGGGAGAGATCAAAGTTGAATGTGAAGCTCATGATTTATGGCTATGGATGGGTGATGAGTCTGTGAACAATGGTGAAGCAAAGAAAATAATGGTGATGTGTGTGTATGTGGACCTCTAGATGCAGGTTGAAACGGAGTCTTGATGTTAAAGGAGAATGAAATGAGATAATGGTTGGGGCTTTGGGTCGAACTGGTTTGGGTTATGCATACACAGGTTTGGTCTTGCGAGCACAGGTGAAGGAGACCGGGAAGGGGAAGAGAAAAGAACAGGAATCGTGTGGGATGAGTTGATGTCTAAACATGTTCCCTCTTCGTCACTCAAACAGCAAGCAATATAGACTGGGTCATGAGCAGAGCAACCGAGCAAGCAATAGAGATTGGGTCCTCTTGAAGTTGCTCCCCCCCTCGTTCTCGTTGCTTCTCCCCTTTTTATTATGTAACTATCTCCTTTGTTCTGTTCACTTCTCTCTACATCTTCCAATCTTGAAATTTGGGATAAGGCTGAGAGCAGATGTTGCTTCCTGCTCCTTCAGTCCTCATTACCATGTTACAGGTCATTCCCAATACCAAACCATGATAGCATAACAGGCATGGGTCTGATAACAGAGAGACCTTACGTTACCTCTCTTTTTCCCTTTTTCCTCTTTTTTTTTGTTGTTTTCTTTTTGTTTCATTTTTTTTATATACATATTTTTTTGAAAAAGGAATAAAACAAAATAATAATAATAATAATAAAAAGTAAACAAAATATGATTAAAATCAAAATTAAAAAAAAAATTAAATTTAAAAACAAAAATAAAAATAAAAATAAAATAAGAATAATAATAAGATAAGAAGAAAAAGAAAAAAGGAAAAAAAAAGGTATTACCCGGACAAAATTGGGTGTTGACAGCTGCCCCTCTTTACTTAGATTTTATTAGATAATATGAAAATGTGACATTTCCAGATTATCACAGTAAAAGATAAGTAAAGATAGAGACACCAATTTTGTCTGAATTTTAAGGAGGAAGAAGATGAACAGAACCCGACTCAAACGGGTGCGATGACCAATTCCGTGAAGAGGGTCATGATATGGAAAGAAAACAATGACCATTCCATTGGAGAGGGTCTTGCTGTAAACATAAGAAAATCAATGACCATTCCATTGGAGAGGGCCTTGATGTAAACATAAGAAAATCAATGACCATTCCATCGGAGAGGGTCTTGATGTAAGGAAAGAAAACAATGACCATTCCATTGGAGAGGGTCTTGCTGTAAACATAAGAAAATCCATGACCATTCCATTGGAGAAGGCCTTGATGTAAACATAAGAAAATTAATGACCATTCCATCGGAGAGGGTCTTGATGTAAAGATAAGAAAATTAATGACCATTCCATCGGAGAGGGCCTTGATGTAAACATAAGAAAATTAATGACCATTCCATCGGAGAGGGTCTTGATGTAAAGATAAGAAAATTAATGACCATTCCATCGGAGAGGGCCTTGATGTAAACATAAGAAAATTAATGACCATTCCATCGGAGAGGGTCTTGATGTAAAGATAAGAAAATTAATGACCATTCCATCGGAGAGGGTCTTGATGTAAAGATAAGAAAATCAATGACCATTCCATCGGAGAGGGCCTTGATATAAGAAAATCAATGACCATTCCATCGGAGAGGGCCTTGATGTAAACATAAGAAAATCAATGACCATTCCATTGGAGAGGGCCTTGATGTAAACATAAGAAAATCAATGACCATTCCATCGGAGAGGGCCTTGATGTAAACATAAGAAAATCAATGACCATTCCATCGGAGAGGGCCTTGATGTAAACATAAGAAAATCAATGACCATTCCATCGGAGAGGGCCTTGATGTAAACATAAGAAAATCAATGACCATTCCATCGGAGAGGGCCTTGATGTAAACATAAGAAAATCAATGACCATTCCATCGGAGAGGGCCTTGATGTAAACATAAGAAAATCAATGACCATTCCATCGGAGAGGGCCTTGATGAAAGGAGGATCTGGACTTGACCAACCCCAAGGAGAGGGTCGTTGTCCGAAAGGAGAACACAAGAGTTGACCATTCCTAAGGAGAGGGTCACGAGATAGGCTTAGCGGGCCAAGTGAGATGGGCTTGGTAGGCTAGTACGGATCTATGGTTTATGGCCAGTGCAAAACTTGGCTTGGTGGGCCAGTACGAAACTGGGCTTGGTGGGCCAGACAAAACTAGGCTTGATGGGCCAGTACAGAACTGGGCTTGGTGGACCAGTACGAAACTGGGCTTGGTGGGCCAGACAAAACTAGGCTTGATGGGCCAGTACGGAACTGGGCTTAGAGGTATATTGGTCTTTGAAGATGATCCTTAATTTGAGAAAACTCAAGATGATTTTTGTAGATTGATTCCTTCAGAAGAAACAATGGTTGAAGATGTATGTTGCATGAAAATGTTCGCTTATTCAGGATGTCAAGGTTTTTGCTTTTCAAATCTTGTGTCAACACACGACATGATGATATGACATGCAAATGGTTATGCATGATAGAAAGCATGTTTTCTTATTTTTAAGCACAAGGGATCAAAATATTATTGTAGAGATCAAGATCATGAAATGCATGAATGCATGATGAAAAACTTGTTATGCTCTACCTTTTGAAAATTTTTGCTAGAGTCAATTATTCTCTTTTCAATCATCAAACTCATTATTGTGGAGATATGTAGGATGAAAATCAACCTATTTTGAAATGGGGTAATGATTGCAAGAGATAGTTAACAAGGCGTTCAAACATTGGTAGCCATGTTTTCAAAGAGAAGAAACAAGTTGTTGAAACTTTGACAGAATGTTGAAACCCCAACTTAATAAGGAGAAAACAAGGTGTAGAACCTTGGCGGAGCATAAAAACCCTGACTTAAACAAGAGAGACAAGGTGTCGAAACCTTGGTGCAATGATTAGGGTGTTGTGACCCCGATATGTAGGAGAAACAAGGTGTCGTAACCTTGACGCAGAGATCAGGGTGTCGTAACCCCGATATGCGTGAAAAACAAGGTGTCAAAACCTTGGTGTAGGGATTAGGGTGTCGTAACCCCGATATGCAAGAGAAATAAGGTGTCAAAACCTTGATGCAAGGATGAGGGTGTCAAAACCCAGATATACATGAAAAGATGAATGCCTGATGAAAACAATGTTGGTTGTGTTTTGTCCTTTGATTATTCTATCCAAGTATGAGCCAACTGTTTCATTTGCAATCATCAAACTCATATTTATTTTCAATGTTTCATGAAAGTGAGGAATGTCACATTTATCGAGGTCTAACATCTGAAATGAGTATATCTTTGACTTTCTCTTTCATGATATTAGTGCACACATGTTTGAATTCACAAGTGAGTGAAAGCTAGAAATGTTTGGGAAGAGTTTGAAGGAGACTGAGACAGTCGTGCGGGCACGTTGTCTCCACACACCCCTCAAAGGAGAAGCAATATGTGAACACAAGAATCCCAAAAATTGCCCCAGCTATGGTGTAGGAGAAAAAGGGTATAAGGATATTGATCAAGGAATGTTAGGGTGAGATATTCACGCGAAACCCACGAAACTGCCCCAATTTTGGTATACACAAAAGATTTTGATCAAACAATGGGTTTTATTTCAGAAGATGGGGATTTATAAGCATTGGGGGTGATAAATTCATGTGAGACTCACAAAACTGCCCCAGTTTTGGTGTGTGGAGGAGAATTTGAATGAACGAGGGATGTTGTTTCAAAAGGGGTAGTGGAAATGGAAAGGATTGGGTGAAAAGGATTGCCCCAGTTGGTTTATTTTTCTTTCACTTGCCTTCGGTCAGATAATAGGGTGTTCCCTTCTTCATGAGACATTATTTTTCTTTCATTTTTCTTCACTTTTGAAATCAACTCTTTGGTCTGATCAATTTATTGAAAAACTTTTTTTTATTTCTTTTGAAGCATTATCTAAACAACATGTATGAAATTTCTGATGGCTTGGAAGGGGTTGGATGAGATGACAAGGACCGACTAGGGAGCTGATCCAGTTTGATTTAGTCTCAGGGCACCAAGTATGTTTGGGCTTGCCCCAACTATTGATGACATGAAGAAAATGATATGGACTTCAAAAGTTGGTCCAGCTTGAGAGTATGGATTGGCTTCAGGGTACAAAATGTGTTTGGCTTGCTCCATTTATGATGAAAAAAGGTTAGACAAATTAAGGGGAGTTCAAAGATTTCTCTGATTTGAGGACCTGGATTGACGCACAAATTGTGTCTGATCTGCCCCAATTATGGTAAGGCATGGAGTGGTTGAAAAAGATGGGGACATCAAAAGTTTCCCCTAGCGTGACCATGATAATCAAGGTGAGATTGCCCTATGACTGGTCATATGAATGGTGATATGAAGCAACTGCCTAGTTTGGATTCTAGAGAAAAAGGTTGGACAATTGTATGAAAAGGTTGGACAAGGTTTGGGCTGAGAGTAGAGGATATGGTAGGAAATGAAGATGAAATCCATGAAGAAGGTGAGAATGAAACAACGAAGGAGGATGCCCCTTATCTAATTGATTAACCATGCTTATTTTAAGGAGCTTTAGGCACATGTGAATGAAAAATTGTCTCAATCATTGAAAGCAAATCTCAAAACATATTTTTCAATTTTTATTTTTCCCCTTTTTTGGATTTTGGACAAACCTTTCAGCACGTCAATATGATTTCCATGAATTAAATTTTTTGAAAGGTACCGACAATCAGTCTTGGATCTGTGTGGGCTTTATTATGCTTGTATCGTGGTCAAGGCTAAGGGTATGAAAGCAAATGTGGATAGTAAAAACTCAAAGAGAGGTGATGGTATTTTGCAACAATGTTCTTTGAATAATGCTGCATCATAAATTTATTTGCCTCTTATGTGTTCACCATTTCTTTTTTTTTTTTGTTTCTTCTTGATGTAACGAAATCATCATCATCATTTTTTTTGTCTTTTTCAAACTTTTTGATTTTGATGGATCTTTTTATTGGTGAACCGTCTGTCAAACAAAAGTGCAAACCATCGATGTGAGGGGACCCTTTTCAAGGTAATTTGAAAGAAAAATATTTGCTCCTTTAAGGCTCAAAGGGGTAATAACAAAGGATGACATTTTTTCTTTTTAATGATAAAGAAACATGGCCAAACATCATTTCCAAAACATGATTATTTCCGCTTTCAAAAAGTTTCAACTCAGGAAGAAAATTGGTTCATGCTACAGGTTGTCCCTTACTTTTATTCTTGTCCTCTTTTTTTTTTTTTTTGCCTAAACCACCCTTTCAGGTCTTCAGTCTAGCAGACATTTTTTTTATTTTTTTTTTCATGCTAAGAGATTTGCTCGCAGTCTATCCAGGCCAGTGTGCCCCTTTTATGTTGATCCTCCGTGAAATTCAAAATGCAGGGTTTATGGTGAAAATGTCATGAAAAAAAAGGATGAGTTTGAAAATCTCATGTTATGAAGATTAGACAAACGCTTCAAAAGATATGATATCAAACATTATCTATTCATTCAACCTACTGATTTGACCAAAGCATTTTTTTTTTTGCCAAAATTGCCTTTTTGGTTTTCAGTCTAGCAAACTTTATTTTCTTCTTTTCGCATTTTCCCCTTTTTTTGAATTTCTTTTTTTGTCTCGATGGATTCAAGGACCACCCAACAAGTGTAGACAAGGATAAACTTAGAAAATCTACCAACTCTAAGGGTTTATGTTTATCGACTTGGGTAATGCCAATGTTGATAGGGTAAATCCTTCATCGTAGGGAAGCCGAAGGATGGAATGTTTCAAACCATGCGCACACGAACGTCTCAAAAGAAAAAATTCAAGTCATTATTCTTGATTAGACATTTGACCCTAGAAAAGCGTGACATCCCATTATTCTTTTTTTTCAAGAAGTGAATTTGATGATTTGCGAGAAAAACAAGTGACTCAAAATGTAACAACCTTTTTTATTTCCTTCCTCTCTTTTGAAGAGTTTGTTTATTCATATGAGGTGAGATGCATGATATGGATTAAAAAAACTATGTACATGCCACTATGACAAAAAACAACAATTGCAACGCGAGTTTGTGCCCAAGAGGCACTTACTCACTTGTATGTCGATGCGATTAAAGAGTACCATGCATGATATGCAACTAATTGAAAAAACCTACATGAGATGTAATGCATGTGCCTCAAGAGGCATTTATTCCCATGATATGATGATGAAATGTGATACAATCATTTGAAAACATCATGCATGATATGTAGAGTGACATAATGAAATGCATATTTTTGCCTCAAGAGACGCTTATTTTCATGAGATGTGATGTATGATATAACAATGCTATGCGTGATTGTGCCTCAATAGGCACTTATTCACATGTACATTATGCACACCACAAGATGATGATTAAAGCAAGCAATCTCCCTTTGTGCTCAATAGAGGTTTGGCGCTTAAGGTCTAGGGTGAAGTACATGCGCTCACCGGGATGGTTCCCTAAACTTAAGGATCAAGGTCACTAGAGCTATGGCCCACTTCATGATATTTCCCACAATAGTTGGTATACAACAAAGAGTGAGAGTACCAAGGAAACAAGCAAACTCTAGTTGGGGTTCTCACAATGACCACTTGGGAAGTTCATCCACTGTGGCACTGCTACACAATCCCCTCTAATTCTAAGTTACACAGACCCGGGTATAGGGCCCCACTCATGATATGCACAATGTGTGTGTGAAGGGAGAATGATGCATCCCCCAAACCCCCACCTGCAAAACAACCAGAAAATTTCCCAAGCAAGTAGAGCAATTCCATATATATCAAAATAAGCAAAGTAATTCACACACAATTAATCCAAAACGAAAATATATACAAACACATATAAAGACAAGAATACACAAATGAAAGAAATGGGGAAAGAAAACATTAGGAAAATCACATCAAGTTTGCATATCTAATTAAATGACTTGACTCTCTAGCGTCCCCAGTGGAGTCGCCAGCTGTCGCAACCGGAATCGCGACGGGAAGGCGAACCGAAAAGGAAAACGGGTTTAAAAAAGATTTGGAGTCGCCACCATAGTTATTCTGGAAAACCATGGAAAACCATAAAAATAAAATAAGCCTACGAAAAACCAGATTTTTGGATCCGGGAGTCGGTTACGCGTAGAGAAGGTGTTAGCACCCTACAACGCCCGCCCGAAGGCGGTACCTTTAATTAGAAATGCAAAGTTGATGTGGTTTTCAAAATATTGATTTTCCCCAAAAATAATGAGACAAAAATAATACTAAAAAGAAACAAAAAACATTTTTTTAAATTTTTTGGGGCCGACAAGGATTTGACCTTGGTCCTACGTATTCTCATTAAAAATGAGAAATCAGGGTTACGTAGTTCTTTAAAAAGATATTTGAAAAAAACAATTGAGAAAAAAGGTTTGATTTTTTGGAAGTGAACCTGACAAGGACTGACCTTGCTCCTACGTATCTCACAGTGGAGAATCAAGGATCACGTAGTTCTTAAGAAGGCTTTTGTTTGAAAATGTTGATGTTTTTATATTTTGAAAATTTTATATTTTTTGTATTTTTTGAATTACTTGAAAATATGTGTCACACGACGCGGGCGGTCGGACAGACACTAAAAGGGAAAGAAAACTATTTTTGGTATTTTAAAAATTGAGTGTCACGCGATGCGAGCGACCGGACAGACACAATAAAGTGGAAGAGAATATTTTTTTTCATTTTTTTGGATTTTCCTATTTTTTTGTAATTTTTAATAATTTTCAAATATTTGTTTTTGTTTAGAAATAATAAAAAATAAAAAAACGAAAATCAATAATAATAATGAATAAGTAAATAAATAAATAAATAAATAAATAAACAAATTAATTAAGAAGGATGAAAGTGGAAAACAAAACATGGGGGTGTGTGAGTGATTAGTGGGAGGTATATGAAGTAAAATAAAAAGAGCCCAAAATAAGAAATAAATACAAATGAGTGGTGGAGTCAATAAAATTGGAGGTGTGTGAAGTAGAATGTGAGCTGCACAACAAACGAGTCCAAAACAAAATAGGGGGTGTGGTGTTAGCAAATATAGGGGTGCGCAGAAAAAATAATCAAACAGTCTAGTTCAAATAAAAGGAGGTGCAGGCATAAGAAGAAGGGGGTGTATGAAGTAAAAGAGATGTGGCATATGAGACACCTAAACCCTAATTGCTCAAAGAAAGCCTCCTCTCCATCTCTCTCGACACCAACACGCTGCCACCGGCCACGCCAGCGAGTGCCGCTGCCTACCAACACGCCGCCCTCACCTCTGCTCCATCGCGCCGGCGGGTCGGGAACGCCGGCGACGACGCCGATCACAACTCACCGGCGACACGCCTCTTTTTTTCTCCTTCTTCTATGCGCGAGACCCTTTCTCCATTGCCTCGAGCCACCACGATTCCAGGAGCCAATGCCGCTGCCGCAACTCCCACGGCCGGCGAGGCACGCCGCCGTCGACACCAGCCACCAACGGAAGCATCGCCGGCGAGAACCCAACTCCGCGAATTGTCTCCTTTCTCGTTTCTCCTCCCGCGCGCGAGATGGCTGTCATAGCCTCTGTGATTCGCCACCACCGCGCCAGCCACACTGCGACTAGATCCGCCAACGTCACGTGACCATACTCGTCGCGGGCAATGCCGCCGGCGTTGTCCTCTCTTCTCTGTTTCACTGTTTCGATTGGAAGTGGTGATCTGTTCTTTGATTTTGCGCAGGTGAATGATAAAGATGAGGAAAAAAGATTAATTGATGGTGGAAGAGTGTGTGACGGTGGTGGTGATTTTTGTACCCCGAAAGTGTATAGAATATGAAGAGGGGAAGTTTCTTTGCGTGAATGATTCCTTGCGGGGCTGTGAGCACGATGAAGGTTCTGAATGGAGAGAAGGGTGGAGATGGAAGCCTAATGGTGATGGCGGTGATTTTGGAGGGACGGTGGTTTTACGAATGGGAGAGATCAAAGTTGAATGTGAAGCTCATGATTTATGGCTATGGATGGGTGATGAGTCTGTGAACAATGGTGAAGCAAAGAAAATAATGGTGATGTGTGTGTATGTGGACCTCTAGATGCAGGTTGAAACGGAGTCTTGATGTTAAAGGAGAATGAAATGAGATAATGGTTGGGGCTTTGGGTCGAACTGGTTTGGGTTATGCATACACAGGTTTGGTCTTGCGAGCACAGGTGAAGGAGACCGGGAAGGGGAAGAGAAAAGAACAGGAATCGTGTGGGATGAGTTGATGTCTAAACATGTTCCCTCTTCGTCACTCAAACAGCAAGCAATATAGACTGGGTCATGAGCAGAGCAACCGAGCAAGCAATAGAGATTGGGTCCTCTTGAAGTTGCTCCCCCCCTCGTTCTCGTTGCTTCTCCCCTTTTTATTATGTAACTATCTCCTTTGTTCTGTTCACTTCTCTCTACATCTTCCAATCTTGAAATTTGGGATAAGGCTGAGAGCAGATGTTGCTTCCTGCTCCTTCAGTCCTCATTACCATGTTACAGGTCATTCCCAATACCAAACCATGATAGCATAACAGGCATGGGTCTGATAACAGAGAGACCTTACGTTACCTCTCTTTTTCCCTTTTTCCTCTTTTTTTTTGTTGTTTTCTTTTTGTTTCATTTTTTTTATATACATATTTTTTTGAAAAAGGAATAAAACAAAATAATAATAATAATAATAAAAAGTGAACAAAATATGATTAAAATCAAAATTAAAAAAAAAAAATTAAATTTAAAAACAAAAATAAAAATAAAAATAAAATAAGAATAATAATAAGATAAGAAGAAAAAGAAAAAAGGAAAAAAAAAGGTATTACCCGGACAAAATTGGGTGTTGACACCCAACACCAGGCATCACTGGTGTTTGTGGCACATCATGAAGAAAGTCCCCGAAAAGTTTGGTGCATTGACAATGTACAAGACCATAAAACATGCTTTGAAACAATTGGTGTAAGAGTCCACCTCAACTATTAATTTTGAGCTAGGTTGGGAACAATTCATATCCAGCTTCGACTTACATCATAACGAATGACTTTCTACGCTTTATGAGGAAAGAAGTAGATGGGTTCCTTGTTATTTGAAGTCTCAATTTTAGGCTGGTATGTCCATCACTCAAAGAAGTGAGGGTATGAATGCCTTCTTTGATGGTTTCATAAATTCAACCACAACATTGAAACAATTTGTCGTCCAATATGGCAATGCGCTATGGTCGAAGGTCGAGAAGGAAATTGAAGCCAATTTTGCTTCCTCCAATACCACCCTACCTTGTGCCATTCAATCATTTATTGAAAGGCAGTTCCAAGAAGAATACACTCAGGCAAAGCTAGTTGAAGTTCAGCAAGAGTTAAGGAGTAAGATCAATTGCACTATCAAAAGTTGCGAGTGTGATGAAATTTATTCAAAGTACATGGTTAAAGAGGAGTGCATACGTACTCAACATCAACAATTTTGTTATTCAATAATTTTTTACATTTTCTCTCCACAAAAACGTCATCTAAGTTAGTACTATCACCAACAACCCATAATTCGAGTCCCAAACAAACATCTAATAAAGATAAACGAACAACTTTATTACTTATTATAAACCCCCCACTTTTAACCCACACACTAATTAAGGAACTAAGAAGTTTCCTACTCATTTTTACACTTATTTTTGACATCATCAACCATCCAAATGGTGTGTCTTCAATTACGGACCTTTGTTCTCATGTTAAATTATTATTTAAGGACGCAATGTACATGGTCTGGCAGCAATGCCTAAAAGTCTACACATGCATCAACAAAACTTATGAAATGTCATTGTACATGTTAGTGAATAATAACCAAAATTTAAGTCTTCACAGCTCCAACTCATTCTTCTTCTGACCACCGCATTCATTGCTATTGATGAAGGATTATCTTATTTTCTTTTTCAGATTATTGGATATGGTGTGAGTTGATTAAGAAAGCTAAGTGAAATCCCCACTGGACATTAAGATAGCAAGCTATCTAGATGTGAAGGTTCCTTTCACAAAGCTCAAGAGAAGAAGATGACGGATTGATTCAAAACAAAAAGGAAATGGAAAGCACATAAACCATAGAAAACCAAGAATAATTAAAGGAAGAAGAAAACATAAAATGGAAAGGAAAGAAATGGTAAGAAATGTGAGAAGCACGCCACTACAAGGCTAGGCTAGAAGCAATGGCAACCTTGAAGATGAGTGGATATGTGCCGCCACTTGCTATGCAAGATAAGGCTTAAAAGTATTCACTCCCAAGGGAGGAAACTCTCACAAATGGTTGAGACACAAGAGTGTTTTTACTTCAAAATGTTCAACCCTTTTACATGTCTAGGAGCACCCCTTATATAGAAGAGTTTAGGGGCCTCTAAGCAAATAAAAGATACCTTAGGATGTTTCTACAAAAACCTTACCCTAGCTTCTAGAAACTAGGTGAAATAAGGTTACAAAAAATGAGAGACAAAAGAGCTAACTATGGTGTGTGCAAGGCTAATTTCGTTCTAGCACAAAAGGAGACAAAGAATGTGTCTGACATGTCTCTAAAAAGTGGCCAAAGTGTGCTAAAAACAAAGGAGACCAAAGGTACATAGGTACACTTGCTTCATGCCTTTTACTTTATGCTTTATGCCTTTGCTTTACTCTCTCCTCCACATCATTTATCCTCCCCAATCACCATGCACCACCTAGCATTCCTTTCTTACTCCTAATTAACCTACAAAGCAAATAAACATAGATCAGCATGTTGGCTTAAGTCAAGTCAACTATAGTCAACAAGTCAAACCTAGTCAAAGGTCAACAAGTCAACTAAAGTTGATTCAACTAAGTCAACTTTGGGAATAAAAAATAACAAACACAAATGAAAGGGAGGTAAGTAACACTTTGGAGGTAACTTGCTCTTTTTCTTTTTCATCTTTTCTCTTATCTTTCACTTTATTTTGGTCCTCATTTG
The DNA here is from genome assembly GCF_037176805.1 of Vigna unguiculata. Lineage (NCBI taxonomy): Eukaryota > Viridiplantae > Streptophyta > Magnoliopsida > Fabales > Fabaceae > Vigna > Vigna unguiculata. The sequence continues at coordinate 18,177,251 of NC_140802.1, forward strand.
CTTGGTTGGGTGAGAGAGGTAGGAGTGTGAACTTCTTGCCTTGGAAGGAGAAAACATAGGTGTTAGCATGGCCATCATAAAAGACTTTTCTATCAAATTGCCATGGCCTACCTAGCAAAAAATATGTGTTGCTTCCATAGGCACAACATCACATAACACCTCATCTTTAAAATTTCCAATTGAAAAGTTAATGAGGACTTGTTGAGTTACTTTAATGTCTTCTTTTTTAAGTCATGATAGCTTGTAGGGCTTGGCATGAGGGACAGTTTTCAAGCCAAGCTTGTCCACAACCCTTGTGCTAGCCACATTTACACAACTTCTGATTAAGGATTGACCCCAACCAAGGATGGAGGCAAATGCTTAAGAAGACTAAGCATGTTTAGAAAGGAAGTTCACTAATCCTTCATCCCTTTTATTTTTGATTCCCAAAGTTGACTTAGTTGATTCAACTTTAGTTGACTTGTTGACCTTTGACTAGGTTTGACTTGTTGACTACAATTGACTTGACTTAAGCCAACATGCTAATCTATGTTTATTTGCTTTGTAGGTTAATTAGGAGTAAGAAAGCAATGCTAGGTGGCGTATGGTGATTGGGGAGTATAAATGATGTGGAGGAGAGAGAGTAAAGCAAAGGCATAAAGCATAAAGTAAAAGGCATAAAACAAGTGTACCTATGTACCTTTGGTCTCCTTTGTTTTTAGCACACTTTGACCACATTTTGGAGACATATGAGACACATTCTTTGTCTCCTTTTGTGCTAGAACGAAATTAGCCTTGCACACACCATAGTTAGCTCTTTTGTCTCTCATTTTTTGTAACCTTATTTGACCTAGTTTCTAGAAGCTAGGGTTAGGTTTTTGTAGAGACATCCTTAGGTATCTTTTATTTGCTTAGAGGCCCCTAAACTCTTCTATATAAGGGGTGCTCCTAGACATGTAAAAGGGTTGAACATTTTGGAGAAATTATACACTTTGTGTTTCAAACTTTTGTGAGAGCATTCCTCCTTAGGGAGTGGAGTTCTTTCAAGCCTTATCTTGCCTTGGCAAGTGGCGGCATATACCACTCATCTTCAAGGTTGCGATGGCTTCTTCTAGCCTAGCCTTGTAGTGGCGTGAATCCTCCATCCCTCCCATTACCCTTGCTTTTCATTTTATGTTTCTTTACTCTTCTTGGTTTATATTGTTTCTATTATATGTTTTTTCTTTTGATTTCTTACTCCCCATCAATCCATTCTCCTCCTCTCTAGAACCTTGGAAAGGAACCTTCACATCTAGATAGCTTGCTATCTTAATGTCCAGTGGGGATTTCCTTGGTTTTCTTAATCAACTCACCCCATATTCAAGAATCTTGAAAAGGAACAAGATAATCCTTCATCATTTGGTATCTAGAGCCTAGGTTATCTTGAATATGGTGTTTTTCATGTGCTAACCTTGTCTTGTTGTAGCTATCTTTGTATGGTTCAAATCCACTTCCATTGCACACAAAAACAATGTTGGCAGAAACTGTTCACGATTTTAAAAGATTAAACTGCACCTTCTCAGTGATCCAAAAATTACGTTCTTGATGTCAAAAGAAAGCTCTGTTAGTCTAGTTTCTAACAAAAAAAGAACCAATGCATTTGGAGTTTTTTGGAGAGAGTTATGATTGAAATAGTGAGCAAAGGTCAGAGCTGCCGAGATCACCGCGAATCAACGTTTTTCAGGTTATGTTGGCCAGTTTTGGCTACTGTTTTTGTTACTCTTCTTACTCCTAAATGTGGTTGGATAACATGTCTTTGGATGCTTAGTCTTTGAGCCTCAAATCCATGAGTTTAAATGCATGATAGCTACATGTTTGTGTCTTGTGTATGTCATGTTGAGTCTTTAAAAGTGCCTAACTTTTGCTTGAGTCATATGTTAACTTGAAGTTTTCTTATTCTTGTTTTTCCAAGTATTTGAATCTTGCATTCACTTTGTCTTGCTTGATGTATGCTCCATGAAATTGATTTTGGCCTAAAACTTAAGGAACTAAGTGTCCAAGCCACCTAAAACTCTTTCTCACCATTTTATGAAACTAGTTGTGGAAAGAAGAAAATTTTGCACCAATATTTGCCTAAAAATCGAGAGCAATCTTGCTCCTTGGTGAACTAAAAGTGTGTTTTTCACTAGGTGTTATGCTACTAGTTTTTCATACTTGAGAATTGGGTGATATTGGCTAATTAGTTCCATGCTTTAACTTGGTTATGATCTTTCTTGGTGTATGCATGATTTAAGACTTGAAGATGTTTGTTAAGTGCTTTCCATAAAGTCTTTAAAATGTGCTTTTTCTTGTTTTAGTCTTGTTAAAAGTTTTGTCTCAAACTTTTCTTCTTTAGAGTTTAGCTTTCCTTGTTTTTGTGTTTTTCTTGCTTGTCACTAGGTGTTCTTTGTTTTGTCTTAGTAGTTTTCTTTTCTTGAAACTCTTGGGATGTTGTGGCCGAATCACTTGTCTTGCATTTGAAAGGTTTTGAACAAGTTTTTAAAAGTATTTGCTTCACTCCTTTGGAGGAGCTTTGAGTGTAGCCTTGCCTTATTACTTTGGGAGAGTGATCTAAACACTTGGGTTACATTTTGGGTTGGAATTGGTCTCGGTTTTCATGTTGTCTAACCCCTAATTCATTTATTTTGTTTTGGCTTTGAGTGTTTTGTTGTAGGAATCATGGCAAGTTCATCAAATGCACCTACTCCAAACAAAAACAATACATTGATGAGATTACTTCGGGATTTGGAGTTCTCTAGGAAGGAGTCCTTTGAACAATTGAGAAAAGAAAAGGAGCAAAGTGACCTAAGAATCCAAGAGCACATTCAAAGGCTTGAAGCTAAAGAGCAAGAAAGAGAGGCTAGGAAAAGAGGGCATTCTAGGCGCAACCCATCACAAGAGAAGCAAACTCTAAAGATTCCTAAGTTCTATGGTGGAAGTGATCCCAAAATCTTCCTTGATTGGGAAGCTAAAGTTGATCAAATTTTCAATGGAAATCATGTAAAGGATCAAGCACAAGTTGATCTAGTAGTTTTAGGATTTTTGGAGTATGCCAATACTTGGTGGCATAAAGTTTGTAAGAATTATGACCAAGGGCCACCCGCGGCTTCTTGGATGGACATTAAATCTCTTATGCGCGCTAGATTTGTTCCTCCCTCCTATAGGAAGGAACTTCTTTTGAAGCTCCAAAGGCTTCACCAAGGTTCTATGAGTGTGAGTGAGTACTTTAAAGAATTAGAGTCTCAAATGCGTAGGGTTGAAATAAAAGAAACTAACAAAGAGAAAATAAAAAGATTTGTGAGTGGTCTTAGGAGAGACATACAAGACCAAGTAGAGTTGTATGAGTACTCCACTCTTGAAAATGTTTTCACACTTGCCCTTGGGATTGAAATTCAATTGAAAAGAAAAAGAAGGGCAAGGAAGATTTACTCACCCAACCACTACTTTAGTCATTCATGGAAGGGAAAGGATAAAAAGAAACATGATAAGTTTCCTTCTAACTCTCATCAAGAACCACCAAGTAAAAGTAAGTCACCAAGTGATCACATTCACCATTCCACTTCTCAAAGATCAAGTTCCATTAAATGTTTTAAATGTTTGGGTTATAATCACATTGCTTTAAATTGCCCAACCAAAAGGACCATGATCTTAAAGAAGAGTAATGATGTTGAAAGTGAACACTCATCTCCCCATTCTCTTTCAAAAGAATCTTCTTCCTCTAGTAAAACTAAAATTTATGAGAAAGACCCTATGTTATTAAGACGCATGATAGGTCAAGATCAAAGTGAGCTTGAGCCAACTCAAAGAGAAAACATTTTTCAATCTAGATGCAAAATTAACAAATGGGTTTGCTCTCTAATTATTGATGGAGGAAGTAATACCAATGTAGCTAGCACAAGGTTGGTGGAAAAGCTTAGCTTAGAGACCATTCCTCATGCTAAGCCCTACAAGCTTGCTTGGATAAGTAAAGAGGGAGAAATAGATGTCAATAAACAAGTCCTAATTAACTTCTCTATAGGAAACTACAAAGATGAGGTGCTATGTGATGTTGTTCCCATGGAAGTCACACATATCTTACTAGGTAGGCCATGGCAATTTGATAAACAAACATTACATGATGGCCATACCAACCAATATATTTTCTTCAAAAATGGGAAAAAGACAACTTTACTACCTTTATCACCTTAAGAAGTTAATAAGGATAGAAATATAATAAGAAAAGATAAAGAAGAAAAACAAAAGGGGCAAGCTTTCACCAAGGTGTTACTTGCTTACAAAAAAAATCTTCCAAAGCAAGATGTGCATCACCCTTCCTTCCCTTCTCAAGCCAAAAAGGAAGGCCCAAAGCACAAGAAAGAGAGGAAGAGTAGTCTAGAAAATAAAGATGGCCTAACCAAAGCTAGGGGTAATACCCTTAGAAAGGATGGAACAAGAGCTCATAAAAGGGAGGCACAAATCCTTCCTTAAATCAAGTCAAGCTCCATCTACAAAGGCTTAAAGAATTTGTGGTCAAATTCTCTCCAAGAAGGGGAGGATGATGAATGATTGACCCCAACCAAGGATGGAGGCACATGCTTAAGAAGACTAAGCATGTTTAGAAAGGAAGTTCACTAATCCTTCATCCCTTTCATTTGTGTTTGTTATTTTTGATTCCCAAAGTTGACTTAGTTGATTCAACTTTAGTTGACTTGTTGACCTTTGACTAGGTTTGACTTGTTGACTACAATTAACTTGACTTAAGCCAACATGCTAATCTATGTTTATTTGCTTTGTAGGTTAATTAGGAGTAAGAAAGCAATGCTAGGTGGTGCATGGTGATTGGGGAGCATAAATGATGTGGAGGAGAGAGTAAAGCAAAGGCATAAAGCATAAAGTAAAAGGCATAAAACAAGTGTACCTATGTACCTTTGGTCTCCTTTGTTTTTAGCACACTTTGACCACATTTTGGAGACATATGATTGATGAAGGATTGAGCCCAACCAAGGATGAAGGCACATGCTTAAGAAGACTAAGCATGTTTAGAAAGGAAGTTCACTAATCCTTCATCCCTTTCATTTATGTTTGTTATTTTTGATTCCCTAAGTTGACTTAGTTGAATCAACTTTAGTTGACTTGTTGACCTTTGACTAGGTTTGACTTGTTGACTATAGTTGACTTGACTTAAGCCAACATGCTAATCTATGTTTATTTGCTTTGTAGGTTAATTAGGAGTAAGAAAGCAATGCTAGGTGGCGCATGGTGATTGGGGAGCATAAATGATGTGGAGGAGAGAGTAAAGCAAAGGCATAAAGCATAAAGTAAAAGGCATGAAGCAAGTGTACCTATGTACCTTTGGTCTCCTTTGTTTTTAGCACACTTTGACCACTTTTTGGAGACATATGAGAGACATTCTTTGTCTCCTTTTGTGCTAGAACGAAATTAGCCTTGCACACACCATAGTGAAAAACTTGAAAAAGTGAAGAAGTTTGGCTAAACCAAGAAGAGAGGAACAAAAAAATTGGACCTTGCGGTTTTCTTTATCTTTATGATAGAAGATAATTTGGGAAAATTATATCTTTAGATATTTTATTTGATATTTTTAAATAATTATCTTATTTAATTATATCATAAAATATTAAAAGATATTAACTACCAAATCTTTTTAAATATAACAAGATCTTCTGGAATCTTTTTAGATCCACAACAAACAAATATATCTTAAATATATTTGATTATTTAGAAGATAATTTGAGGAGATTACAAAGGGTTGATTTGGAAAATTAATACAAATATTAATTGGTGATAATTTATCATATATCTTTAAGTAATTAATTTATTTAATTATATTAGATATTGATATTATCAACCAACTATATTTGTCAAATACTCTATATCTCTCCAAATATTTTTAAATATTTATATTTATCTTTATTTTAAAAGATATTTGAGAGATTTTAGCAACAGAAAAGCCCAGTCAAATTCCTATATAAAGAGACCAAGGGAGAAGTAGAAAACAAGCTCGGGACTTCGGAGTTTTGGAACCCTTAGGGTGGCCTAATTTCGTTTCCTTTCTCTCTCTTTTTCTTTCTATTCATCTTTTGTATTCCATGGATTGCTAAACTTCTTGGGTTGATTCCATTGTAATTTCATTATGGATTCTGAGGTTAGAATGAAATAATTTCTTTATTCTTTTTATTATTGTTGAGGTTTTCATTCATCTGTGTCTTTTATCTTTGAATCACATAAAAAGTAATGATTTTAAATCTATATGCATGTTGATCATATGAGTTCAAGGGTTTTTAAATTTAATTGAGACTTTACTTTGATTTTATTTAGAAACTTTCATGTGATTGAATGAGTTTTTACCAATAATTGAGACTTTACTTTGATTAAAGGTATTTACTCTAACTAAAATTAATTGAGACTTTACTTTGATTAATTAAGCTTTTTATTTGGTGAGGAGATAAAAGACTAGACATGATTAGGCATAGTAAATTAAATTGAGACTGTACTTTGGTTGAATTTACTTGCCATGGTCGACGAGGACTTTCTTAACTGCATAGTTTTCTATTTCGACGGTGATGACCATAGGATCATCTTGCTGGTGATCAAGGCCTTGAAAATCGTCGTCCGTAAAGGTTGTGGTGGGGCATGCGACATCTATGATGAGAATGGGTGATGTGGTTGATGGATTGGATATGGCGGAGGTCTCGCTTCCTGGCGGATGAGGTGGATCCTCCACTAGCAAAACCACTAGAGATGGTGTTGATAGTGCCGCGTAGGGAAGGGTCGGCAGGGGTGACGTCGGTGTAAGCCGGTTGGGGGTCATGGTTTGCGGGTTGGTTTGGGCGTTTATCGTGGCGAGAGTCCTGGGGACGACGTCGGTGGTAGGAACGAGGAGGGTGATGTGATCGGGATAGGTGGTCATCTCTGCGGACAAAGCGGCAGAAATGGCCAACATGAACAAGTTCTTCAATTTTATCCTGGAGTGCTTTACATTCTTCTGTGGTGTGGTCGTGGTTTCGGTGATAGCGGCAATATTTAGTCATGTCCGCGTTGGGGGGAGTGGTCGTCTTGCGTGGCGGTCGGATGAGGTCGGCCTGTAAGGCCTCATGAAGGAGGCGGGATCTGGGGACATTTAGGGGGGCGCATCTGGTGAAGCGGGGTTGTTGGGATTCTCGAGGTCTCGGATCCGGACAGGGAGGTTGTGGAGAGGGGGTTGTAGTAGAGGGTGCGTAGTCATTGCAAAATTTTGTTTGGAGAGTTTGCATTTCCTCCATGCGGACGTAATCGGCAGTACGGAGTTTCAATTCATGCATGGAGGCGGGTGGGTGAAGGTAGATGTTGTTGGCGAAGGGGTCGGGTTTAAGAGTGAGTGCCATGCACTGAAGTATCATTTCTTGGTTTAGGTGTTGTGTGCGAAGGGCAGCCTTACTGAATCGCTCAATAAGGCCAGAGTGATGAATGATTATCTTATTCCCTTTTAGAGTTATGAATATGGTGAAGTTGTTTAAGAAAGCTTTTTGAAAATTCCCACTGGACATTAAGATAGCATGCTATCTAGATGTGAAGGTTCATTTCTCAAGCTCATGAAAGGAAGAAGAGAGTTGGATTCAAGCTTAAACACACACGGCAATAACAACACTAAAGAGCAAAATGAAAGAAGAAACAATAAAAATGGAAAGCATAGAAGATGAAGAATGGAAGAAGCACGCCACTCATAGGGGGGGATCTAAGCCAACCAAGCCCTAGAGATAAGTGATGGTGCCGCCACTTGCAAGCAAGATAAGGCAAAGGTGAGTTCACTTCTAGGAAGGAGAGCTCACGAAAATTTAAAGGTTGAAACACAATAGTTTAGAAACAAAATGATCAACCCTTTTACAAGACAAGGAGCACCCTTTAAATAGGAGTTCATAGGGGTCCTTTAGCAAATACAAAAACATGAAAAAGGATTAACTAGCAAACCCTAAACCTAATGTGAGAGTGAGTCTTGGCCAAGTGAAGGGAGATGATTGGTGGAGGCATTCCCATGAGGATTCTAGGCCAAAAGAGGAAGGAGACCAAGTGACCTTCTAAGGCATAAACCACAAAGGCAAAAGGAGACAAGGTACATGTCTACTTTTGCTTTTGCTTTATGCTTTTTGCTTTCCTCTCTCTTCCACTTCATCCAAGTGCTCCAATCACCAAGTGCCACCTAGCCATGCTCTACTTTCTCTTAATTACCTACAAAACAAGACAAACAAGGATTAACATGTTAGTTTAAGTTAATCTAATCTTGGTCAAAGGTCAACTTTGGATCAAAGTCAACAAGTCAACCAAAATAAATCAACTAGAAACCAACTTAAGGAATTCAAACTAAAGTAATGCAAAACAAAGATAAAGGTGATGGAATAGAAGACTCCCCTCTAGACATGCTTCTAGTGATCCTTCTTGATGGAGCTTCTAAGGAGGTGGTCATGCCTTCATCATCCACCCCTTCTTGGAGAGAATTCGACCACGAATTCTTAAACCCTACATCAAAAGGAGAAAGGTCACAAACATTAAATGAGTTACTTATGTTGTAGCTTGGGGGTAAGTCTAACTCATAAGCATTGTTGTTAATTCTCCTAATGACTTGAAAAGGGCCATCCCCTCTAGGGAGGAGCTTAGACTTACTTTGAGTAGGGAATCTCTCCTTTCTCAAGTGAAGCCAAACCCAATCTCCCTCTTGGAAGATGACTTCCTTTCTTCCCTTATTACCATCCTCTTGTTGTTTCTTAACTCTCCTCTCAATGGTTTCCTTAACTTGTGAATGCAAGTCTTGGATGTACTTGGCTTTGGTCTCACCATCTTGGCAAGTCCATGCCTCATGAGTGGGTAGGGAAAGGAGGTCTAAGGGAGTTAGGGGATTGAACCCATACACAACCTCAAAAGGGGAATGAGAAGTAGTGGAATGCACAACCCTATTGTAGGCAAACTCTATGTGGGGAAGAAGTTCCTCCCACTCTCTAATGTTTTGCACTATCATACATCTTAGCATTTGCCCTAGGGTTCTATTAACCACCTCGATTTGGCCATCACTTTGGGGATGACAAGTGGTGGAGAAAAGAAGCTTGGTGCCAAGTTTACCCCACAAGGTTCTCCAAAAATGGCTTAGGAACTTGGAGTCCCTATCACTTACAATGGACCTAGGTAGGCCATGTAGTCTTACTACTTCCTTGAAGAAAAGATTTACAATATAAGTTGCATCATCAATCTTATGGCAAGGAATGAAATGGGCCATCTTAGAGAACCTATCCACCACTACAAAAATGGAATCCCTACCATAGAAATGTCAACCCAAGGCTTGGAAGGGATAGGCAAGGGGGTGTGAAGACCATGGGGTTGGACTCTAGATTTGGCTTTCATGCATGCTATGCAACCTTTGCAATGCCTATCTACATGTTTCCTCATGTGAGGCCAATAGAAGTGTTCTTTCAAGACTTCCAAAGTCTTGTTTGGCCCAAAATGCCCCATTAATCCTCCCTCATGTGCCTCTCTAATGAGTGAGGCTCTTAAGGAACCTTGGGGAATGCAAAGTCTCTTACCTTTGAAAAGATATTGATTGAGAAGGTAAAAGTCTTTGTAAGCCCCTTGGTGGCACTCACTAAGAATGGGGGAGAAATCAACATCCTTTGGATACAATTCCTTAATATGATCAAAACTAAGAAATTTAGTTTCAAGAATGGAAAGGAAGGAATGCCTTCTTGAAAGTGCATCCGCCACAATGTTAGCCTTTCCTTGCTTATGTTTGATCACATATGGGAATTGTTCTAAGAACTCTACCCACCTAGCATGTCTCTTGTTTAACTTGCCTTGGCTTTTCAAAAATTTGAGTGACTCATGGTCACTATGTATCACAAACTCCTTTGAAAGAAGATAGTGTTGCCAAGTTTGCAAAGTTCTCACAAGAGCATAAAGCTATTTGTCATAGGTGGAGTAGTTGATGTGACTCCCCTTGAGTTTCTCACTAAAATAAGCTATGGGGTGCCCTTCTTGGAGAAGCACGGCCCCAATGCCTACATTGGATGCATCACACTCAATTTCAAAAGTTTTGGAGAAGTTAGGGAGGGCTAAGAGTGGTGCATTGATCAATTTTTGTTTTAAAGTTTCAAAAGCCTTTTCTTGATCTTTGCCCCACTTATAGGCCACACCTTTCTTGACCAATTCATTGAGAGGGGCAGCTATGGTGCTAAAGTTTAGCACAAACCTCCTATAGAAACTAGCTAACCCATGGAAAGACCTAAGCTCACTTACATTCTTTGGGGGAGGCCAATCCTTGATTGCCATCACTTTTTCTTGTTCCACATGGACCCCATGTTGATTTATTTTGAAACCTAGGAAGATCACATGATCCATCCCAAACACACATTTCTCCATATTAGCATACAAGGATGCCTTCCTTAAGGTTTCTAACACACTCCTTAAATGATGCAAGTGGTCATCTTGAGACATACTATAAATGAGAATGTCATCAAAGTATACCACAACAAACTTCCCTAAGAACTCTCTAAGAACATGGTGCATGAGTCTCATGAATGTACTAGGTGCATTGGTCAAGCCAAAAGGCATGACTAACCACTCATATAATCCAAACTTAGTCTTGAAAGAAGTTTTCCATTCATCACCTTCTTTGATTCTAATTTGATTGTACCCACTTTTCAAGTCTATTTTGGAAAATATGGTTGCACCATGTAACTCATCAATCAAATCATCTAACCTAGGAATGGGATGCCTATACTTGATGGTTATGTTGTTGATAGCCCTACAATCTATGCACATTCTCCATGTTCCATCCTTTTTGGGGACTAGGATCACGGGCATTGCACAAGGACTCATGTTATGTTGCACCCACCCCTTTTCTAACAACTCATTCACTTGTTTTTGAATTTCTTTAGCCTCCTCGGGACTAGTCCTATAGGCTGGCCTATTAGGCAAAGATGAGCCTTGTATGAAATCAATTTGGTGTTCTATACCTCTTAGGGGTGGGAGACCCTTTGGAGGTTCTTGAAAAACATCTTTGAACTCATCTAAGACTAATGACAAGTCTAAGGGACATCTAGAGTGAGGGTTTTGGAAGGAGGGGGAAGATTCACTAGGATAAGCTAGGAAGATGGGTTTTTGGGCAAGCATTACCTTCTTCACCCCCTTGAGAGTGATCATGCTCTTCTTGGACTCATGCCCTTGCACCTTCTCTTCTTTTCTTTTCTTAATCATTTGCAATTGGTCCTCATTGACTTCTCTTAGTGAAAGAGGTAGTAATGTGATCTCTTTGCCTTGGAAGCTAAAGGTAAACTTGTTAGCATGGCCATCATGAAAAGCTTTTCTATCAAATTGCCATAGCCTTCCTAATAAAATGTGAGTTGCTTCCATGGGCACTAAGTCACATAATACCTCATCCTTGTAGTTTCCAATGGAGAAGTTAATAAGGACTTGTTTGTCCACTTTAATTTCACCTTCCTCACTAAGCCAAGAAAGCTTATAGGGCTTGGCATGAGGGATGGTTTTCAAGCCAAGCTTGTCCACAACCCTTGTGCTAGCCACATTAACACAACTTCCACTATCAATTATGAGGGAGCAAGTTTTGTTGTTGATTTGGCACCTTGAGTGAAAAATATTTTCTCTTTGGTTTTCAAATTCTTTAGGCACTTGGCCTAGCATGCGCCTAACCACCAACAAACCTCCTTCATTAGGTTAGATTTCATCCTCACTTGAAGATTGGGAAGAAGTGTGGGAGGAAGAACTTTTAGGGGAGGGGGGAGAAGAATGTTCACTTTCAACCTCTCCTTTAGGGTTCAAGATCATGTTCCTTTTTGTTGGGCAATTTGAAGCAATGTGACCATAGCCCAAACACTTAAAACATTTGATGGAACTAGTTGTTGAACTTTGAGAAGAGTTTGCATTTTCATGGGAGGTTCTAGACGAATTGGTCCTAGGTGGGTGGTCTTTGGAAGGAGGTTTCTCATCCTTTCTTTCTTTTCCTTTCCAAGTTCTAGAGTAGTATTTATTGTATGAAGTATTCCTCTTGGCCTCTTGTTTCTTTTTCAATTGACTTTCAACTTTTAAGGCCAAGTGTAAAATTTTGTCAAGAGTGGAATACTCATACAACTCAACTACATCTTGAACTTCTCTTCTAAGACCACTCACAAATCTAGCTACCTTTTCTTCTTCACTTTCAAATTGGAGTCCTACTTTGAGAAGCATTGACTCCATCATTTTAAAATATTCATTCACACACATAGACCCTTGTTGAAGCCTTTGGAGCTTCAAAAGAGTCTCCCTCCTATAGTAGGAAGGAACAAATCTAGCGCGCATCAAAGTTTTAATGTCCATCCAAGAGGCCGCGGGTGGCTCTTGGTTAATATTGTCCATACACAATTGATGCCACCATGTCATGGCATAATCTTCAAATTCTAAAACTACTAAATCTACTTGTTCTTGATTACTAACTAAATGAATATTGAAGATTTGGTCCACTTTTTGCTCCCACTCTATGTAGAGGTTTGGATCATTCTCCCCCTTGAACTTTGGAATCTTGATTGGTGGAGGTTGTCTTTGTGGGAGTTGATTGTGCCTTCCACCACCATCATAGCCGTGTCTTCTTCTTCTTCCACCATGGCTAGAGTCCTCGGAAGAGGACCTCCTCCTTCTCCTCTCATCTTCCCTAAGCTCAAGTCTTTGGATGTGCTCTTGTAGGAAGATCTCACTTTGCCTCCTATCCGCCCTTAATTGGTCAAAAGTTTCTCTCCTACTCACTTCCATCTCACGTAAGATGTTGGCAAGGGTTATTTGTCCACTTTCTTGGGCCATAGGAGTCACCATGGGAGGGGAATAAGGTGAGGCCGACTCCTCCTCTTCTTCTACCTCCAAGATTGGATCCATATTTATGTTCCTACACCAAAAACTCACCAAAAACCGAGACAAGGAAGAGGTTAGCTAACAAACAATTCCAAAACCGAGACCAAGTGTGGTCTTCTCAAGCACCCAAGTGTTTTTTATCACACTCCCAAAGCACACAAGCAAGGCTGGCACTCAAAAACCTTCCAAACAAGTGAAAACACCTTTAAAGAGATGAAAACCTTTTCAAAGCTCAAACAAGTGGCTCGGCCACAACACTCTAGGAAGACAAGGAAAAGAAAACTACTAAGACAAAACAAAGATTACCTAAAGACAAGCAAGCAAAGCTCAAAAAACAAGAAAGTTTAACTTCTAAGGAAACTTGTTTTTAAAGACAAAACTTGAACAAGACTAAAGCAATGAAAAGCACTTTCAAAGACTCTATGGAAAGCATTTGAACAAGCCAAGATTATACCTCAAATTATGCATACACCAAGAAAGATCATAACCAAGTTAAAGCATGGAACTAATTTGCCAATATCACCCAAAATCCAAGTATAAAATTTGGTAGCATAACACCTAGTAAAAATGGCCAAATGGATTCACCAAGCAACACATTAGCTCTCGGCCAAACTGTTTTTGGTCATGAAAATAATTTTTCTTTTCAAAACTAGGCACTTAAGATGATGAGAAGGATATTTTAGGGTGTCTTGAACACTTAGTTCCCAAAAAAATTAGGTCAAAATCAATTTCAAGGAGCATACAACAACAAAAGGCATAGATCTCATGCAATAGCTCAAATACATAGAAACAAGAACAAGAAAACTCAAAGAAGCATATGACAAGAGACTCAAGCATCCAAAGACATGTTATCCAACCACATTTAGGAGTAAAAGAGTCACAAAACCGAAGCCAAAATTGCCACAACATAACCTAAAAACGTTGTTTTTCGTATTCTTGGCAGCTCTGACCTTTGTTCACTAATTTGATCATAACTCTCTCCACAGAACTCCAAATGCGTTAATTATTTTTTTGTTGGAAACTAGACTCACAGAGCTTTCTTTTGATATAAAGAACGTTACTTTTGGACCACTAAGCTAGCTGCAGTATTTTTTTCAAAAACGCACACGTTGCTGCCAGCACTGTTTTTATGTGGACCATTCAAAGATAGCTACACAAGACAAGGTTAGAACATGAAAACACCATATTCAAGGAAAACCAAAGCTCTAGATACCAAATGATGAAGGATTATCTTGTTCTCTTTTAGAGTTATGAATATGGTGAAGTTGTTTAAGAAAGCTTTTTGAAAATTCCCACTGGACATTAAGATAGCATGCTATCTAGATGTGAAGGTTCATTTCTCAAGCTCATGAAAGGAAGAAGAGAGTTGGATTCAAGCTTAAACACACACGGCAATAACAACACTAAAGAGCAAAATGAAAGAAGAAACAATAAAAATGGAAAGCATAGAAGATGAAGAATGGAAGAAGCACGCCACTCATAGGGGGGATCTAAGCCAACCAAGCCCTAGAGATGAGTGATGGTGCCGCCACTTGCAAGCAAGATAAGGCAAAGGTGAGTTCACTTCTAGGAAGGAGAGCTCACGAAAATTTAAAGGTTGAAACACAATAGTTTAGAAACAAAATGATCAACCCTTTTACAAGACAAGGAGCACCCTTTAAATAGGAGTTCATAGGGGTCCTTTAGCAAATACAAAAACATGAAAAAGGATTAACTAGCAAACCCTAAACCTAATGTGAGAGTGAGTCTTGGCCAAGTGAAGGGAGATGATTGGTGGAGGCATTCCCATGAGGATTCTAGGCCAAAAGAGGAAGGAGACCAAGTGACCTTCTAAGGCATAAACCACAAAGGCAAAAGGAGACAAGGTACATGTCTACTTTTGCTTTTGCTTTATGCTTTTTGCTTTCCTCTCTCTTCCACTTCATCCAAGTGCTCCAATCACCAAGTGCCACCTAGTCATGCTCTACTTTCTCTTAATTACCTACAAAACAAGACAAACAAGGATTAACATGTTGGTTTAAGTTAATCTAATCTTGGTCAAAGGTCAACTTTGGATCAAAGTCAACAAGTCAACCAAAATAAATCAACTAGAAACCAACTTAGGGAATTCAAACTAAAGTAATGCAAAACAAAGATAAAGGTGATGGAATAGAAGACTCCCCTCTAGACATGCTTCTAGTGATCTTTCTTGTTGGAGCTTCTAAGGAGGTGGTCATGCCTTCATCACAGAGCGTCTCGTCTTGTTCCTGTCTGACGCCGAGGAGTCAAAGCAGTCAATGGAGTATGGCGGGAGGGTGGTAAACCATTCGAGGGCAAGGCCTTTCAGGGTGGTAGGAAAGGCTTTGCAAAAAACGGCATCATGGGAAGTGTAGAGGGCGACGTGGGTGATGTAAACCTTAAGGTGTTCATCTGGGTCAGTTTCACCAGTGTAACGTTCCGTTGTGAAAGGTTCCTACTGAGTAGGGAAGGGGTGTTGGCGATGAAATCAATGAAAAGGTGACGGCGCTTGGCTTGGTGAGATGGTAGTGGGTGAAGAGGGATGGGATGGTGAACGAGGGTGGGAAAAGTCGAGGTGACGTTGTGAGGAGGGATATGGGTAGTAGGGAGGTTGTGAGGGTTGTAGGGTGGGATATGAGTGGTGTGTAGTGTGGTGGGCATGTTGTAGGGCGGGATGTGTGTGGTGGGCAGGGTGGCGATAGGGGTCGGAGCTGCGATATTTCCTGGGAGGGTGGAATGTAAGTGAGTATGATGGGTTGAGAGGATGGGAGTTTGTTGGGTGCTGGTGAAGGTGTGCGGGGTAGGATTGTACTTGCTTTCTTCTTTAGTAGGCTGGAAAGCTGCGGACCCTGCGGCATCATTCCTTAGGCGAAAGTTCTCCTATCGTAGTGCCTCTATCTCATCAGCATTGCGCTTCTTCAAGTCAGCCAACTCTTGTTGCATCTTGGCTTGACCGTCTAGGATGGCGGCCAGATCGGGGGTGATGTTAGCAGGTCCTGAGGGGCCTGCTTCAACTTGTTTGTTAACTCCTGCTCTACTGTAGGTAGAAACCATTTTCGGAAAAAGCGGGTGGTAAGGTATTATCTCGTGTCCCACGGTGGGCGCCAATTGTTCCTACAGAGAACAAATAAGATATGTTAGACATAAGCATTCCCTTACTTTGGTCTGCCATCTCCTCAGTAGGCTTCCTCCTGGTTGATACATGTCGCTTATAGATATCTCAGTGCAATCGGTTTGGACCCGAAGGGGGTTTCCTGCAGAAGGGACTCCGAAGCTCAAGTCAGCAAAATCTCTAAGAAAGTCAAATCTGGTGATTAGGAAAGTAATGAATGCGTACTTTAATTCGTGGGGTCCATATATATTTATATATTATTAATTATGTCTGGCCACGTCATGGGCTGGGCCTCTGTTTGGGTTGTAGGTGGGCCTGGGCCCTAGCCCAGGTCCTTTAGTTCGATTGTTTGTGGGCCTTTTGAGTATTACAGAAATGCTTTGATTTTGTAAAGTTTTCTAGAGTAGCCAGTCTAGATCGACTACTCTTTTAGCGGCTTAGGCCGCTATTATTCTTCTGTTGGCTTAGGCCGGTTACTTTATTTGCTCAGCGTATATACGGTGATTGTTTATTATTATTATTTGGTTAGACCGGCTAGGTTAGGTACATAAAATATACAATAAATAAAAATATTAAAAAATTAATACAAATATTCAAATTGAGACATAAAAAACTTTTAATTGACATACATAATTTTAACATAATTACATAAAGGTTACGATAAGATGAAAAATATATTGGAGATGTGAATAACTTTCATGACAAACCAAATAATTAGAAGAAATAAAAAATAGAAAGTATATATATATATATATATATATATATATATATATATGGTTACTTAATTAATTGTGAATATTTTAATAATTTAAATGGGGATGGAGATATGACGAGGACAGGTACCATGATAGGGATATGTACATCCTCATACCGATCCTCATACCCAATAGAAAAAGTCGGGGATTCTTCATACCTATACCTATACCCAATCAATGTGGGCATTCCCTGTCAAAACGCGACGGGTTTGGGCAATACCCACAGGGGCAGGTTTATTTGGCATATCTAGGCACGTCCTTGCCGCTAGGTGACATGCAGAAACCAGTAGTCCGTGTTTGTTGTGTGGTTCGCGTACTGAGGGAAAACTGTTGGAGGATTTAAGTGGAACTTAATTAGGTGAAAATAGGAGAAGACTAGATTGTGGGTACTTTGGGAAGGTTGAGTAGTAAACAAGATTGAGGGACTTGGATCAATTAGGTGTGGAATGGAACAGGAATTGAAAGAATGAGGAAAATGGGGGTTGGTGTAGTGGATGGTATGGGCTGAGTCATAAAACATTTTAGTGGTTGATCATGTTTTAGTTGTAAGAGTGGTGACTAATTACCTAGTTCAAACTTGTAAGAATTTGAATTCTATGTATAAGGGCATGATTAGGTGGGAATATTAAGGTGTGGTTAGTATGTTATAGAGTGATGTTGATTATACTTGATGTGAACTGGTATCCTTTATAAGTTGCAGGACAATGCAAATCTTGAATTTTAAGTAAAGGAATAGATGTGTAAATATGCATAGAAAAGGAGGCATTGAAGATTGTACGGGTTATTCAAGTTGTAGTGGTTCATACCAAGGAGGATTGATATTTTGGATGTGTGAAATGTCATAATTGTTGTGCCTAAAAACTTATTGGAGTGCCTAAAACCAGTACAATGTGAGTTACTAGTGTAGCGCCTGGCGGTAGGGTTGGAACTGCTAGGCTAGAGCTACAAAATAGGGGTCATTGAAACACCTGGCGCTTGGCGGGGAGGATGGATCCGTCAAGCGATATTTGGGAAAATAGGGACTCTAGAAAGCGTGTGGCGCCTGGCGGCGTGAAGCGTCGGCTAGGTAGTCTGGAGCGTTATTTTGCCTTGCGATGCTAGAGTTGTGTTAGGCGGTTTCACGTGTAGAGTGGGTTGCATTGGAGGATTCTACATAACTCTGGATGGAGGCCTTGAGGAGATGACTTGAAGGGATTTACAAGTTGTAACTTGTAATGGAAGGCTAAACATGTTGCCATTCTAGGTTGGAGCCTGATGGTGATTGGAATTTCGGTGTGAGCATGCTAGTTGTAGCTAGTACGAATGTTTCACTTGATTGCTCTTCACGGTTGGAGTCAGTGAGGCTGGTAGTCTTGTGATGAATATGGATTGTGGTTTGCATTAGGGAGTTCCACTCGATGTTACGGATTGTAGTTCGTAATTGAATAATTCCCGCGTATGGTCTACAAGTGGTGACCAGTAGATGGTGGAGGCAAGAGTCATCTTAAGGATATCATCAAAGTGTGTAGAATTAGGAGACGTATAGTGGAAGTTGTGATTGCTTGGGTTTGAGGATTGTAGTTCTCAGAAGGGTCATGGGTTTAAGATTCAATTTATTGTTATTATTTATTATATTTTATTTTTGAGCTCACCATATCTGCTTGTGTGTGACGATGATCGTGTAACTTGTTTTACGGGAGCAGGTGGTGCTGGTAATGCTTAATGTCGGAGTGGGACTAGTATGGGGATCTTATAGAGACTATTATATCACTATTTTTCTTTGTATTTCTGATACTATGTTTTATGAATTGGAGACTTGGAACCTTCATGGATTTAATGTAATTTTGGAACTTTGGCGCATGAAATAAATTTTAAATTTTCCTGTGTTTTAGTAAAGCATTTTTATTAATTGCAGTTTTATTATTACTTATTATTTTATTTTATTTAAACTAGTAATATCCGACTAGGATGTTACACATTGCATTGTAGTGAATATGACCCACCCTTGATTCATATAAGAGCTTGTTGGTAAATGAAGTTTCTTCACCAATCTTTTGCTCACAACATTGTTGTCGCTTTCGTACCCATATGCAACTAACATGGATGGCATTTGACTAAACACCGTGTATAGTAAATTTCCATTGCTATTCCAAACCCGAAGTCGAAGCTCTAATACCAAATGACGTGAATCCAAAGGATGTATTCATTTTACGGATCTATCTAGGTTGGAATACTAATAAGCAAGAAACTTGGAAAATTGTTTAAAACAAGAAAATGGAAATAGATAAGAAGATGAAGTGGAAATTGATAAACATCATACTTTCAAGGATGAAAGATAAGCCTAAGAGTTTAAATACACAAAGGGATGAATGACCTTTGATAAAAATTAGGGGCTCTTGGATCACTCAAGAACTTACGAGAATCCCTCTCACTAAGATAAAAGGTAAACTATAATATTTCTAAATAAAAATCATGTCACCTCCTTTTTTTTTGTTAAAATACTTCGTTGGTCCTCGTTTTGGTTCAGAAATCTCAAATTGGTCCTCATATTTTTATTGATCTCAATTTCGTCCTCATTTTTGTAAATGTGTATTAAATCAACTCAATCGTTAACATTGTTAAAATTATTAACGTTAACTTCATTTTGAATTTGTGACATGGCTTTGTGTATTATTTTCAGTATTGGGAAAATGTGTGCATGGACTGAAAATTAAAAAAGGATTCTGATTGAATCCCTAAATCATGTAATTAGGGATTGCAATTGGTGAAGGGAGCGACTGCGCGAATGCCGTGAACGTGGTCAAAGGCGAGATTGAGTGTCGTCGAAGGTGAGCTCGAACATTTCAGAGGTCGATTTCAAAGCTTTACTGTCATTGATCTTGGTCGTTCTTGAGCGCCACACCCTGAAGGTGAGTATGAGTTCATCGTTGGTTATTTTAGTTGAGTAGGTGTAGGGTTTTTTCGCTTTTATGCATTTTGGGTTTGTATTAGGATCTAATGTTTTGTTGGTTGGGAATGATGTTGTATTGCTTTTCTTGTGTGATTTAATGTTGCTTTTCCCGTTTTTTGACATTGAAATCCTTTTATTTGTGACCGTATGTATGTGGTCCCTTATTCAAATGTGTTCCCCCATTTTTATTTGTGTAAGTTGCGGTACCCTATTTGAATGCATGGTTCTGTGTTGTCTATGTTGGTATGAATTGTAATGTTTGCATTCCTTTGTGGGCAATGTATACAAGTGCATATATAGAATGTTTGTTGACCGTTTTGAAGCGGTGGTCCACCATAGTGGCCACCTTATTAGTAATGGGAAATTGGAACATGATGGGGAAACAACCATGTGGTTCTGTGACCTTGATACGTGGGGATATTTTGAGGTTATTGCTGGATTAAAAGAGTTAGGACACATATCTCTGAAGGAGTTGTGGTATTGTTTAGGAGGTGGGACTGTCTTAGAAGATAGGTTGGAGCTTTTATGTGATGATAAAGGGGCCACTCATATGGCGAACTTAGTAGGTTAAATGGTGTAGTTCATTTGTATGTGCTTCACAAAATGATAGAACCTGAGATAATCGACATGATAGAGGGTGTTGGTATGGGGGAGGTTGGTCCTTCTGAGGTTAATGATGTAGTTAACTGTGTGAATGAGGCTGATGAACATGGTGCAAGTGAAGTACTGGAAAAAGAGGGGGTGAGGAAGATGTTGCAGCTGAAGTAGTGAAAAAGCAGGGGGTAAGGGTGAGGAAGATGTTGTAGCTGAAGTAGTGGAAAAGAAGTGGGGTGAGGGTGAGGAAGATGTTGCAGCTAAAGGAGTGGTAGGTAATGTGGATGTTGAGGAAGGTGAAAGTGAAAAGGAAGGGGCTGAAGGTGTAGTGCATATTGTTACTGATACAGTGGTAGGGGAGGATCCTGAAGGTCACGGAGAAGAAGAAAATGCAGCAAAGAGAAGGTATGAAGGTTAGGTTGAATCATTCAATGGGGAAGGTCTTGTTGATGTAAACATTAATCGTGATGGCAATAGTGATTCAAATTGGGATGGTAATATGGCATGTGTTGTTGAAAGTGCATCTGATGGAGAAGGTTGGTACATAGCACAAGAGTCAACTAATTTAGATTATGATGAAGTAAGGACTGAGGGTGGAGGGTCAGATTTCGAGTGGCATTCAGATGAATTGGTTAGTGGTTCAGACATTGATGAGGTGAATGATGATATTAAGGGTTATGGGTCATTTCCTACATTTTCAATGCCAAAGACATGGACGAATATAGATGGGAAATTGGAACTTATTTGAAAGAGAAACATGAATTCATTGAAGCAATTAGAACCTATGCACTTGCAAACGGAAAAATTTTAAAATTTGTAAAAAATGACAATCAGAGGGTTTCAGTGAAATGTTTGGGAGCAAATGGAGAATACAAATGGTATGCTTATTGTGGTTATATGGGTGCAGTGAAGTCATGGCGCCTTAGGAAAATAATAGATCAGCATTACGTGTTCTAGAGATTTTAACGTGAAATCAATGAATGCAAAGTGGCTAAGCAAGAAGATGGAAAAGACAGTTAGAGAAAACCCTAATATGAAGGTGATGGACATTCGTGACAAGGTTAGTAGGAAATGGAACGTAGGTATCTTTAGAAATATGGCTTTTAGGGCTAGAGTTATTGCTAGAGACCACGTGGATGGGTCTTTTTCAGAACAGTTCAGGAGAATATATGATTATGCACACGAACTACTGAGAACAAATCCAGGATCTACAATAAAGCTAAATGTTGAGAACATAGAAGGTGAAGTCATATTTAAGAGATTTTATGCATGCTTGAAGGCATGCAAAGATAGTTTCACGTCTGCATACCTTTCATTGAATTGGATGGATGCTTTCTCAAAGGCAGATATGGTGGTGAGTTATTAATAGCAATTGGAAGAGATGGGAATGAGCAAATTCTACCTCTAGCATATGTTATTGTAGAAGTGGAAAATAAGGATTCATGGAGATGGTTCTTGGAGCTTTTGATTAATGATCTTGGTGGGGATTCAGTTTGTGCATCATGCACTTTTATATCAGACCAAGAAAAGGTTATTCCTTAAATATGAGCTCTATTATTTGAATTAATTTGTATTTTAACATCATTCAGTATACAAATGTTGACACCACTATTTTTCATATATACACAGAAGGTCTTCTCCCAGCTATTCAAGAATTTCTCCCTGGAGTGGACCAGAGATTTTGTGTTAGGCACTTGTATACTAATTTTAGAAAGCAATTCACCGAGAAAAATCTTAAACGTCTCATGTGGAAGGCTGCAGGAGCCACACATCCACAAGCTTGGGAGAAGATAATGAGGGACATTAAAGAGGTCAATGAAGACGCCTTCAAACACTTGATTGGTATTCCTCCAAGGTATAACATCATGAATTCTTTCATCATATTTACTGCATGATTAATACGTAATCATTAGTTTATGTGATACTAGGTTTTGGTCAAGATCTAGATTCACCATAAGAGCCCAATGTGACACCTTGGTTAATAATATGTGTGAGGTATTCAATAATGTGCTAGTGAATACTCGAACAAAGCCAATCATAAGTATGCTGGAGGACATTCGTGTTTATATCATGAAGAGATGGGCCAAAAACAAATCTGAGGTGAAATCTTTTAAAGGTTCAGTGTGTCCCATAATTGTTGACGGGCTTAAGCAGAAATCAAGCTTAACAAGACACTGGATACCAAGGTAAGAACTTTAAATATATTTATGTCAGCAAGCTTAACAAATTTCAGATTTGGTAATTATCTTTTTATTGTATTACACGCAGATGGTCAACAGAGAAGTTGTTTGAAGTGAGGCATGCTTCAAATCTAGGGGAACAATTTGTGGTTAATATTGACAAGATGGAGTGCACATGTAGGAAATGGAGCATAAGTGGGCTTCCTTGTTGCCACGCACTTTCTGCCATGAAATTTTTGAATCTGAAATGAGAAGATTTCATAGCCCATTGGTTCAGGAAGTCAATGTACGAGGAGACGTATAACTCAGTAGTTTACCCTATAATGGTCAGTAATTGTGGGAAGTTACCGAATATCCTGATGTCCTGTCCCCAATCAAAAGAATTATGCCTGGAAGACCTAAAAAGAAAAGAAGATTGGAATCTTGGGAGTTGAAAAAGGATGAGACCGCATTACGAAAAGGAGGAATTTGCAAAAGGTGGGTTGTGTGCAGGGAAATTGGTCATAATAAAACTTCTTGTCCTAAAAAACTTGTGTCACCACCAAGTCAATCATTTGTGCCACCATAAGCATCAGGCCCATCACAATAAACTGGACCACCAACACCATCAGGCCCACCAGTATAAGACCCCAGAAAAATTAGACTAAAGGGGATACATGAGAAAAATTAATGGCTTGATTAATATTGTTGATTTATTTAATTTAATTAGGTTATTAAATTATGAAATATGAAATAATTATTATTTGAGTGATTTAAGTTATTGTTGTATTCATAATAATTATTTAAGTGATGTAAGTGATTGTTCTTTTATTTTAAATTTTAATCTAATTATGATTTGTTGAAATCGAAGGTGTTGGTTTAAAGTCGTTTCTTTTTTTTCTCTTTTCAAGTGTGGGGCCAACGAAACTTTGCAATCATTTTCTCTCTCCTCATTTTCGTGAATTGCATGCAGTTTCTATATATCTCTTTTGCTGCCATATACACTTTTTAACTTTGTTGCCATGTATTTTGACAAGAATAAAAACGGTTGCTGATATATGTTTTTAACGTTGCTGCCACAGAAAAATAAAAACGATTTTGGTTTTATTTTTAAAATATTAATAGAAAACATTAGAGATGTTAATTATAGATAAAAAGATAAGACTTTTAGGGAAGGAAACAAAATACTTTTGTGTTTTGAGAGGGAGAAAAGGAGAGTTGGATAAATATAGAGAGTGAAAGAGGAGACTGCGAGAATGAAGAAATGCGTAGCAAAGACACCATTAGGTAGGGGAAGCCAACCTTGTTTTCTTTTATTGTGTTCTTGTTGTTTGCTTGATGAATGAAACTTGAAAAGCATGGATGTGTATTGTAGGGGAAGTTAACTTTATTTTCTGTGTTGTTTGAAGCTGAACTTTTTCATTCCTCTTCTCTTTTGTGGTTTGAACTATGGTTTTCTGTGTTCTTCTCTTATGTATGTGTATACCACGGTGCTGGAAAGTAATTGATGATTCGTTTTTAATGTTTTGTTGTTTTATGAATCATAAGTGTGGTGGGTTCTCTTTGAACTGTGTTGATGTGTTGTACCTATATGTTGGGGTTGTAGTATATTTTTGTTGTTAACTGTGAACTAGGTCAGTGGGGTTTGTTTTGCTGTGAGAGGATATGTTTCGGTGATATTTTCGTGACTTTCACGGTGCAGCGAGGTTTTCCTTTCATCTACACAAGTCTTTTCTTTATGTTATTTTGGTGCAGAGACTTGTAAAGGTGAGGGTTGGTTTCATTAGGGGTTGTACTCTGGTCACTTTAATTATACCGTATCTTTTCATGGAGTCGTTGCCATTTTAGGGGATTTTATTTACTTTGCAGAGTGTGAGGTTTCATGTGTCGCGTTGCAGGTTCGTGTAAGTTTTGTGGTTTTGAGAGAAATTTGGTCTGGATAATTCAAAGCTTTTGGTTTTCATAGATAAATCCTCTTTATATATAGGGAACCATGAAGGTGTGCATGTGTATGGGGTAGTGAAAGTTTTCGTTGAGGAGTCGGTGATGGGATGTTGGGGGTGTGGTTTTGGTTCTTCTTCGTGCTGACCCTTTCTTTAGGATTCTATTGTTTCATACTACACTACATGCTTCAAATTTGGTTAAACTGTGGTGAGCTAATTGAGAGAGGGCCATGGGTGGCAACACATTCGGGTTCATTGGTTTCCTTGGTCAGAGTAAGTTTCCGCACCATTCATGATGGTAGTGTGGTGCATATCTTAGTGATGCATGGGGTCCACATGTACAATTACATTTCTCTTTCCTTAAATTTAACCACACGTAAAGGTTTTTCTCTTTCTTCCTTTTTCATGCTCTTTCACGTAGCATGGTTCATGGGCACATGATGATTGGTGGTGAATGGGTTCATACTTTAGTTTTCCTTTTCTTCTCTTCTATTCTCTTTCTTTGCTTCTATTCTCTCACCTAATGCACGGGGTCCACATGTACAATTACTTCTCTTTTTCTTTGTTTTTCTCTTTCTTCATTTTCATATCTTTTCACGTAAAAGTAAAAAGGGGTGCAGCATGTTTTAATTCTTATATATATTATTTCACTTTGTTTCATACTACATGCTTCAAATATGGTCAAATCATGGGGAGGTAATTGAGAGAGGGCCACGGCACGGGTTTGTTTTGTTTCTTTTTCTCTATACCATTCATACCACTTTTGATGGAGTTATATTTTTTAAATTCATGGTGCAGACCACACTTAAAAGACTTGGTTTTCTCTTTTAGCGTGTAGTATATACTTTTAGTTTGATGGAATGTGGGGCCTTGTGTGGGGTCATCTAAAAATATGTTTCCATTTTTTATGTTTGTAGACTTTAAGTAAAAGCATATATTAGTGTTCTATTTGTTGCGACTTTGATTTTCACATGATCCACATTGACTTAATAATATTCATTAATTTCTTAGATACGTGGGATCCACTTGTGGCTTTTGTAAATTTATATTGTATGTTCAAAATCATTATGACACTTTTGGTTCTCTTTAAATTCTCATATTTATGGTTTAGTGTTTTTTATTGGGTTGTATTAATTGTCTTATATTTTAGTGTGTTGGTGACCATTGATGAAATGAGTGTGTTGTTGTTGGCTTTACTTTTTGGCTTATATAATGTGATGGTTATTTTGTTGAACGCGAGTTATATAGCCATAGTTGCAATGTCAATGCTATTTTTTTTCTTGATTATATGTAATATTCTAGTTGCATGTTAGAGAATTAAAATGGTGGCTTGGTGCTTTAGTTGTTTGTTGCTTCTTTTGGTTTGGAAACAACTTGTAGAGTTCATTGCTTGAATGTATTATTCGATAAGTGGACAGGTTTATGTCATGGAACTTTATATTTTCAAGCATGATGTGGTGGTGTGTATTTGTTATGGAACTATTGCTATGCATGATGTGGTGGTGTGTTGTTGGCAATCGGTAATTCTCATGTGTTGTATCACTAGTGCAGATTTGACATTTTACTTCGCCTTATAGGCCTCGGTTATAGCGGAACCGAAGCCTATAAGGAGGCGGTGGCATTTTTGCAATTTCGTCCAACTATATTGCCTCGGGTGAATGCAAAACTGGTGCAGTAAGAGGTTTTAGGCCTCGGTTGCAAAAGAACCGAACCCTATAAGGCAGCCTAGTAACCAAAATTTCAAAAATGTCATCAGCGTCAGCACTTTTGGCCTCGGTTATTAATTGAACTGAGGCAATATGAAGAGGTTTTTGGCCTCGGTTAAAAAAGAACCGAGGCCTATAAGTCAGCCAGTAACCCTAATTTCAAAATGTCACCTGCGCCGCCACATTTGGCTTCAGGTCTTTATTGACCGAGGCCATAAAGGGACTTTTGGCCTCGGTTACTAATTGAACCGAGGCAATATGAAGAGGTTTTTGGCCTCGGTTAAAAAAGAACCGAGGCCTATAAGTCAGCCAGTAACCCTAATTTCAAAATGTCACCTGCGCCGCCACATTTGGCTTCGGGTCTTTATTGACCGAGGCCATAAAGGGACTTTTGGCCTCAGTTATTAATTGAACCGAGGCCATATGCCCTATTTAGGTTCCCAAATTCGCGACTTCGCATTGTTCACCTTCGTCCCTGAGCGAAAACTTTGTGCGCGGTGGATGCATTCTTGTCTTCGTTTTCTCGTGCGGTGGTGTTTGGTTCGTCATTGGTGAAGGAGGCGTGCTCGTGGCTCACGGCAAAGGCGTGATTTGGTGGTCATTGTCTTCCTTTGTCTGCGGTGGTGATGGCGGCACAGTGGTAGGGTTGCCCGCAACAGTGGATTGAAGTTATGCTTCAAACGGCGGTGGAGGTGCTGGATCTCTAGATCTCTTGGCTCTACTGGTTCATGGTGGTTTGTCGTTGTCGCATTCAGACCAGTGAGTGTCGTAGTGAGTTGCTCATTCAGTGCTGGTGAAGGTCTGGCTGCGACAGCGTTTGCCGACGATCTCGGTGGCGAGGACGAGCGCAACAGTGCTAATGATGGTGCGAGCGAAGTACCCCTATGGCTTCGGGTCCCAGGAAACCGAGGCAGAAAAGTACCCCCTATGGCTTCGGTTGACACCCGAGGCCAAAAACCACCCTTTTTTGCCTCACCCCAATATGAATATCAAAAACAACCGGGGCCAAAAGCCCTTACTGCACTAGTGTATGTTGGAAGTGTTTGCCTTGCTTGAAGAGCTCTTGGTGGAATTAAATGTTGTGTGAGGTTTTCCGTACCTAGGAACCCAGTGAAGACTCTTTCGCCTGTGTGAAGCAGTGGAAAGAGGTCCTCTTCGCTTGTGTGAAACAGTGGTAGAGGATTAGTTCGACTGTTGTACCCTCTCGCCTGTGTGAAGCAGTGGGGAGGGGAAAGATGTTTCCTCTTATTTTGGCTCGTTGCGAGTATAGTGTTCGATGTTCGATGCATCGACGTTTTTACTCATAATTCCTTGAGGGATGAGGGAGATAGTCTGGTTGCATTAAGTAGGACACATCGAACCGCATGTTCTAGGAAACTAGATGTTGTTGTGGGGTGAGAGGCCGCAGAAAACCAAAGATTGTTTATGATTACTATATTTGAAGAATTGAGATGAGTGTGATGTTATGCTTGGTTTGGCATGATTGATTGCATTTTGGTTAAGTGTTACTTGAATACGATGTTGAGTATTATTGGACATGTTTTATTTGGGAATTTCTTTTATGAATATCATTGTTTATGGTTAGCTTACCCCTATTTGTTTTTTTGTGTGTTTGTTGTATGTGCGATGATCGTATAACGTGTGTGTTATATGGGAGCAGATGATAATGCAGATGCTTTTGGCATGGAGTAGATCGACGAGAGGCTGGGGTGAACTCGGGAGTTTTTATAATTTGTTTAGTTGTTTTTAATCAAATACTAAAGTATATGTAATTTTCTTTTGATCACAAATATTATTGGAAGTTTTTGACAAAGTGAAGAGTTAAGTTATGTAATTTAAATTCAATTAAAATTTTTATTAGTACATTTTAAATGTTTATTTCCTTTTCCGCTAAACACAAAAATTTTCTAACGTTTCGTGACATCCCAAAATTTGGGGCGTTACAACCAGCAGCATTAGGCCCATCACAACAAACTGGCCCACTAACAGCAGCAAGCACACAAACTGGCCCACCAGCCAATCAGTCTCAATCATCTGAAGGTCAATCTCAACGTACATCAAGCAACAAATTTGTCCAACCAATGAGGAACAAACTCTAAGCTAGAAGGGGACGTGTTTGGAAGCCCTAAGCATTTGTAGAAAACAGATTTCAATCTGCTTTGTAGATGTTGTTTAAACTTTTGTTACTTTTTGAGTGTTTGAATAGGCATAGCCATGTAGTCTTTTTGGGCAGTCCATTGTAATGGTTTTTTGAACAATTTCTGCTTTGGCCGTGATCAATATTTTGTGTAGGTAGTGGATATATTGTGTGCAATTATTCTATTGTATGTTGATGGTGTTTAAGTAATGAATGGATGGATGGATGGATCTATGTGATAATCTGGATGGATGACCAATCTGTTTGCTATTATGTACCATTTAATTGATGTTCTGGATGGACAATATACTGTCTTAATGGGATCACTGAATCTTGATCTCCACTGCAGTAAGAGAAGATATTGTTTTGGTTTGCTTAAAATAATGTTGGCATAAATAACTGTGATAGGAATGTGGTGCATAGACATAATAAAGTGAACATTTTATTTCATGTTAGATTACTTGAACACATATATCCTCCCTTCTGGAGCAGAAATCGAGTTATATGTACACATTTTATATCACATTTGGTGTGATTTCCTTTTAAATTAGGTTCGCAGTATATTCAAATATATCAATGCCATATTTCAGTACCAAAATAAAAATGCTTCACAAAAATCAATAATTGAAATGGATTTGTCATTACATTCCAAGGGTGCTGAAACTTTCACATTCATTTTGAATCATTACATCAAGAAGTTTAATACATTGTGAATAGAAATATGTTTAATACATACAACAAACAAACCATTCCAAACAACACTTTGACCCATTTTTCCAAACTCATAATAGATTTCTCGATATTTATTAATTTGTTTTCCCTATCCTTTTCTACCATCTTCGTCTTAGTGTCATCACTATCATCATCATTCTTCGTAGGACGACATCTTTCTTCTGTTACATTTTCACTGCATCATGAAAAAAAGTTGCAGCCAACAACTTCTTCACTTCCACCCTGTCCAACGAAAAATCAACACCACCAATTACACACTAATTACAAAATTAGGTTTTTCAAAACCAAAATACGAAAACAACATCCACCAAAACAACAAAAATCATATCTTGAACTTTGTGCAACCTCAAAATTTTCTCCCCTTGTTATTAGCAATTCTAGTAGTTCTCGTAATTCCATTCTCACCGTAATAGCAAACAGGTGTTAAATCGAACCTATTCACCACACCCCCATGAGAAGAAACACTATAATTTTTTATTCCCCAACCATTGCAAGTGCGGGATTAGCAAGAATGAGAGCGAGACATTACCAGTCTTAACAAATCAGAACGGAGGAGACAACTTCAGCACCATCTTTTAAAACCTTTACCTTCAAATGTTAGGGAACATAATCTCTTCTTAAAAGGGAAAGCAAGAACACATGTTTCTAGTGCCAAAACACAAGTGAATGACACGTAAGAATACACATTACAACCACATCATCACTTATAAATGTCGTTTGCCAATTGATAACGAAAAGGGCTGATTTAATACAAATTTACAAAAATGAGGAAGAAATTGATATCAATAAAAATACGAGGATCAATTTGAGATTTATGAACCAAAACGAGGACCAACGGAGTATTTTAACCTTTGTTTTCTACCCGATTGGATTCACATCAGCATTAGTCCCATATGTTAAATTGAGTGGAGTTCCTTTGGTTGTTGATTTTGGAGTACACTTATATGCCCCTAGATCATTCAATAAATCCTTTGACCACCTTACCTTTGTGTATCTAGCATCCTTTTGAGTTCAATCAAGATGACTTCGTTGATGGAGTTTGCTTGGTCATTTGTACGTGGATGCTCCACTGTGCTTGTGAATGTCTGATGTCAAACTTGATCAAATTTATGTTTATAAATTGTCTCCCATTGTTAGTTACGATGGTGTGACATCCCATTTCTAATAGAGTAATCTACTAAAATTAAGCATCACATAATTATAATATAAAAGAGCACATGACTTGAAGCATACATGTACTAACTATTATAGTTATCCATAATATACTTGGAATGAAAGTTTAGACACACCACGATGTTGTAAAACATAACATAAGAGTACTATTGTTTTGCAAAAGAATTACTCAGGGAGCAAGGAATTTAAAACAAACTAAGAGTTCTTCAAAAGGGCTCAACTGTGAGCCACAACCCAGACCATGGGGACCATTCTACACAGCAGTATCTCCACCATCCTGAGTACCTCTTGGGGTTTCCACATCTGCTCACCAATAAATTGATGATCATTTGCAAAAAGGAGAAACCAAGCAAAGAAACATACATCAAAAGAAAGGGTAAGCCAGAGCAAAAATTGTTTTAATCATGTTATAGAGCAAATCAATAGTCAAATGATATTATGCACAAACAAAGCAGTAGGCACCTAAATCATGTGAAAGCAAACAATTTAAAGACTCTATGACTCAATATTTGGATCATGCTCTTGATATAGAATTCTAAAGGAAGTATGCGCCTGTGCTGGCTTCTAAACTTTGCAGAGTCTAGACGCAAGGGGTTATCACCCAACCACACATAGGTTTAATCCTCTAATGTCTTGAGCCCAATATGTCCCAAGACTAGGACCTCCTGCCACTCTCACCACATAAAGTATTCTACTTTATGTGAGAGTGAATAATTTTTAGAGTTCAGGATACCTTCCTTTATCTAGACATATCCTATATCAAGGTATACACTAACCACAATCATCAAGAGTTTCCCTTGAAACTCTTTTACCAACAAAATTCACATGCCATATCAAGCATTCAATTCTCATGCCAAACCACCACCAACCATATAGTCATGTTTTCCATTTCATACAAAACATAACAAGATCACATTCAATCTCATGCTTTATAAATGCATACCAATGCCCAACCTAACCAAGTCATGGCTCATTACATAACAACACATTATGCAAACGATTTGGGATTTTAGAAATAAAATTGCAGCTTGTGTAAAGCTCCAAAAATTTTGTGTTTATATTGAAATTAAAGATGATTAAATCAAGAACCAAATGCAACAAGAACCAACTTAATTGAATAACAATAGAAAAAGTTATGCATCAAACAACCAACGAAGGTCAATGTTGTCAACAACCAAACTACAGGGCCCTTGCGATAAAAACGGATCTCACTACAGAGCTCCTATTCAAGTCAGGAAAGTCAATTTTACTAAAACTGCGCATATAAGACAAAAACATAGTCACCCAGCTACCAAGGTACTCCCCAGCGACCACCCGACACTTCTAGAATACGAAAAATAACGTCAAATATCACAATTTCATGAATATTTGAACCCCTAATACACAAAAAATTAACGTTTTCCCCAATTTTGTTTCATATTCTACAAAACACTAATCAAACTTAGTCAAACGAAATAGGAACAAGAAAAAAATAACTTAAAAAAAGTGAATCCCTAACCTCCATTACCTGCTTAGATGCTAGCAAACGCAACCAGGTGCGAAACCAAGGAGTAACACAACTCTAAGAATCAAACAGTGAGCGGAAAACAGGAACACCAGGACAAAACGAACGTAAAAGGTTAAACCCTAACCAAACCAACGTACCCAAACGGTAAAAATGGGGAGAAAAGACCAAGGAGTTTCAAAGTTCGACTTACTTGGAAGTAGAACGAATTTTGCTAGCTCGAAAATGGAAGGTTTCCTGTGCCCTAGCAGAGCTCTCACAAAGTAAGACAAAATGAAGAGTGAGGGTGTGTGAGGGTTTGTGAGGGGGTCTTGGGGGTCCATAGTGGGCTGGTCTTGGGCCCTTGAAAAGGCCAGGCCCAACCCTCTTTTAGGACAAATATTAAAAATAAAAAGGGGTCTCACAATCTCCCCATCAACAAAAATTTTCGTCCTTGAAAATTAAGACTTACCAAAAAAAAGTGCAGATATGACTTCCTCACATCCTCCTTTAACTCCCATGTAGAGTCACCTGTTCTCCGGTTCTAGATGACTTTGACAAGACTGATGGTCCTTCCCCTACGTTCCTCAACTCGGCGATCCTCTAAGCCAACTGGTTGAACCTCTACCGTTAGATCCTCCCTAACTTGTACATTCTCAGCCTCCAACACGTGAGACGGGTCGAACACATACTTCCGCAACTAGGAAACATGAAACACTAGGTGAAGATTAGCCAATTGCAGAGGTAAAGCAATCTCGTATGCCACAAGCCCTATCCTTCTCAAGATCTGATACAGACCCAAGAACTTAGGAGAAAGCTTCCTTGAGTGGATAACCCTTCCCACACTAGTGGTTGGGTCACCCTCAAGAAAACATGATCCCCAGCTGCAAACTCCAAGGGTCTGCATATGCTCTTGACCTACTTTGCGATGCCTGCAACCTATCCCTCACCAACTGAACCTTTTTCGTGGTTTATTGCAACACCTCTGGCCCAACCAAGACCTATTCACCATCCTGATACCAACACAAGGGAGTTCTACACCTCCTCCCACACAAAGCTTCATAAGGCGCCATCCTTATACTCGCCTGGTAGCTATTTTTGTAGGTGAATTCCACCAACGGTAACACCTCATCCCAACTACCGAGATGATCCAAGATGCACGTCCTCAACAAGTCCTCTAAGGACTGAATCACCCTCTCATATTGCCCATTTGTCTGAGGATGATAGGTAAAACTCATCCTCAACCTGCTCCCCAAGGCATCCTGCAGTATTAGCCAGAATCTAAAAGTAAACTGTGGGTATCTATCAAACACTATGCTACTGGGCACTCCATGCATCCTTATAATCTCCTTGATGTATAGTTGAGCCAACTTGGCCATAGAGATCCTGAGATTCACCGCCAAGAAGTGGGCACTCTTGGTCAACTGGTCTACGACAACCCATATAGCATCATGACCTCTCACGGTTCGTGGCAAATGGGTAACAAAATCCATAGCTATGCTATCCCATTTCCACATCGGTATATCCAACGGCTGGAGCGTTCCACCAAGTGTCTAATGCTCCATCTTCGCCTTTTGGCAAGTCAAGCAGGTGGTTACGAATTGTGTAACATCTTTCTTCATTCCTTGCCACCAGAAGGTTTCCTTGAGGTCTTGGTACATCTTAGTCATGCCAGGATGCAAACTAAGACGACTCTTGTGTCCTTCCTCAAGAATCAACCTTCTCACCTCCGCATCACTAGGCACATAGATTTGGCCTCTGAATCTCAACACACCATCATCACCGAAGGCAAACTCATTGGCCTGATCTGATCCAAGCAATTTTTTCACCTTCTGCAAACTATCATCCTCAGCTTGCCTCTCCTTAATCAATCTTAGGAAGTCACTAGATATAGTTAAGGCACTACATCTAATGAATTATGGTTCCAACTTAACTTGAAGCTTCATATCCCTGAAACTGTCAATCAAATCCAATTCTTTAATCATGAGATTAGCCACATGGACTGTCTTCCTAATCAGAGCGTCCACTACCACATTTGCTTTCCCCGGGTGGTATAAAAGCTCAAAGTCATAGTCCTTCAAGAACTCAATCCATCTCCTTTGCCTCATGTTCAGCTCCTTTTGGTCAAAAAGATACTTGAGGCTCTTATGGTCACTGAACACACAAAATTGTGCGCTATAAAGTAGTGCCTCTAGATTTTCAAAGCAAACACCACCGCTGCCAACTCTAGATCATGGGTAGGGTAGTTCTTCTCATGGACTTTCAGTTGCCTTGAAGCATATGCTACTACCTTCCTCTCTTGCATCAACACACAACTCAATCCCTGGTGAGAAGCATCACAGTAAAATTCAAAGGACTTACTAACATCGGGAATGACCAAAACTGGGGCACTAGTCAACCTCCGCTAAGCTCTCGAAAGCTTTCCTCACACCTACCAATCCAAGCGAAAGGTTGGTCTTTCTTGGTAAGCTGGGTCAAAGGCGCCACTATCTTGGAGAATCCTGTGCCCTAGCAGAGCTCTCGCAGTACTACAAAGGAGGGGAGAGAAATTATTTTCTGCAAAGTAAGACAGAATGAAGAGTGAGGGTCTGTGAGGGGGTCTTGGAGGTCTATAATGGACTAGTCTTGGACTCTTGAAAAGGGCAGGCCCAACCCCTTTTTTAGGACAGATATTAACAATAAAAAGGTGTCTCATATGGTGTCTATAAACTTTTGTTAACTTTTACTTTGTTCTCGGTATTTTAACTGATGAATTATTAGTCCTTTAACGTTATTTTCTGACATTTTTCTTACTAGATGAAAGAAAAACTAAATTTATATATTTTGAAAAGTGTAATTCAAGGAATCATACCCAAATTAGTTTATTTAAAATTTCAGAAACAGAAAAAGAAAACTGTTCATTTTACGGTAACTGTTGATTAAATTATGTCGTGGTGTGTTGACCACTTACATTGTGCTAATGCGAATATCCACATGATTCAACTTTTAGCATTCTGATAACAGAGTCAGAGTCAGACTGCATGAACTAGAACTTGAAAAATTAAAACCTATAAATTATAAAAAATCTAATTTACAAACCAAAACTCAATTTAGTAAGAAAAATATATCTGGTTGTTGTACTTCTCAAAAGTTTCTAGGACCTTCGTTGTGAACATGTGAACATATCCTTTCTAACTACATATCTCACAAAGGAAGGTGTGCTTTCTTGCCTTCTACTCTAGATGTGCTTCCGTTTCCGATCCCTTTCATCATCATCGATGTTTACTGTTATACCTGCAACGAATCAAAATATCTCTTATTTGCAAAGTCCAAGCACAAAGTTAAAAAAAAAAATATCACCAGAAATCTAAAACTCACAACCTTATTGGCCCGTTTGAAGTGACCTGGCATGTGCACATGTTGCAAACTATCTTATCCTCTCATATCCAAAACAACACTTCACTGTATAAATTCATTCCAATCACATTCCCGCTTCATTCAATTGAGTGGAACATTCTAAAACAACAGACCCAATTTATAACTTTCTCTCTCTCAAGTTCAAATGGCTCTCCAGGCTGTTTCTTTGGTTTCTGCTTCTTTCTCTGTCGCCAAAGAGGTTTGCTTCATCTGTCACATTAGCTTATCTTTTCTCTTTTAGTGTTCTATTTGAAGAGATAACATATAAATAAAGCTTTGGGAAATGTGTTTTTTCTTCATTCAGGGGAAGCTTGGCATGTCTCTGAGGAACACCACAATATTTGGTCTTTCATTGGCAGACGCTCTCAAAGCGGACTTCAGCTCTCTCTCATTTTCATGCAAAGTAACTACCGTAACATAAAATTACTTCATTTCTAATTTTCCATTTCATTTAATTGAGTATATAACTTCAGTAGAAATGTTACTAACCTTTTAACGCAATAATATGCTGAACATATTCTTTATTACCACGTGAATGTAAAATAGAAACACCCTAGGATATAGTTTTCATGGACTTTTAATGATGTGTTGGTTTCTTATGCACAATGATGTACTTGGTCAAACACAAGCATAATCTTATTTCAATTTTACTCTTAATCAGAGGGAACTCCAGCAAAAATTTTGCCCTTTAAGGGTCCAATCAGTGGCAACAACTCCAGGAGTCACAAAAGCTTCACCAGAAGGCAAGAAAACTTTGAGGAAAGGCAGTGTTATTATCACTGGGGCTTCCTCTGGATTGGGCTTGGCCACTGCTAAGGCATTGGCTGAGACAGGAAAGTGGCATGTGATAATGGCTTGCAGGGATTTCCTCAAAGCTGAAAGGGCTGCAAAAGCTGCTGGCATTCCTAAGGAAAACTACACTGTTATGCATTTGGACCTTGCCTCCCTTGATAGTGTTAGGCAATTTGTGGACAACTTCAGGCAATCGGGCAGGCCACTGGATGTGCTTGTTTGCAATGCTGCAGTTTACTTGCCAACTGCAAGTGAACCTACATACACTGCTGATGGCTTTGAACTCAGTGTTGGAACAAACCATTTGGGGCATTTCCTGCTTTCGCGCCTATTGCTTGAGGACTTGAACATATCTGATTACCCTTCTAAGAGGTTGATCATTGTTGGCTCAATCACAGGTATAATTTTAAGTTGTTCATCAAGAGAAAGCTTTTAACTCGCTATCTGATGCATTCGTTTATAATGCACTATTATGAGATGAAACTAATGAGTTCTAGTAAGGGAATGGGAGTGATATTCATGGGAATTTCACTGGATATTGAAGACTTAAGAGAGTGTCTGGCGTATACTGTTGGTAGAGAAATATATTAGCTAGGCTCATACTTTTTGACACATTTCTATGATTAGTATCCACATGATCATCAAAAATGATAAACAATGTTTTGTGGATATTCCCTTGTTAACCAAATAGGAAACACCAACACCTTGGCTGGAAATGTGCCACCCAAGGCTAACCTTGGTGACTTGAGGGGACTAGCTGGAGGCTTGAATGGACTAAACACTTCAGCCATGATAGATGGAGGATCCTTTGATGGAGCCAAGGCGTACAAGGACAGCAAAGTCTGCAATATGCTTACCATGCAAGAATTCCACAGAAGATACCATGAAGAAACTGGAATCACATTTGCTTCCCTTTACCCGGGTTGCATTGCCACGACAGGCTTGTTCAGAGAACACATTCCCTTATTCAGACTTCTCTTCCCTCCATTCCAAAAGTTCATAACCAAGGGCTTTGTCTCCGAAGATGAATCGGGAAAGAGGCTTGCACAGGTAGTAGAAATGACCAATTAGAGACTATGGAGATGGTTATACACTTCTGTGTTGGAATGAGCGTTTGAACAGTCCTTGTGTCTCATATTTGAACTGTTTTAACCTTGTACAGGTTGTGAGTGATCCAAGCCTAACAAAATCAGGTGTCTACTGGAGCTGGAACAAGGCCTCTGCTTCATTTGAAAATCAATTGTCACAAGAGGCCAGTGATGCAGATAAGGCTCGCAAGGTTTGGGAGATCAGTGAGAAACTTGTTGGTTTGGCTTAAATGGCATCTTGGCAGCTTCCAGTATCCTCTTGATTGTGAGGAATTTGTCATGGGGTTCAATAACATCTCACAAGAGTTTAGACCCTTTTCTGATGCGTTTCTCTGATGCTTTTTTTAGCAGCTAACTCCTCTTGTCTTGATGACTACTCTCGATGAATCCTTCAAATGTTTCAAAGTGCACATGAAGTTAGGAAATTTGATTCCACAGCTGTCTCATAATTGGATTCTTTATTGTTTTTCAAATGATTGTTATTCAAATAACTTCAAAATCAGAGAAATCAAATTAACCAATAAGAATCTTATTCATTCCAAGCATATATGACTAAGTCTCAAGTTACACTTTATTCATTCCAAAACTTTATTCATTCCAAAAGTATATACCAAAAGTACTAATATCTATTCCTCTATCTTTTTATTAAGCAAACCAGTATTAAAAGTTTGAATTAACTAAGCTAGCGTCAATTAACTCATCTAATTTTTTACTTTTTCCAAGCATATACAAAAATAATTATTTTTAGTGGGGGTTATATTTGACATTTCTGGAGGTTTTAACCCCCACTAATGGTTTTACCAGGGGTTTGAAATTCTCCCAGAAGACCAAGCGTAGCTTGTTAGTTTTGAAATGGTTGAAAAGCCAAGAAGGGGGATTGAATTGGCTAGTTAAAAATTTAGGCTATCTTTGTAAGCTAAAAACCACCTTTGATTGAATCAAATAGATCACCAAGTTAGGATGCAAACAGTACTGAACTATACACTTTCAGTCGATCAAAAACAGAGTTAACAGATTGATTTTACTAGACACATTTTGTTCTGGTATAATCAATCGATTGAAACTGAAAAACAGTCGACTGAAATACTGGGAAAAATGCAGAAATGCGAATTTGAATTTTAAACCAGAAACAATGCTCAAGAATGATCAAGATCAGTTCAAAATGATTATTCAAACATGCTCAATGCTTCAGATGCTATGAAAACATGCAAGAACATGAAAAAAAATGATTAAAGCAAGAGTTCTTGAAACTTTAAAATTAAAATGCAAGAGAGAAAGGTTAGAGAAGAGAGGACACCACGAATTTTTATACTGGTTCACTCAAACCTGAGCTACATCCAGTTTGTCAAGACAACCTTAGCTTGACTTTGCACTATTTCAAAAGTTTTACAAAGAATCCACACTTACACTTCCAAAATATGCAAAAACACCACAAAAGACTCTTGAATCACACAAGAGTCACACCAGCACAGCAAGAACCCTCTTGCAGACCTGAAAAACCACCAGGCACACACACAAAGCTTGAGAAACATCAAACCCCAATGGTAGCACAACCTTGCCTACCACAAACCACTTTCTCCAAGTTTCGAACCAAGCCAAAAGCTTCAAGAATTGATCCAAGATCAATCTTCAACAGCTGCAACACCTATGATCATGAAGGAGAGAGTTTCCACAAGTTTCCAGAACCAAATCGTGCTCTAAAATGATCAACAAACCTCTCTTTCGAAAATCACAACTTTTATAGTCAAACTGTTACGAAATTCAACAGGTTGATTTTCAAATCAATCGGTTGATTTCACTTGACTTAAGTGAAATCAGTCGATTAAAAACTAAATCAACTGATTAAATTTATTGCAGTTTAAGACTATTGCAGCCAACCTTTTAACCGGTTGAAAAACCATTCAACAGATTAAAAGAGACATTTTAACCTGTTGAAAAACCATTCAACAGATTAAAAACACAACAAAGACCAAACTACATCTAATTAATGCTTTAAGGTCTACAACATGAATTACAAACTATAAGTACACTTTCTTAATGATGTAACTACATGGAGAGCACACATTCCAGCCTTGATCACCATGGATATCATCAAGTCTCCTTTCCTTCATCAATGTAGACTTCATTCCAATGGTTATGGCTTCAAGATAGTTCAAAAGAGCTTCATTCAATCTTCATCAAATCTTCCAAAAGTAAACCACCTTGGCTTCTCATGTTAACATAGCTAACGGATTACCGGGGCTTTTAAGCAACCCTTGGAAGTAACGCAACTTACCAGGGGTTTCGAAAACCCCCATTAATATTTGGGGTTCTGAAAACCCCCAAAAATGCATGGGGTTCTGAAAACATCTAGTAATGCATAGGGTTCTGAAAACCCTTAGTAATGCATGGGGTTCCGAAAACCCGGTAATGCCTGGGGTTCCAAAAACTTCCGTTAATTCCTCGAAAACCCCTGTTAATACCAAAAAGTTAGTGGTCATAATGCTAAAGTTGTATTTTCCTGATAATTGATTTGTTTAGTTAATTATTTGAGTACGAAAAGAACTTTATTCTATGGAATTTCCTATTTGTTACTTAACATTTTAGTACCAATCAATACAAATAAGAAAAAACTTCAAGGTCACTTCAAAATAAGCAATCAATACAAATATTCATTCAAATGGTATCAATACAAATATTCATTCAAATAGTACCAATAGTGGACTAGTAGTCATAATGCTCTTAATATAATAAGTGTTGGAGAGGTAACATTTGAATGATAGTGACATAATAAGCAGTGCACTATCTACCTACAATAAACCAAAATGTAAAAGGAAATTAGAGTTGTGCCCCATTAGCATAATTAACCAAAAGTTTCCTATAAGCATATTTGTTGACAAATTCCAAAAGTAAACGAAAAATATCATCTAATGCGGTGTTGGATGTTGATCATTTATTTCTTCGTTAGGAACACTTCCTTGATCAGATACCTAACATATCAAAAATAATGATAATTAATAACTTTCCAAATAATAATATCAAACATATATTTATTTAATCAAGATTTAAATATTACCGTTGGTGCATGATGCATAGTAAAATCACAAGGCAACTCTGCTTGATAATTTTGTACCAAAAAATTAACCATTGCCTTCATTGAGTTGAGTTGGGATGTCAATGTAGAAACCTATTTTAAAACACAAAAATAATCAAAATAGAGAAAATAACTCTTATTTTCTACTTTTGAAGAAAAAAATGGAGCTCTTTTGACAATTTTGGTTTACATAACATATTACTTTAAATATATTCAAACGTCAAATTTGATAAAAGTAATGCATCATGATCAAAATTAAAAAATTAACTTGATTTTGTAACTGAGCATTAGAAGGATAACTTGAAGATGTTCCATTATATGAATGACCCTTGGAGCCAAACACTTTAGATGGGCAAGGACCCAAACCCAAACCCCTAACACGTCCACAATGTTCTTGGTTACCAATGACAAATATACGTATAATATATTATGTAGTACTTTGTATATAGTTGCTTACCAATGACATTAACAAACCATGCTCTTTTTCGGGTTGTAGGCCTTTCTTCATCTACTTGCAACTCAGTCTCCTCATTTTCTTCCTCTTCATTTTCAAAATATGAATATGATGTAGTTGGTATTGTTGGTTCAGATACATGAAATGATTGATATGGTGGCTGAGAATTAGATTGAGGCACAATTGGGGGTTGGCTAGTTGAAGATATCCTCACTTTCAAGGTTCTTCAAAATAAATTGGTTAGATATTCCTAAAACTGAATATAAAATCAAATTGATATATACAAAATCTAATGTAAAACAAATTATATACATAATACTTATTCATGAAATATGATAAAACAAATTAGTTGGCTGAGGTGCAGATGGAGGTGGAGGGCAAGCATATTTAGGACCGTGTTGAATACTTGCTTGAGATGCAGATGGAAGTGGAGGGGAAAATGAAAATCTAGGACCTTGTTGAATATTTACTTGAGGTGTAATTGGGGTTGGAATTTATACTTCAAGTCTTGGAGGTTGACTACTAGACAGTGAAGAATGAGTACTCACTTTAGGTTTTGACTTAGACTTACTTGAGGTTGAAAAATCTCTTGACAACAAATAAAAATTGATAAAGTTAGAAAAATAACAAAGCTACGCAGAAAAGAAAACAATTGAAAAATATGCTTGTTATCTGCGTATAAAGATGAAATCCTTAGATTAACATCATTTATAATATATTTCCAATACCAAATGTCTGCACGCTCACAATTGCATTGCATTGCCTCAATTGGGTTGTTTATGCAGCATGCATGCTTGTTGCATGTAACTTTTTCTTTTCTTATCATATTTATAGTCAAATCCTGTTCAATATGAATAAAATAAAGACACAATTTATAATAGTTTGTGATCTTAGTTTCCATGTTGGAGAAGTAAGTAATGAGCGTAAAAGTTGATGTTGTTACTGAGAAGCCAAAAAAAAACAAAGACAGTGAATGGTTGAATTGGCATTAACTTGATGAAATTGTGTGTGTTGTTTATGATTCGTTTTATTAACCTTCTTACTGTATTTTTCACATTTTTATTGATGTTTGATAGTGACTAGATCTGGGATTTGGTTAGTGAAATAGTATAAAAGGAATATTTCAGAGTATAAAGTAGCATTTCATTCCCTATTTCAAGGAATACTTCAGAATATAACCTATTTAACATGAAACATGCTTGCAAGGATTCGAACCTTAACTCTCATCCAAATAAACACTTGTATCATTAAGGTTAACTTAATTTCTACTACACATAAGTTTTATTCTTAACACTTCAAATGACTAATCGAAAGAAATGAGAAAAATTTTCAAAGAAGTTACTCTGTCAGAATGTCTACATTAACTCAAACCGAAAGAGATCATAATTGTTCATGGTTTTAAGTGATCATAATTACCTGAATGAGATTGATGATGAGCTGCAGGTGTACTACATGTTCCCATGTGGAAGATTTATTAGTTGACATTTTCTTCTTGGTTGATATTTTCTTTATCTTCAGATGGTCTACAAATAAGATAAATACATCAAATTAAAAAAAATTAGAAAAGAGGTGAAACCAAAAGAAAGGATAAAACATAGATATTTAACAAAAGGGGAAAATCTATTTAGTTTTAGAAATAGGAAAAAATTATGGCTGTAAAATTATAAAAGTGTCTGATAAAATGAAGAAAAACACACATTTATAAATTTATTTTCATCCATTCTCAATCGTATTACATGGTTGTGTGATAAAGGCATTACTATAATATTCTTTTAAACAAGTGGATAAAACTTTGAAAGTGATCATAATCGTTTGAAACATATAAATTAGTATTATATACATAAAATATGGTTTAAATTTTTTAATAAATTTTATGTTTAAAAACTATTATTTTATACATAAATTAAAAGTTTTTAAAGCTAAACTTCTACTAAAACTAAAACAAGAAATTTAATTAAACAAAATATGTTTTTCATAATTAAAATAGATGCCTCAGATGATTTTTACGCCTTTATTAATTTTAATAACCGCAGCATAAATAACTTTTTCCATACAGTTTGGAATTTTTAAAAATTTAAAATACTTCTAAATATTTAATGTATCTACACGAAATAATACCCATTCTAAAACAATATTGTTTGATCTAGACATATAATTTTAAAACCGGGGTACCATGTACAGTAACAATGTAGTACATTTTACCTACTTATGTCCGTCTGCATAATAATAAGAAAAAGGAAAATGATATTTTAACCCACTTTTTTTGACCCATTTTTAACCCATTGCTTTAATCACCATTAGATCATCTTTTTAGTGATGTGATGTGATGATCTAATGGTGATTGAAGTGGTGGGTTAAAAGTGGGTCAAAAAAAGTGGGTTAAAGTATCATTGTCCTAAGAAAAATACAATGAGAAACCATTGGAAGTGTTTGGTCTACCTGTATGTTCAACTGTTATATGCAACAAATTATTATGTTTCTGTAGGATCTCATCATAACTTCATCTTTTGTTTTTTTATTCGGGTACAATACGTTTCATCTCAGAAAGAAAACCTAAAAAACAAAACACGTGAAAGCAATGCATTTACGTATGAACATAATATTTGAATGCCTAGAAGAGTGCAAAAAGGGTGCAGGGCGAGTACAAAGTTAGGCATGAACTCACTCAGAAACAGACAAAGTTCAATCAGATTTTGTTGAACAAGTGGTCTTTGAGACACCATGATCATTGTTCTTTACTCCTTGATATTCCTTATCTTCCTACTAACTCCCCTCCTTTCCCTTACTGACACAATTTGATACATCAATCATTCAGTTTTTCTTGATAACTCTCATGAAATCTTTTACATCTCCTTGAGAGACCTAGAACTCCTTCCTGATGTATAGCTTAGTAATAGATAAGATATTTGCCAAAGCCATCACCACATTCTCATCCCCCATGAAAAGTAAGAAACTCTTCTCGCAATCTTTTTGTAAGAAACTCCTTGGAGTTCATGTTTGCCAGGTCCTCTCACCTAATTAGGATTTTCAATTAGACCTCCAAATACTATTTTTTTATCTATACTTCCCCTATTTTTTATCCTGGATTTTTTCATTCCATAAATTGAATACCAGATCTTTGTGGACCAAATTCGGACTGGTCTATTCATTGGGTGACCACTATTATTTCAGAAAAAAACTTCAGATATTGAATCTTCTAAATAGGGTTAAAAGCTTTTGATATTCTATCAGTGAAGTTATTAGTTTTAAATAAAGTTGTTTTTAACATTCTATATACTATCTCTACATTAGATTTATCTCTGCATAACTCCATTTCATTCTATATATTTTATCTCTTCATATGTAACACTACATTCAAAGTCCTTTATGTAATCACCCAGCTTGGAAGTGATTAACTCACACATATGCACTTTGATAAC
The DNA here is from genome assembly GCF_037176805.1 of Vigna unguiculata. Classification (NCBI taxonomy): domain Eukaryota; kingdom Viridiplantae; phylum Streptophyta; class Magnoliopsida; order Fabales; family Fabaceae; genus Vigna; species Vigna unguiculata. Next base: position 18,221,045 of record NC_140802.1, read on the forward strand.
AAGGAACATTTAACAATATTGTCTACAAGCCAAAGAGAAATAATATAATTAATTGGAGGCCAAGGGTCCCTCAGGCTTAAGGGCTCCTTATGTTGTCCATGCTTGTTGAGATAATTCACTTAATATTTCTGTTAAAGGATGTGACAAAACACTCCAAGGATTTATTTCTTGTAAACATTAATTAAAATCTTTATAAATTTAGTTCAAAATCATCCAGAAAATGTTGACAAGCCACCTAGAAAAACTAAGTAACAAATTACTACTTTGTTAAATATTAAAATGTTTATAACTAAAGTTTCCGTAGACAATTGTATCATGAACTCATTAAACTAAAAAATGGTGATATATGACCTAGTTCAGCTTCTGAAACAGGACTCAACCAGTACAAATGATGAAGGATTGACCCCAACCAAGGATGGAGGCACATGCTTAAGAAGACTAAGCATGTTTAGAAAGGAAGTTCACTAATCCTTCATCCCTTTTATTTGTGTTTGTTATTTTTGATTCCCTAAGTTGACTTAGTTGAATCAACTTTAGTTGACTTGTTGACCTTTGATTAGGTTTGACTTGTTGACTATAGTTGACTTGACTTAAGCCAACATGCTAATCTATGTTTATTTGCTTTGTAGGTTAATTAGGAGTAAGAAAGCAATGCTAGGTGGCGCATGGTGATTAGGGAGCATAAATGATGTGGAGGAGAGAGTAAAGCAAAGGCATAAAGCATAAAGTAAAAGGCATGAAGCAAGTGTACCTATGTACCTTTGGTCTCCTTTTTTTTAGCACACTTTAGCCACTTTTTGGAGACATATGAGAAACATTCTTTGTCTCCTTTTGTGCTAGAACGAAATTAGCCTTGCACACACCATAGTTAGCTCTTTTGTCTCTCATTTTTTGTAACCTTATTTGACCTAGTTTCTAGAAGCTAGGGTTAGGTTTTGTAGAGACATCCTTAGGTATCTTTTATTTGCTTAGAGGCCCCTAAACTCTTCTATATAAGGGGTGCTCCTAGACATGTAAAAGGGTTGAACATTTTTAAGTAAAAGCATTCTTGTGTCTCAACCATTTGTGAGAGTTTCCTCCCTTGGGAGTGAATACTTTTAAGCCTTATCTTGCATAGCAAGTGGCGGCACACATTCATTCATCTTCAAGGTTGTCATGGCTTCTAGCCTAGCCTTGTAGTGGCGTGCTTCTCACATTTTTACCATTTCTTTCCTTTCCATTTTATGTTTTCTTCTTCCTTTAAGTGTTCTTGGTTTTCTATGGTTTATGTGCTTCCCATTTCCTTTTTGTTTTGACTCAATCCATCATCTTCTTCTCTTGAGCTTTGTGAAAGGAACCTTCACATCTAGATAGCTTGCTATCTTAATGTCCAGTGGGGATTTCACTTAGCTTTCTTAATCAACTCACACCATATTCAATAATCTTAAAAAGGAACAAGACAATCCTTCATCATTTGGTATCTAGAGCCTAGGTTATCTTGAATATGGTGTTTTTCATGTGCTAATCTTGTCTTGTTGTAGCTATCTTTGTATGGTTCAAATCCACTTCCATTACACACAAAAACAATGCTAGCAGAAACTGTTCACGATTTTAAAAGATTAAAATGCACCTGCTCAGTGATCCAAAAATTAAGTTCTTGATGTCAAAACAAAGCTCTATTAGTCTAGTTTCTAACAAAAAAAGAACCAATGCATTTGGAGTTTTGTGGAGAGAGTTATGATTGAAATAGTGAGCAAAGGTCAGAGCTGCCGAGATCATCGCGAATCAACGTTTTTCAGGTTATGTTGGGCAGTTTTGGCTACTGTTTTTGTTACTCTTCTTACTCCTAAATGTGGTTGGATAAAATGTAGTGTTTGAGCCTCAAGTCCATGAGTTTAAATGCATGATAGCTACATGTTTGTGTCTTTGTGTATGTCATGTTGAGTCTTTAAATGTGCCTAACTTTTGCTTGAGTCATATGTCATATGTTAACTTGAAGTTTTCTTATTCTTGTTTTTCCAAGTATTTGAATATTGCATTCACTTTATGTCTTGCTTGATATATGCTCCATGAAATTGATTTTGGCCTAAAACTTGAGGAACTAAGTGTCCAAGCCACCTAAAACTCTTTCTCACCATTTTATGAAACTAGTTGTGGAAAGAAGAAAATTTTACACCAATTTTTGCCTAAAAACCGAGAGAAACCTTGTTCCTTGGTGAACTAAAAGTGTGTTTTTCACTAGGTGTTATGCTACTAGTTTTTCATAATTGAGAATTAGGTGATATTGGCTAATTAGTTCCATGCTTTAACTGGGTTATGATCTTTCTTGGTGTATGCATGATTTAAGACTTGAAGATGCTTGTCAAGTGCTTTCCATAGAGTCTTTAAAATGTGTTTTTCTTGTTTTAGTCTTGTTAAAATTTTTGTCTCAAACTTTTCTTCTTTAGAGTTTAGCTTTCCTTGTTTTTGTGCTTTTCTTCCTTGTCACTAGGTGTTCTTTGTTTTGTCTTAGTAGTTTTCTTTTCTTGAAACTCTTGGGATGTTGTGGCTGAATCACTTGTATTGCATTTGAAAGGTTTTGAACAAGTTTTTAAAAGTGTTTGCTTCACTCCTTTGGTGGATTTTGAGTGCTAGCCTTGCCTTGTTACTTTGGGAGAGTGATCTAAACACTTGGGTTACATTTTGGGTTGGATTTGGTCTCGGTTTTCATGTTTTCTAACCTCTAATCCATTTATTTTGTCTCGGATTTGAGTGTTTTTGTTGTAGGAATCATGGCAAGTTCATCAAATGCACCTACACCAAACAAAAACAATACATTGATGATTGCTTCGGGATTTGGAGTTGTCTAGGAAGGAGGCCTTTGAACAATTGAGAAAAGACAAGGAGCAAAGTGACCTAAGAATCCAAGAGCACATTCAAAGGCTTGAAGCTAGGGAGAAAGAAAGAGAGCCTAGGAAAAGAGGGCATTCTAGGCGCAACCCATCACAAGAGAAGCAAACTCCAAAGATTCCTAAGTTCTATGGTGGAAGTGATCCCAAAATCTTCCTTGATTGGGAAGCTAAAGTTGATCAAATTTTCATTGAAAATCATGTAAAGGATCAAACACAAGTTGATCTAGTAGTTTTAGGATTTTTGGAGTATGCCAATACTTGGTGGCATAAAGTTTGTAAGAATTATGACCAAGGGCCACCCGCGGCTTCTTGGATGGACATTAAAACTCTTATGCGCGCTAGATTTGTTCCTCCCTCCTATAGGAAGGAACTTATTTTGAAGCTCTGATCAGTGTGTATTTTTGCCCTCATTCAGTGTTTAATTCTGGGTATTTAATTAAATTTGTGTGTTTAAAGATTGATTTAATTGGGATTTCCTATAATTGGGTTTATTGAGCATGAGATACAAAAACATGTTAAAAATAGCTTTTTAGTTGCATAAATGTTCTTTGGATATTTTGAGGTGTGTTAGTGCAGCTGCAGCTAAGTTGAGCTCATGGAGGTGTGTAAATAAATTGATTAAAGCTTCATGACACCTTAAAGATAAATCCAAGAATAAGAAATTATCGAAAGCACAAAAATTCAAGCCAAGCATTGCATGAAGACGGCAAGAAAAACTTGAAAAAGTGAATCAGTTTGGCTAAACCAAGAAGAGAGGAACAAAAAAATTGGACCTTGCGGTTTTCTTTATCTTTATGATAGAAGATAATTTGGGAAAAATATATCTTTAGATATTTTATTTGATATTTTTAAATAATTATCTTATTTAATTATATCATAAAATATTAAAAGATATTAACTACCAAATCTTTTTAAATATGACAAGATCTTCTGGAATCTTTTTAGATCCACAACAAACAAATAAATTTTGAAGATATTTGATTATTTAGAAGATAATTTGAGGAGATTACAAAGGGTTGATTTGGAAAATTAATACAAATATTAATTGGTGATAATTTATCATATATCTTTAAGTAATTAATTTATTTAATTATATTAGATATTGATATTATCAACCAACTATATTTGTCAAATACTCTATATCTCTCCAAATACTTTTAAATATTTATATTTACCTTTATTTTAAAAGATATTTGAGAGATTTTAGCAACAGAAAAGTCCAGTCCAATTCCTATATAAAGAGACCAAGGGAGAAGTAGAAAACAAGCTCGGGACTTCGGAGTTTTGGAACCCTTAGGGGTGCCTAATTTCGTTTCCTTTCTCTCTCTTTTCTTCTCTCTATTCTTCTTTTGTATTCCATGGATTGCTAAACTTCTTGGGTTGATTCCATTGTAATTTCATTATGGATTTTGAGGTTAGAATGAATTAATTTTTTTGTTCTTTTTATTATTGTTGAGGTTTTAATTCATCTATGTCTTTTATCTTTGAATCTCGTAAAAAGTAATTATTTTAAATCTATATGCATGTTGATCATATGAGTTCAAGGGTTTTTAAATTTAATTGAGACTTTACTTTGATTTTATTTAGAAACTTTCATGTGATTAAAGGAGTTTTTACCAATAATTGAGACTTTACTTTGGTTAAAGGTCTCTAATGAAAATTAATCGAGACTTTACTTTGATTAATTAAGCTTTTTATTTGGTGAGGAGATAAAAGAATAGACATGATTAGGCATAGTAAAATTTGATTGAGACTGTACTTTGATTGAATTTACTATGGATAATCTAAAAGTTCTCACTTTTAATTGAGATTGTACTTTGGTTAAAAGTGAGAACGCCAACAAATTAATTGAGACTTTACATTGATTAATTTGTAAATCTATAACAATAATTAATTGAGCAATAATCTTTATATAACCGATGATGAATCTATTTTGAAAAAGCAATGGAATCAATCTATTTTCTTTACTATTATTTTTATTTCTTTTTATCTTTTAAATTTTATTTCTATCTTTGTTTATCTTAATCCCCTATATTTTTTATTTTATTTGACTAACTCATTTGTATAGTTTTATAAGAATTAATTTGTTAAAAATCAATTCGTGTTCGTTGGGAAACGACTTAGGGTTACTTTACCCTTTCTATTTTCTTGACTATTATCTTAGTAATACTGAAGTTGCTATAGTTTAGTAATATTAATTTGATCGCGTCAACGACAACACTATCAAGCTCCAAAGGCTTCACCAATGTCCTATGAGTGTGAGTGAATACTTTAAAGAATTAGAGTCTCAAATGCGTAGGGTTGAAATAAAAGAAACTAACAAAGAGAAAATAAAAAGATTTGTGAGTGGTCTTAGGAGAGACATAAAAGACCAAGTAGAGTTGTATGAGTACTCCACTCTTGAAAATGTGTTCACACTTGCCCTTGGGATTGAAGTTCAATTGAAAAGAAAAAGAAGGGCCAAGAAGAGTAATAATGTTGAAAGTGAACACTCATCTCCCCATTCTCTTTCAAAAGAATCTTCTTCCTCTAGTAAAACTAAATTTTTTGAGAAAGACTCTATGTTATTAAGGCGCATGATAGGTCAAGATCAAAGTGAGCTTGAGCCAACTCAAAGAGAAAACATTTTTCAATCTAGATGCAAAATTAACAAATGGGTTTGCTCTCTAATTATTGATGGAGGAAGTAGTACCAATGTAGCTAGCACAAGGTTGGTGGAAAAGCTTAGCTTAGAGACCATTCCTCATGCTAAGCCATACAAGCTTGCTTGGATAAGTAAAGAGGGAGAAATAGATGTCAATAAACAAGTCCTAATTAACTTATCTATAGGAAGCTACAAAGATGAGGTGCTATGTGATGTTGTTCCCATGGAAGTCACACATATCTTACTAGGTAGGCCATGGCAATTTGATAAACAAACTTTACATGATGGCCATACCAACCAATACATTTTCTTCAAAAATGGGAAAAAGACAACTTTACTACCTCTATCACCTCAAGAAGTTAATAAGGATAGAAATATAATAAGAAAAGATAAAGAAGAAAAACAAAAGAGGCAAGCTTTCACTAAGGTCTTACTTGCCTACAAAAAAATTCTTCAAAAGCAAGATGTGCATCACCCTTCCTTCTCTTCCCAAGCCAAAACGGAAGGCCCAAAGCACAAGCAAGAGAGGAAGAGTAATCTAGAAAACAAAAATGGCCTAACCAAGGCTAGGGGTAATACTCTTAGAAAGGATGGAACAAGAGCTCATAAAAGGGAGGCGCAAATCCTCCCCCAAATCAAGTCAAGCTCCATCTACAAAGGCTTAAAGAATTTGTGGTCAAATTCTCTCCAAGGAGAGGAGGATGATGAAGGATTGACCCCAACCAAGGATGGAAACACATGCTTAAGAAGACTAAGCATGTTTAGAAAGGAAGTTCACTAATCATTCATCCCTTTCATTTGTGTTTGTTATTTTTGATTCCCTAAGTTGACTTAGTTTAATCAACTTTAGTTGACTTGTTGACCTTTGATTAGGTTTGACTTGTTGACTATAGTTGACTTGACTTAAGCCAACATGCTAATCTATGTTTATTTGCTTTGTAGGTTAATTAGGAGTAAGAAAGCAATGCTAGGTGGCGCATGGTGATTGGGGAGCATAAATGATGTGGAGGAGAGAGTAAAGCAAAGGCATAAGGCATAAAGCATAAAGTAAAAGGCATGAAGCAAATGTACCTATGTACCTTTGGTCTCCTTTGTTTTTAGAACACTTTAGCCACTTTTTGGAGACATATGAGACACATTCTTTGTCTCCTTTTGTGCTAGAACGAAATTAGCCTTGCACACACCATAGTTAGCTCTTTTGTCTCTCATTTTTTGTAACCTTATTTGACCTAGTTTCTAGAAGCTAGGGTTAGGTTTTGTAGAGACATCCTTAGGTATTTTTTATTTGCTTAGAGGCCCCTAAACTCTTCTATATAAGGGGTGCTCCTAGACATGTAAAAGGGTTGAACATTTTGAAGTAAAAGCACTATTGTGTCTCAACCATTTGTGAGAGTTTCCTCCCTTGGGAGTGAATACTTTTAAGTCTTATCTTACATAGAAAGTGGCAGCACACATTCACTCATCTTCAAGGTTGTCATGGCTTCTAGCCTAGCCTTGTATTGGCGTGCTTCTCACATTTTTACCATTTCTTTCCTTTCCAGTGGGGATTTCACTTAGCTTTCTTAATCAACTCACACCATATTCAATAATCTTAAAAAGGAACAAGACAATCCTTCATCAACAAACAACCCATATGAGTGCCCATGCCAACTAGTTCAAAATAATTTCATAAGGTTTTGAAAGGAATGGCTTTATTTTCATGTTTAAGCACACTTTAAGCAAAACAGTATCAACAAACAAAAAGAAATGAGGACAAACATCCTCCCATAGTATTGTTAAAAGGTAAAGGTAACTCGGACTTCCAAAAGTAAAGCTTAATAATTAAAAGCACTGTATGGAGACAGTCCCTAATTGAAGCAACCATGGTATTTGCTAGAAAGGATTTTCAATAGTGAACAGACACGCTTAAAATGATGAAAAACAATTTTCTACTTTACTGTAGTTCAACAATTCACTATAGAATTTTTTTTAATTGAAATGGTCCTAGAACATTAAGAAAATTCATTTATAGAAAACAAATATATTGTTGTAAATTAAAGTGTTGATGAATACAGCACATACAATTTTGTACAATTCAGAGTATAATGCAGCAACTATTTAATAGGAAAGACGCACAACACATAAATAAGAAAGATAAATAAAAACATTGCATCAGGAAATAATCATCTTGTTTTGTGCTACATCTCTTTTAAGCATTGATTAGTTTTAGAATGAGGTTGAAACAGAGTAAACTGGAAATCCAATTAATAGTTTAACCAATAGTTTAACCATTGAAATGGAAAGAACGATGCAGAATTGAAAGTAGAGAAAGATGATGAAATCGAAAGCATGTAGAATAATGACGAAATCGAAAGAACAATGGTTATTACCTTATTTCAAGGAGAACGATTGATGAACTCGAAACAGCAAACGTCTTCCTCCTAGGGCACGAGCCACAACTATTGTAGGGAGATAAAATTAGAGAGACCACCGAAATCGAAAGTTAGCAAGCATGAAATCACTAATGTGTTTACCACAAAGAGGCACGAGCATTGATTTTAGGGAGAACGATGAAATCAAAAGCTTCCTTCTAGAGCACGAGCCACGACTGCTTCAAGGAGATGAAATCAAAAAAATGAAAATGAAAATGAAAGCATCAATGCTGAAATGAGGGAGACGAGGGTACGCACAATCTTACTTCTTCTTTGAGAATATGTGCTATGGAGAAAGTACGGAGAAACTGCTACAAAGGTAACATGAGAAATGGAGAAAGAGAAAGAGACCACGAAAAAAAGCCCTTCAAAAATTATGAAAAAGAGAGAAAAATAAAAGGGTAACGATAATTTTACTGGGGTTTGTTAAAAAAACCCCTTCTACTTACTGAAGGTTTTTAAAACCCCTACTATGTATATCTTTTGCTTAAGGTTATTATAACCCCTAGTAATAAATCCCCGGTAAAATTAGATATTTTCGTAGTGATATAGAAATGAAAGTCTATTAACATTACAATGTTCTAAGTGTATACATGTGAAGATTATTGTTTTGCTCATATAAAAAACTGTTAAATATGTTTGTAGTCCTTAAACTTGGACGCAGAATTGGAATTTGTCTCTGTCTCAAACTTTGATATATTGTAGTCCCCAAAACTATAAGAAATGAATATAGTCCTCTTAACCCAACAACGCTAAATTGTTTTTACATCTTAAATGACATTCCAGATTTGCATTTGAGCTTAAACATGTCAAATTGTATAAACAACTCAAACGTCAGGCTAAAAAATCATTTGACACATAAAAAAAATTAACGTAGTTGAGTTAGGAGTATATGAATTCATTTTTATATTTTGAGGACCGAAGTGTATCAAAGTTTGAGATATGGACGTATTTCAATTTCACATCAAAGTTTAGGAACTAAAAACATATTTAACCTTATAAAAAAATATTAGAAAAAATAACATAAATTCTAATTAAAGCTGACTTGTACTTTATAAAAAATTAAAGAAAATAAATTTTGACATATGGCCAGATTGAGCCACAAGTCAAACAAATTTTTGTCTCCTCCTTAAAATAAGTCCATTAAGGACAATTTCTGAAATAAGTGTGGGGGAGACAAATCGTAGTTAGGATTTCCTTGTTTTCAATATAACATATTGACATTGGATTTTTAGGATTTGATTCAGTAATTGGGATGATTATAATTCTGGAAAAATAGAAGTCTTGTTGATATGAGTGGTTTGTTTCTATGATTTGCTAATTTAGTTGATTTGAGAAATTACTTGATCAAATCTTTTCTAAAAGAGTTTGACCTTGTGAGTTTTGAGCCTTAATGTAAAGGATGGACTGCCATGTGTCATTCCTATTTTTCTTGAGTGACTTGCTCATGTTTTGTTTATACTCAAATATTTAGCTTGATTCTTTTTGTTTTTCATCTTTTAGGTAAATATGCATGATTTGATATGATTGAGGCAATTATTGTATCTAGCTGCTTGGCCAAAATAGTCCACCATGATATTAATCCATTGGTAGTCCCTTTGAGCTTTAAACCTCTTCTTCTTAAGCCCATTGTAAATCCTTAAAAAGAAAAGGCCATATTTTACCTTCAGATGAAAGAAAGGACCTAGTGGATTATGTTAGGAATGGTTAAGGAATAAAGTGTGTGGGTGAGTACCTCACCCACAAATTAATAAAAATGGCAAAAAGGAAGAAAAAAAAATGATGAAAGAGTTTTGAAAAAAAAAGAAGTAGAAAAATGATTCTTTTGTCAAAAAGAGCATAAAAAGAAAAAAAATGGTTGTTTTTGAATTTTAAATCCCCAAAAATCCTATAATTTTTCCTACCTTTTCCATGGCCCCATTATAACCTGTAAAAGGTCCTCATGACCTTTAAATGCATGTTTTCTGGAAGTTTGTGAATATTAGAGTCTTGTTAAATGTCTTGAGTGTTTACTTACATGAGTTTTTGAGTGAAAACACAAGCCAAAACACTTGAGCAAATATTTGTGAGAAAATACACATTTTTACTTGAGTGATCTCTTTCATATTTGATTTTCTTGTAAATTCAAAAGATTAACTCAAATGTGAAAAATAGAACTTTTCCATTTGTATATACATGATAACTTGATTTCTAGAAGATTGATGTATTCCAGTGATGTTCATTTCTTTGGTCCATTGTTGATATGCAATAAAAGAACCTAGAACAAAGTTTTGAAATTATTTAATTTTACCCAGAAGTGCAAAAGGATAAGTGTGGGGATGATGAGTTCATATTTTTTTTCCCTCATTTAATGTTTAATTCTGGATTTTTATTGGATTTCGGTTCTTAAAAGATTGATTTAATTGGGATTTCCTATAATTGAGTTTGTTGAGCATGAAATACAAAAACATGATAAAAATAGCTTTTTAGTTGCATAAATGTTCTTTGGATATTTTGAGATGTGTTAGCGCAGCTGCAACTAAGTTGAGTTCATGGACGTGTGGAAATAAATTGCTTAAAGCTTAATGACACCTTAAAGATAAATCCAAGAATAAGAAATTATCAAAATCACAAAAATGCAAGCCAAGCATTGCATGTAGATGGCAAGAAAAGCTTGAAAAAGTGAAGAAGTTTGGCTAAACCAAGAAGAGAGCAACAAAAAGTTGGACCTTGCAATTTTCTTAATCTTTATGATAGAAGATAATTTGAAAAAAAAAAATCTTTAGATATTTTATTTGATATTTTTAAATAATCATCTTATTTAATTATATCATAAAGTATCAAAAGATAATAACTATCAAATCTTTTTAAATATGACAAGATCTTCTTAAATCTTTTTAGATCCACAACAAACAAATATATCTTGATGATATTGGATTGTTTAGAAGATAATTTGAGGAGGTGGAAAAGGGATAATTTGGAAAATTAATACAAATATTAGTTGGTGATAATTTATCATATATCTTTGAGTAATTAATTTATTTAATTATATTAGATATTGATATTATCAACCAACTATATTTGTCAAATAGTCTACATCTCTCCAAATATTTTTAAATATTTATCTTTATCTTTATTTTAAAAGATATTTGAGAGATGTTAGCAACAGAAAAGCTCAGTCCAAGTCCTATATAAAGAGACCAAGGGAAAGCAGAAAAGGGAAGCTCGGCAGATCGGAATTTAGGAACCCTTAGGGGGGGACTAATTTCTTTCTCTCTCCTTTCTTCTTCTATTTTTATTTTATTTTGTGTTTCATGGAGTGCTAAATTTTTGGGTTGATTCCATTATAATTTCATTATGGATTTTGGGGTTATAATGAAATAATTCCTTTGTTCTTTTCATTATTGTTAAGGTTTTAATTCATCTATGTCTTTTATCCTTGAATCACGTGAAAAGTAGTTGTTTTTACATCATAGCGAATTAGTGAGATGTTTTAATCTATATGCATATCAATCATATGAGTTTAAGGGTTTTTAATTTGAATTGAGAATTTACTTTGATTAAATTTAGAAATTTTCATGTGATTGAATGAGTTATTGCCAATGATGGAGAATGTACTTTGATCAGAGGTGAAAACTTTAACTGGAATTAATCAAGAATGTACTTTGATTAATTAGCTTTTTACATGATTTTAGAGGTAAAAGAATGGACATGATTAAGGATAGTAATTGTACTACACCTAGGCTGCTCAACAAAACACACCAACACTTCTCATCTCATCCTTTGTTGCTATAGATACACCGACAAAGGCTGGGGGACTGGTGTACTACACCTAGGCGGCTTAGTCCGACTATAGCCATAAGACCCGTACACATAGCTGCCAAGGATGCAAATGATCAACATACATATGCCAAGCAAATGAAAGTAACTAGCCTAAATCGCTATAAGAGCAGCCCGTCTAGGCCACTAAATAAGTAGTCGGCCTAAGCCGGTATCTTAAAGAAACTAAACAAGAACTTAGCATAGCGCTACCAGCAAAACCCCTAAGGCCTGCGATAGTCGTGCTGAGTGACCTAGACTAAGGCCCAGGCCCACCTAAGGCCCAAACAGAGGTCCGGCCCATGACGTGGCCAGACGTAATTAATAACCTATAAATATGCATGCACCCCAGCAATTAAAGGTACGCATTCATTTCTCCCTTAATTACGAGATTTGACTTTCTGAGAGTTCTTTGCTGACTTGAGCGTCGAAGTCTCTTCCGCAGGTAACCCCTCTCGGGTCCAAACCGGTCCACACCAAAATACCCACATATGACATATAGCAGCCGGGAGGAAGCCTACTGAGGAGACTGCAGATTGAGGTAAGGTAACGTTTGTGTCTAACATATCTTATTTGTTCTTCGCAGGAACAGTAACATTTAATTGAGAACATACTTTGGTTAAATTTATTATGATTAATCTACAAAGTTCTTACTTTTGATTGAGAATTTACTTTGGTTAATAGTGAGAACACTAAAAAATTAATTGAGAATTTACATTGATTAATTTGCAAATCTACAAGAATAATTAATTAAGGAATAATCTTTAGATAACCGATGATGAATCTATTTTGAAAAAGCAGTGGAATCAATCTATTTTTCTTTATCATTGTTTTTTTATCTTTTTATCTTTTTAAAATTTTATTTCTTTATTCCTTATTTTATTTGATTAACCATTTTGTATAGTTTTTATAAGAACTAATTTGTTAAAAATCAATTATGTGTTCATTGGGAGACGACTTATGTAACATCCCGACCGGATATTACGAGTTTAAATAATAAAATAAAATATAAAAATAAAATCACATTTATTATAAATCCATTTCCCAAAAACGCGAGAAATTTCAAATAATTTATTTCATAATAAAAATAACTCTAAGTTCAAATCTTCTCAAAATTCAATAAAATACCAAAACAGTTTCACAATAGTTTACAACTTTATTCCAAAACAATAAATAATAAAACTTTATAAAACTATTCCCATGAGTTTTCCCTGGTTCGCTGCTAAGCCTCACCAGATCCACATGCAACATCATCTACTCCCGTGTATCGCGTACACGATCATCGCCAAACATAAGCAGATAGGGTGAGCTAACAAAATAAACATATATATGTGTGTGTGTGTGTGTGTGTGGCACAATTATATATATCACACTAACACACCAAAGGAATATTTTCTTTGATTCCATACCACATGGCCACAACCATGTCATTTGTGTTCTACGTCTTCTAGCGAGTACCTCAAGATTTCTTGTTGCCATACCTATCAGCCACAACTGATAGAGCACGTGCGAGAAACCATGCTACGAATCACACACCGTAACGCTAGGTGGAGTTCCCAAATATGAACATAGTTCGCAATGTCTCAAGACTACCAAACTCGTCAGCTAACTACTGAGGAGTGTAATCTATCTAGACCCATCCGTACTGGCCACAACCAGCACACTTACACCGAGCAACACTCGCCAACCCGAGCTTAACTCAAGGGTTCCTCATGTTCATTCGCCATCCCGAGCTCAACTCGAGGGATGTCATTTCGAGCTCAACTCGAGGAATGTCACGTGCTTAACCCCTATCCCGAGCTCAACTTAAGGGATACGTTCTGAGCCATAACTCAAGGAACACTGACAAGTCGACCTTTAAGGTATCCTAAAAACCTTGTAGATCATGCAAACAATACCAGCAAAACCAATTATGCTGCAGCAAAATCGCCTGGCGCTACTCACAAGGCGCCAGGCGCAATGGCGGGGACACGTACCGTCAGGCACCTCGCACCTTAGATGCCTCTGACCTTGCAGGTTTCGCCTGGCGGGACGATTCCTACCGCCAGGTGCCACATGTCCAGTTCCATTTTGTATTGGTCATTATCGCCTGACGATCTAACACTTCTGCCAGGCGTCGTATTAGTACTTGCGTTGTACTAGTCTAAAGTCATTCAAACTTGGCTCTATTCCTCATTCCAGACTTCCAAGCTCACCATAAGTTATTACAACTTATTTATATCACTCCTCAAGTGACTAACTCCTTATCAAAGCTCCTACTTCCATTTAATTGCAACACCCCAATATGCTAAAAGTAGGCTTCTCTTGAGTTGACCCTACTCATAGGTTCTATGCCACAATCAACTCATTTTCCAAGTACTAGCTTTGTCTCTAAATTTCCCATTCACACTTACCTAAGAGGTCTACCAACACTTCCCTCATAAGTATGAACCAATTGAAAGAGTAAGTCCTATTTTTGAGCCTGCTTCACAAAGCTTGACTAGACCCATAATTTGCACTCTACCACATTCTATGTAAGCCAAGTCTTAGAGTAACCCATACCACATCAGATCAAACAACAATTTTTCTCAGTTCTTATTCCCTGACATGATCTATACCTCCCTCTATTTTCTTTGTCACTACACCCATCAAATCTAAGTCCTAACCAATTACTTAAATTCATGCCTTGGGTATTATTATTATCCATTCAAAATATCAATCAAAACCCCTCGTTCTATTATGCTCGAGACTGGAACAGAGTCTGATTCCTCCCTGCATCCAGCAGCCACACAATTCTCCAAAGTATGCAACGGCGCCTAGCGGCACACAGCCTACCGCTAGGTAGTGCAACCAAATTCTGGAAAACCAAAATTCCTCCCTGCACCTACAGTGTTATCAGACTTGTATTTCTAACCCTTTTTATTTCTTTGTAATAATGTTGTTGGGTCAATGTTAGTCATTCTTCAACTTGCCAGTTCATAACGTGCAGGGCCCAACAAATTCAATATGGTCCTTCTACTTGCACTATCTTCTCACCGGCCAAGATAGAACTAAGCAAGCCAACCTTTTCAACACCCTCTATCTTCTCACACATCTGGAGTTGTAATGGGCCAATAATCTTATGCAACTCGATTACACCAAAACCATGACCCAATAGTGCTTGAGCGTTTTCCAACAACAACCTGAGTGTCTTCCTTGTAACACCCCCACTAGGATGATAATAAAAAAAAAAATTATCTCTCACTTATAGCAAAAATATAAGAAATATACATTGTGATGCCATTGGCTAACAATAAAAAAACATCTTCGTTCATTAAGTACTAAAAAAGTACATATCTTGTAGTTACAAAATTATAAAATTGTGAAACTAAAAATGGAAAAGAAACTTCATTAAAAGGATTGACTAATATAACTACTCCTACAATTGTTCACACCACTCTCACAAGAGTAAAGCTCACAAAAGCACACCAAGGTGTCTCTCAAATTCAATATTAATCAATCATTTTCATATGATCTAGAGGTTATGGCGGAACTTTAACAAAAACTTCAGGAGTGCCAAATTAGATTTTTCATACATAAATTTTTTTTTAATTAAAAAGAAATCTTCATTTCGTGTACTCAAAATAAACACACACAATAGTAAAATCTAAGAAAATATGACTATCATTCATTATCATATCATAAAATAACGATAATTATCACTAAATATAAAAAAAACACCTAATATAAAGTAAATTGAAGTATATGAAGTAATCTGTGAAATAAGTTATGGATAATAATATCAAAATAAATTATTTTAAAATTTAATATAATAAGATATAAAAATAATTTTAAAATATATATAAAAAATAAAATGAGAAAAGTTTGGGGGAGTCGTGGCTCCCCTATGTCATAATCAAGATCTATTTTCGACTACATGCTCCCATAAATAAGCATGGTTAGGGACCTCTTAGCAAATACAAAATGTTATGTTCTAGAAACTAGGCCAACCTAGGTAGCCCATGCTCTCTTCTTTGCTCTCCAAGAGTGCCCAAGCCATATAGAAGGTCAACAAAAGTCTCCCTTGCTCTCCAAGGCTCTTTCACACGTTTTTTACCATCTAAAAGGTCAACCAAACTCCTTTTCTCTTCAAATGCATTCCCACACGTTGGGCCAAGCTCAAAGGCTCTTCTTGATCCATCTAAGTGTGCTTGTTAGCAAAATAAGGGTGTCCAAGAGTAACCCTACAAAAACAAATGAGTAATTTATGAGTCTAGAATTTATTCTAAGACAAAAAGAAGAAAAACTAAACCAAATAAAAGAAAGAAGGTGAAAAAACTTTCCTCCTAAAAAACTTATTTTCCTTAAGCATGTGTCTCCATTCTTTGTAGGGGTTAGGGGCTCATCATCCTCCCTTTCTTGATTGAATTTAACTTCACGTGAGGAAGTAATGTCTCCTTCCTCCCATGGCATCTCATCCATCCCTAACTTTGAAAAAACTATCATTTCTCCCTTTATAAGTCTGTCTTTGTCCCTCATTTTTGGTTTGGAAAGGTAAGAGAGAATGAGAAGAAGAATGACCAACTTGCTTTGGGACTCTCTTTTTATGGCAAGTAACACTTTGGTGGAAGCTTGCTCTTTTTCTTTCTTTTCTTCTTTTTATCTTTTCTTTTTCATTTTATTTTGGTCCTCATTAACCTCTAGAGAGGATATAGGTGCTAAAGTGATCTTTCTCCCATGAAAGTGAAAAGAAAACTTGTTGGTATGAAGGTGTGTTTATCAAATTGTCATGGCCTACCAAATCATAAATGTGTGGCTCCCATGGGGACAACATCACAAAGCACCACTTTATCCATGTAGTTTCCTATGAAGAAGTTAATTAGGACTTGTTTATTGACATCTATTTCTCTGTTCTTACTTATCAAGTAACCTTGTAGGGTTTGGCATGCGGAATGGCTTATAACCAAGCTTTTCAACAACCCTTGTGCTAACCACATTTGCATTACTTCCTTCATATTTCATTATATTATAAATTGCATCCCTTTTATAGGATGAATTACGTAAGATCCTCTAAATTTCACAATGAGAAATCTCTTTTTCTATTAAATTTATATATATCATTATATTATAAAGTTCATCCTTTTATCAGATGAATTAAGCAAGATCCTCTTAATTTCACATTAATTTTCAAAATAGTCTTTAATACCCACTATCATTACGTTTAATTTCTATTATATGAATGCTTATTTTATATATTTAATTAAAAGATAAAAAATACAAAGAAAACTTAAAAGATCCTTCGATGTCAATCATTCCCTCATATCTTTTTCTTGATGTGCTTGTTCCATTTGATCAAACCTATCATGGAGATGTCATTTTGTTGTTTCATTAGTCTCTCCAAATGTTGAGTTAAAGATTACATTTGGATTTTGTGAAAGTCCAACTTGTTATAGTTCTTGCTCAAGTAAAGAAATTATAAATAACAATAATTCTTTGCCTTTGAACACTTCACGTATGATTACTGTCTACAGTCGGGTTTCACACAATAAATTCTTCTTTTCTTTTAATTCAACAATATCGTTCTTTAATTCACACAATAAATTCACACATTGTCTTTTACAATATCGTTCTCTAATTCAAGGTTCTTGAAGCATCAAATAATCAACAATCAAGAATTGATATTACCAGTAAGAATTATAAAATTTGAAAAAATATTTAACATCGACCAGAGAAGTAATAAAAAAAAATTTCACCACCAATAAACAATAAACAAGAATGACAATGAAAAAGTGTATAGAAAAAATAATAATAATAGAGAACACATTTAAAATTTAAGAATTTTAGCAAACAATATGGACAAGACGATTGGTATAATTTTCTTTTTTTTTTTCTTAAAAAAAATAATAGTAACATATGTTAGTTTTGAAATGGTTGAAAAGCCAAGAAGGGGGGGTTGAATTGGCTAGTTAAAACTTTAGGCTATTTTTGCAAGCTAAAATCCTCCTTTAATTGAATCAAATAGATCACCAAGTTAGGATGCAAACAGTACTGGACTATACACTTTCAGTCGATCAAAAACAGAGTTAACAGATTGATTTTACTAAACAGATTCTGTTCTGGTATAATCAATCAATTGAAACTGAAAAACAGTCGACTGAAATACTGGGAAAAATGCAGAAATGTGAATTTGAATTTTAAACCAGAAACAATGCTCAAGAATGATCAAGATCAGTTCCAAATGATTATACAAACATGCTCAATGCTTCAGATGCTATAAAAACATGCAAGAACATGAAAACGATGATTAAAGCACAAGTTCTTGAAACTTTAAAATGAAAATGCAAGAGAGAAAGGTTAGAGAAGAGAGGACACCACGAATTTCTATACTGGTTCACTCAAACCTGAGCTACATCCAGTTTGTCAAGGCAACCTGAGCTTGACTTTGCACTATTTCAAAAGTTTTACAAAGAATCCACCCTTACACTTCCAAAATATGCAAAAACACCACAAAAGACTCTTGAATCACACAAGAATCACACCAGCACAGCAAGAACCCTCTTGCAGACCTGGAAACCACCAGGCACACTCACAAAGCTTGAGAAAGATCAAACCTTTAGTGGTAGCACAGCCTTGCCTACCACAAACCACTTTCTCCAAGCTTCAAACCAAGCCAAAACCTTCAAGAATTGATCCAAGATCAATCTTCAACAACTGCAACACCTATGATCACGAAGGAGAGAGTTTCCACACGTTTCCAGAACCAAATCGTGCTCTAAAATGATCAACAAACCTCTCTTTCGAAAATCATAGCTTTTATAGTCAAACTGTTACGAAATTCAACAGGTTGATTTTCAAATCAATCGGTTGATTTCACTTGACTTAAGTGAAATCAGTCGATTAAAAACTAAATCAACTGATTGAATTTGTTGCAGTTTAAGACTACTGCAGCCAACCTTTTAACCTGTTAAAAAACCATTCAACAGATTAAAAGAGACATTTTAACCTGTTGAAAAACCATTCAACAGATTAAAAACACACCAAAGACCAAACTACATCTAATTAATGCTTTAAGGTCTACAACATGAATTACAAACTACAAGTACACTTTCTTCATGATGTAACTACATGGAGAGCACATGTTTCAGCCTTGATCACCATGGATATCATCAAATCTCTTTTCCTTCATCAATGTAGGCTTCATTCCAATGTTTATGGCTTCAAGATAGTTCAAAAGAGCTTCATTCAATCTTCATCAAATCTTCAAGAAGCAAACCACCTTGGCTTCTCATGTCAACAATCTCCCCCTGATTTGATGAAGCCAACCTCTATTCCATCTATCCTCTTCTATCTTCCATTGCAAAATGCTTCTTCCATTTTTTTGGAAACCAATTGATGAAGTAACACCTTAGCTTGAAGCTTGTGAACCTGAAACACATTTTACAACAGCAATACACACAAGCTAGCAAGTATACAACTGTGATCATGCTCCCCCTATCAATAATATGGGTTCAAATTTAGATTTGATTATTGATTCCAATTTTTAATGCTTAGTTTAATGTGATCAATTATCCATTTTCCAATTTTCCAATTTTTCTCCCCCTTTGGATTCATTAAACAGAACAGATGCATAAAGATAACAAGCATTGCATATCATTTGATTAATACTGGAAGGAAATACAGCCAACAAAAACTGAAAACAGAAAACAGATGCATAAAGCTGATACAATCAGCCGACTAAAATGAAAAACAACCAACTGAAACTGACAGAACTCAAAACTGAAAAATCACAAACACAAGAATGCAATGCATGATCCTAAACAACCATCACACTCAGTCATCCTGAGGGTCATTTCTGGTCTGGAATGAGTGGAGCATATCATGGATATCATGGATTTGGCCATCCAATGCATTGAACCTCTCATTGCAATAGTTGTGATGTTCATGTTGAGACACATTGAGCTCATGCAGCTGGTTCAGCACCATCCTCTCAAAATGTGAGTACACAGGGCCTCTATCTTCTGGAGGATTGTAGGGAATCAAGTCCATAGGTCCAGCAGTTGGTTCTTCCTCTTGATTTGCACCACTTGGACCGGCTTCATGGTCATGTGCACCACCAACAACAACTCCAACAGTTGTCCATCCATTTCCCACCTTGATAAAGCCCGTTTTGTGCAGATTTTGGTTGGAGGTATGGTTTAATAGTCCAGTTCCTCTAGCTCATCTTCTACATCAATACCAAAGTATTCAATGAATTTAGACACCAAAACCACATATGGAAGTCTAAAATCCGTGAGCCTCTTGGCCTTGAGCATGTGATCACGAAACACATAAATCCAATCCACTTGAATGTTGTGTTGAATGCAGTACATGAGTATCAAATCTCCCTCATTCAATGTTGAATGGTTGTTACCACGTGGAACAAGGATTTTTGTGACAATCATACTAAGTAACCTTTGATCCACCTTGAGACCACCAACATGGAAGTGTTTGATTTCAGCAATAGGATTCCTCAAGCATTGGCCATAGTATTGCATCTTGTTGAATTCTGGAACAGCCCCAGTTTCACCTTTTCTCTCTTGCACACCTCTTGGTTTGAGTCCAACCACATCTTTCCAAGCTCTCTTGTTGATCTCCATTTGAACACCCTTGATGCTGGACAGTAGGACATCATTTTTGAACTCTAAGTTGGTGAAAAACACCTTCACCAAGTCTGGATATGTTTTCCCTGAAAGTTCAAGGAAAGACTTCAACTTTTGATGCTTTAGTTGTTGGAATAGGCTCTCAAAGCCTTCAGTCCTTAGCCATGAGAACCTCAGCACCTTAGGAATGTTGATCTGCTTCCTGTTCATCTCAATGAGGAACACTTGAATGTTGTCCTCATGATCCTCAAACCATGCTTCAATTCTCCCATGGCTTTCATGATTTGGAGAACTTGGAGTAGGAGGAGTGGAGTGCTCATCATCAGATTGAGTAGCCCTTTGGGAACAACGAGGCATGATGAGTGTTGGTATGGCTGTTTCTAAGAGATGTATGATGCAAATGCAGCAACACAAGTGCAATATTTATAATTCAACAAACTGATTTTCAGAAACAGTTGATTAAATGGTGCTAATTTTTCTAATTAATTCGTTTTATGTTAACCAAATCAATTTAATGCAGTCCAAAACAGTATCTCGTGCATTCATGATGTTTTCAATGTGTTTTTATGAGAGAATCAATCAGTTCAAATCATGTGAGCTGCATGCACATTGGAATTGTACACAAGAATGCTTTTTGGTCAAAGAATTCAGTAAAAGTAACACATGGCTGATGAAATGGGCAGTTAAGAGCAGATAGTACTTGACAAAAAGATGCTTGCTTTGACTAAGTCAGCTTAACAATTCAATTCGTGAGTAAAAGCACAGTTTAAGTGAAATTAACACGTTGAAAATAGAATCAGTCGACTAAAACAACATCAGAGCATCAAAGATTACATACAGAATCTGGTTAAGTGAAATCAGCTGACTGATTTTGAAAATCAATCGATTGAAAATCGTGAAATTGAACTTCATTTTTCCAGATTCAGTTTTAATGAAATCAACATACTGAATTATGAAAATAGCAAATCAAAAATCATGGCAGATCAATTTTTCATCATCCAGTGGCAGTTTAAGTGAAATAAACATGTTGAAATATAGAAACAACAAATTGACAGATCATGAATTTTGCAAACAGAGGCAGATTTAAGTGAAATCAACACGTTGAAATGCAAAATCAACAGGTTGACTATGACAGTTTTTAATTTTTGCATACTGCAGCAGATTTTTATGAAACCAATGCATGAGTACATAAGATTAACATGCTACAAACACATCAGACCACATTCTTGATGTCTAAAATACCTAGTTCAGTTCTTAGTTTCTTAAACCTATCTCTAGCCAATGGTTTTGTAAACAAATCCGCCAATTGATTTTTCAGTTTTAACAAATTTGATTTCACAATCTCCCTTTTGAACATGATCACGAATGAAATGATGCCTAATCTCTATATGCTTGGTTTTAGAATGTTGTATTGGATTCTTAGTTAAGTTGATTGCACTAGTATTATCACAATACAAAGGTACCTTACTTAGGCTTACACCATAGTCCAAAAGTTGATGTTTCAACCATATGATTTGTGCACAACCATGTCCAGCAGCAATATATTCAACTTCAGCTGTGGAAAGTGCCACACAAGCTTGCTTTTTGCTATTCCATGAGATTAGACTTGATCCAAGCAAATGGCAAGTACCACTTGTGCTTTTCCTATCTAATTTGCACCCTGCATAGTCTGAATCTGAAAAACCACTAAGAGATATGTTAGAATCACATGGATACCATAAACCAACATTGGTTGTTCCTTTGAGGTACTTTAGAATCCTTTTTGCAGCCTTAAAGTGTGATTCCTTAGGATTTGCTTGAAATCTAACACATAAGCATACTCCAAACTGAATGTTTGGCCTACTTGCTGTAAGATAGAGCAAAGACCCAATCAACCCTCTATATTTGGTTGAATCTACTGGTTGACCAGCCTCATCTGCATCCATAAGGCAATTTGTTGCAATTGGAGTGGCAGCTTCTTTGCAATCCTCCATTTTGAACTTTTTCAACAAGTCAAAATAGTATTTTGATTGATTTAAAAATGTTCCATGCTTGAGTTGCTTGACTTGCAACCCTAGAAAGTAGGCAAGCTCACCCATCATGGACATCTCAAACTCTCCCTGCATTGCTGCAACAAACTCTTCTCACAATGTGTTATTATTTGAACCAAAGATGATATCATCAACATACACTTGAACAAGTATAACATCATTATCATGTTTTCTAATGAAGAGTGTTTTATCCACTGCTCCTCTAGCATAACCTTTTGATAAGAGAAAATTGCTTAGCCTTTCATACCATTGCCTTGGTGCTTGTTTTAAACCATATAAGGCCTTTTTCAATTTGAAAACATGGTTAGGATAGAGATGATCCTCAAATCCAGGAGGTTGTGATACATACACTTCTTCATTTAGAAAACCATTCAAGAATGCACTTTTCACATCCATTTGATGCAATTTAAAGTTACACATGCAAGCATATGCTAAGAGTAATCTCACAGCTTCTAGCCTAGCTACAGGTGCATAAGTTTCATCAAAATCAATGCCTTCTTCTTGATTATAACCTTTAGCAACTAGTCTAGCTTTGTTTCTTACTATATTACCATCTTCATCCATTTTGTTTCTAAAAACCCATTTGGTTCCAATTATATTCATATCATTAGTTTTAGGCACTAGAAACCACACATAATTTCTTTTGAATTGATTGAGTTCATCTTGCATAGCCACAATCCAATTACTATCATTCAAAGCATCATTCACATTCTTAGGTTCAATTTAAGATACAAATGCAACATGTTCACAAAATACAATCCTACGTCTAGTAGATACTCCCTGTTTGATATCACCTATGATGTTGTCCTTTGATAAACCTCTAGGCTGGATCCAATCCTTGGGCAATTTGCTGTCTGCAGCTTTTTCAGTCGACTGTTTTTCCTTTTCAGCCAACTGATTTCCTGCAACAGTGGACTTTTCTGCAGCAGAAATCTGCTCCTGCAGTATATCTTCCTCATCTGCATTCTTTGACACTTGATCTTGTAATTTTGGGTTAGTTTCATCAAATACAACATGCATAGACTCTTCAATAGTCATCAATCTCTTATTATAGACTCTATATGCACAACTTTATGTAGCATAGCCTAGAAAAACACCTTCATCCGCTTTTGCATCAAATTTGCCAAGACTTTCTTTGCCATTATTTAAGATGAAGCACTTACATCCAAATACTTTTAGGTAACTTAAAACAGGCCTTCTCCCTTTGAAAAGCTCATAAGGGGTTTTCTTCAAAATTGGCCTAATCAACACTCTATTTAAGACAAAGCAAGCAGTGTTGACTACATCAGCCCAAAAGTACTTAGGTAGTGAGTTTTCATTCAACATAGTTCTAGCTAGCTCCTCAAGTGATCTATTTTTCCTCTCAACAACACCATTTTGTTGTGGTGTTCTTGGTGTAGAAAAATTATGTTTGATACCATGCTTTTCACAAAAGTGTTCAAACTTTTCATTTTGAAATTCCCCACCATGATCACTTCGAATGGACACTATCTTGGAACTCTTTTCATTTTCAAGCATCTTGGCAAGTCTTTTGAAAGCATGAAAAGTGTCATTTTTGGCAGCTAAGAACAAAGTCCATGTGTACCTAGAGAAATCATCAACAATGACTAATGCATAAAGATTGCCACGAAGACTCATGGTTCGAGATGGACCAAATAGATCCATGTGAAGCATCTCTCAAGGTCTTTCAGTTGAAACAACATTTTTGAATTTAAAAGAGACATTAGTTTGTTTTCCTTTTTGACATGCTTCACACACTCTATCCTTCTCAAACTTGAGTTTTGGTAGTCCCTCAACCAACTGTTTTCTATTCAACCGATTGAAATGCTGCATGTGTATGTGACAAAGTCTTCTATGCCATAACCAAGTATCATCCTCTTTTGTAAGCAAACAATGGATGCTAAATGATGCATGATGCAAGTCAAGTAGATATATATTATTGACTCTCTTGCCTATCAAAACAATACTACCATGTGCATCATATATCAAACAACTATTTGGTTCAAACATGACTTTAAAGCCTTTATCACATAATTGACTTATACTTATCAAATTGTGTTTGAGTCCTTCAACCAGCAGCACATTCTTTATGTTGAAAGAGGATCCATTGCCTATGACTCCATTTCCAAGGATTCTTCCTTTGTTGTTGTCTCCATAGGTTACAAACCCTTCCTCCTTCAACTCCAACTTTGTAAATTTGGTTTTATCTCCTGTCATATGTCTTGAACAGCCACTATCAAGGTACCACAAATCTTTATTATCACCTTTCATGACCTGCAAAACAGATTTGGATTATTTGGTACCCTTTGATAGGTTGGGTCCATCATGGTTATGCCTTTCTAGATCCTTTTGGGATCCATTTCATAATCCCTTTAGGAACATCATATTTTCTAGCATGACAGTTCTTAATAACATGACCTTTTTGCATACAATAGTTGCATGAAATGAATGCCATGTCACTTGGCATGCTTTTAGAAAAGAAACTAGAGAACTTCTTGGTTTTCTTTTGAAAAGAAGGATTGAAACCAAGTCCAGCTTTGCCAAACACACAATTTTGTGAACCAAGAACAGCCTCTAAGTTTGCTTCTCCTCTTGTGAACCTTGCACGGGATTTTATAAGGTATTTCACTTGATTTTTCAAAACTGTGCAGTTTTCACAGGATCTTTCAGCTGATTGATTTCTAAAATAGTCAATTGAATTACTGTAAATAATTTCCAAATGTTCAAAATCAGTTTTTAAATCAGCTGTTTCTTTTTCCAGTTGACTAACTTTGTTTTCTAGCCAATTGTTTAAGCCTTTCAACCGATTGTTTAATGCAGAAATCTTGTTTGCTTCATTATGCAACTCTTCAAAATCATGCAACAATTGATTATAGTCATTTAAGTCTATAGAACTTACTTGGCTTGAAGAAGATGACTCATAACCAGCCATGAGACACAAGTTGGCTTCTTCACTCTCATCTTGTGAGGAGCTACTTGTTGTTGAATCATCATTGTCCTCCTATGCAATGTATGCACGTTTCTCCTTTGGCTTCTTCTCCTTTTTCCTATCAACACTCTTCTCTTTTTCTTTGTTAGCATTTGGACATTCAATCTTGATATGTCTTTGTTTTCCACAGTTATAACATGTAAAATTAGAAGAGTTTGATTCATTGTGTTTGGAAGTATACCTCTTGGGATTACCTTTGATACCTTTCCTTTTGAGATACTTACCAAACCTCTTGACAAGGAGATTCAAGTACTCACTTTCACTTGATTCAGCCACATCATCCTCAATTTCCTCATTTTTCTTGGTGCTAGTCTTCAAGGCTATGTTCTTAACCTTTTTCTCACTTGACTCAAGCTCATTAAGCCTTTGCATCTCAGTCTCATGCTCCCTAAGCTTACCAAACAATGCGGTTGTAGTCAAAGTGGATAGATCTCTTGTTTCTGAGATAGCTGTGACCTTTGGTTGCCAAGATCTATCAAGACACTTTAGCACCTTGATGTTTAACTCTTCCTTGTCAAATTCCTTACCCAAGCCTATGAGATGGTTGACTATGTGAGTGAATCTCTTTTGCACATCCGCTATGGATTCTCCTTGTTTCATCTTGAATAGCTTAAATTCTTGAATCAAGGCATGTTTTCTAGTTCTCTTAACATCATTGGTTCCTTCATGAGTCACTTCAAGAACCTCCCATATTTCCTTGGCACTCTTGCATTGTGAAACACGAAAAAACTCATCCATGTTGAGAGATGAAGTGAGGATATTCTTTGCATTGCAATCATATTGGGCTCTCCTCCTTTCTTCCTCATTCCATTAAGTCCATGGCTTATTAACCTGCACATCATCAACAATATGTTTAGGAGTATATGGTCCATTTATGATTGCATCCCATATCTCTTGATCTATTGACTCAATAAATATTTTCATCCTAATTTTCCAAAATTGGTAATTAATCCCACTAAACATAGGGGGTCTATGAATTGAGGCACCTTCACCAAAGGGTAACTTGTTTTCAGCCATTTCAAGTAGTTCAAAACAGATTTAGGACCTTACTTGATCAAATTTCAAGTACCTTGCTCTAGATACCAATTGTTAGTTTTAAAATGGTTGAAAAGCCAAGAAGGGGGGGTTGAATTGGCTAGTTAAAACTTTAGGCTATTTTTGCAAGCTAAAATCCTCCTTTAATTGAATCAAATAGATCACCAAGTTAGGATGCAAACAATACTGGACTATACACTTTCAGTCGATCAAAAACAGAGTTAACAGATTGATTTTACTAAACAGATTCTGTTATGGTATAATCAATCGATTGAAACTGAAAAACAGTCGACTAAAATACTGGGAAAAATGCAAAAATGTGAATTTGAATTTTAAACCAGAAACAATGCTCAAGAATGATCAAGATCAGTTCCAAATGATTATACAAACATGTTCAATGCTTCCGATGCTATAAAAACATGGAAGAACATGAAAACGATGATTAAAGCACAAGTTCTTGAAACTTTAAAATGAAAATACAAGAGAGAAAGGTTAGAGAAGAGAGGACACCACGAATTTTTATACTGGTTCACTCAAACCTAAGCTACATCCAGTTTGTCAAGGCAACCTGAGCTTGACTTTGCACTATTTCAAAAGTTTTACAAAGAATCCACCCTTACACTTCCAAAATATGCAAAAACACCACAAAAGACTCTTGAATCACACAAGAATCACACCAGCACAGCAAGAACCCTCTTGCAGACCTGGAAAACCACCAGACACACTCACAAAACTTGAGAAAGATCAAACCTTTAGTGGTAGCACAACCTTGCCTACCACAAACCACTTTCTCCAAGCTTCAAACCAAGCCAAAAACTTCAAGAATTGATCCAAGTTCAATCTTCAACAGCTGCAACACCTATGATCACGAAGGAGAGAGTTTCCACACGCTTCTAGAACCAAATCGTGCTCTAAAATGATCAACAGACCTCTCTTTCGAAAATCACAGCTTTTATAGTCAAACTGTTACGAAATTCAACAGGTTGATTTTCAAATCAATCGGTTGATTTCACTTGACTTAAGTGAAATCAGTCGATTAAAAACTAAATCAACTGATTGAATTTGTTGCAGTTTAAGACTACTGCAGCCAACCTTTTAACCTGTTAAAAAACCATTCAATAGATTAAAAGAGACATTTTAACCTGTTGAAAAACCATTCAACAGATTAAAAACACACCAAAGACCAAACTACATCTAATTAATGCTTTAAGGTCTACAACATGAATAACAAACTACAAGTACACTTTCTTCATGATGTAACTACATGGAGAGCACATGTTTCAGCCTTGATCACCATGGATATTATCAAATCTCTTTTCCTTCATCAATGTAGGCTTCATTCCAATGTTTATGGCTTCAAGATAGTTCAAAAGAGCTTCATTCAATCTTCATCAAATCTTCAAGAAGCAAACCACCTTGGCTTCTCATGTCAACAACATAAAGAGTGCATGAACAATAACATATAAATGTGTGAACAGTAGTACATAACAATGTCGTGAATAGTGCAGAACAGTGAGTAATTAAAATACACATATGTACCGCACCTAGTCGGCCTAAGCCGAATAATAACAAGCACCATGTAGATGCTAAGGTACCCGGACTAAACCACTAAGAAGCGACATTGATAAAACAAGCCGAAAACAACAATAGCGGCCTAAGCCGTTAAAGGGTAACCGGCTTAGGCCGACAACTCTATAAAAACAACCAAGGACTTGGCAAGAAACATAACGCTCCAATAAAAGTCACCGGTCCCCAATAATCGAACTAAGGGCCTGGGCTAAGGCCCAAGCTCACCTACGACCCAAGCAAGGGCCCAGCCCATGACGTGGCCATACATAATTAATGATCTATAAATATGCATGGACCCCACGAATTAAAGGTACGCATTCATTACTTCCGTAATCACCTGATTTGACTTTCAAAGAGATTTCGCTGACTTGAGCTTCGGAGTCCCTTCTGCAGGTAACCCCTCTTGGAAGAGCCCTACTGAGGAGATGGCGGACTATATGGGTAAGGTGATACTTGTGCCTAACTTATCTTATTTATTCTCTGTAGGAACAACATATGTTATTTTCACATTTATTAAAAAAAATATTTAATGTCTTAGTTACAATTTAAGAGATTATATTCATTTGAAATTAACGAAAAAAAATTGTTTAAAAATAAGAATATTATTTTAGTATAGGTTTTACCTATAATAATCATTTAAATTACTTATAAACAAAAAAAAATATTTATACAAATAATTTCTTTAATGTATAAACAATTTCATATAATGTATGAAGATTCACACTAAAAATGATACTTTATTTAAAATTAATTATTAAAAATATTGGTTTAGTTACTCGAATGATACCTATTTTGGTAGGGGTGCATCAATTTGGTACCTCAATTAGATCCCTTTTCGAAAACAATTATTAACGCCATTAACGGTGTACCATGTATCAATCTGTTACGTTTTTTTTTACTTTTTTGGTCACTGTCAAATCCCTAGTGTGACACATCGCAATGTCAGTGACACATGACAAGACAATTGTCTTGATTTCAATTCAATCTTCATATATATCTTTTTATTTCAATTTAGTCTCCACTTTTATGTCACTGGTTCAATTTTGTCCCAAATTTTTTTAATAATTGAAATATATTTTTTAATCCATTTTCTTATAATATTAAAACTAATTAAGTATAAATACTTTTAAAAGATTAAGTACCCTGATAGTTATATTAAAATTTAGTGGCAAAAGAAATGTTATATTAATAGAACAATATATGCACCCAATTTTTTTTTTCAAAATAGAACAATATTGTCTCTCTCCAATATGAGACCAAATCTATTATTTGTATAAATATTATATGTTAAACTAATATTTTTTTATTAAAAATGACTTTTTAAAATATTACATTATTGTATATTATTAACCCATATTTTGTTAATAATTTATTTTACCACTAAATTTTAATATAAATATCAGTAATTCATTTTGTAAAAATATTTAACTTAATTAGTTTTAATATTATAAAAAAATGGATTAAAAATTATATTTCAATTACTAAAATAAATTGGGACAAAATTGAACCAAGGACTCAAAAGTGGTGACTAAATTGAATCAAGGAGATGTATATGAGAATTAAATTGAAATCAAGAGAACTCTTTTGCCACCACGTGACACTAACATTATCACCTATCACACCATAGACTTTGACACGTGACAACAAACAATTTTTGAAAAAAAAGAAAAATTAAAATAATTTAATAAAATATAAAAAAGATAAAAAAAAAAATAGAGATTGGATGTCAAAAAAATTTGTATCCGCAAGTATCCGCGGATAAAACCTACAATGGGTAAAAAATGGATATTGTAAATGGATACCCGCGTGTAACAAGTTCGAATATTTTTAATATTTACATGTTAACGGGGCGGGTACAAATATCATATTATCCATGCTCGTGGATACCCGTACCTGCTATACTCTAATTTAAATTAAAAAAACATGATTAAAATTTTAACATATTAATTTTGAATAAGTTTTTTTTATCAATTAGTTTTAAAAAAAATCATTTCTTTGTAAACTTTCATTGAACAATATTTAAATGGATCATTTGGACTTTGTTTAAAATTTATTAATGTTATATATTATATTTTATTTGAATTTATAATTAAAACATATTATTAAATATTTATTTTTATTTATTTATAAATATTTACAAATACTCATAAATAGCCGTGATGTTAAAAAATTATACGTGTATCCATACTCTATCCACCTCTCATCTTAAAAAAAAAAAAAATGGTATAATCCCAGTAATTAAACCGAAATAAATTCTATTAAACATGCTCTAAATCGTATTCTATTACCGAAAAAGGACAAAAAATAGCTACCATGTCACCCCACCCATCACTTTCCAACTCACCTTTATCCTCTTTTTAACTTTCTCACGACTGGAGAAGCTCAATTCTTTACTCAACCTTCACTTCTCCCCTCCATCTTTCTCTCTGAGTTCCGTGAATCATGGACAACCCAATCGCCGGCGACGATTTCATCTACCTTTCTGGCTTCGGAAACCACCTGTCCTCCGAGGCTCTCGCCGGAGCTTTGCCGGCGGGACAGAATAGCCCTCTCATCTGCCCCTTCGGTCTCTACGCCGAGCAAATCTCCGGCACCTCCTTCACCTCCCCTCGCAACCGCAACCTCTTCAGGTCAATCTTAGCTCTTCTATAACTACCGTATGTATTGATTTCTGTTTATGTTTTGCTGTGTCCTTCAAAACATATGTGTAGAAATTTATCACCATTGGAAATACTAGTTTAGTACTAGTAATATCTTTTTGATAAATCCTAAACTGGAGCACACAATTGAAGTTAGTTTGCAAATTTTTATGCTGTAAATCCATAAAAACCCAATACATCCATTTCTAAAGTATGTATTAACGAAAAAGATGGGATACATATACAACAACACTTTATAGAAGATATCTTTTGTTTTTATTTGTTTCTATCATATTATTTGTTATACCAAATAATTTTGTTTTACAATCAATATTTCTCATTTAGAGCATAATACCACTTTTTGCGTACGATCTTCCCCTTACATCATTCGTTACATATGAAATTCTGTCTTTTTTCTGTTTCCTCTCTCTCTTGACTGTACAAAAGTGTTGCATAAGTATCATTTTTTTTAAATGGTTATTAACTCTTATGTCTTCTTCTGCCTGTGCTGGCTTAATTATTTGTTGTAGTTGGTTTTACCGGATCAAGCCATCAGTGACCCACCAACCGTTTAAACCTAGAGTACCTAGTAACAGGAGAATTTTGAGTGAGTTCAACAACTCCAACAGTTCAGCTAACCCAACACAGCTTAGATGGAAGCCCATGGATGCACCTGATTCACCAACGGATTTCATTGATGGGTTGTCCACCATTTGTGGTTCTGGCAGCTCTTTCATGCGCCACGGATACGCTATTCACATGTAAATAATTGGTACCCTTTGATTAATACTATTCTTGTTTATCTAATTGGTTTTGTGCTAGTCAATCCATTTTCTTTTCCGTTGACTTTTTTGGCAGGTTAGGTTTCCTAATCAGAACAACATTATTTGTGAGCTTAAGTCTCTTAAATCACAAGCACTATAAAAAGATGCATTGATGTCACAATTTATTAAGTAGGTATTGAAATAATACATGTTGTGATAAAAGTAGGGTGGTTTATCACAGTAAGAGGGTCTCCAGCAGTATAGCTGCCGCCCACAACGAAGAGATCTCAACTCTTGGTTGGACTTTACATTTGGTGTATACGAAGGTGGTGGAAAGAGATGTAACTAATTGACTAAAATCCTTCATTAACAGTGAGGTTGTGGTTGCTTGGGGAGAAATCCTTTTAAGATATAGTGCCCCTGCTATGTGGGATTGATATTCCAATTTTCGGAGTCCGAGTGATTGGCTGATGTCAAGATGGGTTGTTATCCCCTCTTTCCTTACCCCGTTCTAGGAGATACCAATGAATTATTAGGCTGCCAAAAGCCAAGGCGCCGTCATAGTTCATATGTGAATAATCTAGGTTATTCTAGGAACTTTTCGGACTCGGCTTTTTAGTTACTCATTCAAGCTGTTAAGTTAAATAACCAAACTCAAATTTTTAAGTAGGCTTGTATTTAAATGAGTTCAGTCCAAACTTTAAAACTTTGACTTTAAGAATTCATGCGTAATTCTTTTATATAAAAGTTTAGAATGGAAGCTATTGTTGTTTATGTTTCCTTTAGATGTTAGTACACTTGTTTCAAAGTTCAAGTTCTATTAACTATTATGATGTTGCATTTGTGTAAAACACTAGCTTCTGATTTTGATACATTACTTTTTCTCTAGGAAAGTATTTATGCATATTTTAATTAGTAGATTAGTATTAACATAAAGTTTAGATGCTATACTGATCAAGTTAAATAATAATTTAAGAATAGTTTCATAGAAACAAAATTGATAAAGTTATTAATGAACTAAACAAGCCAAGTTACGGCTTAATATTCTTTAAACGAACCAAATTCAAGCTCCTACTTAAGCTCAATTGAATAAACGATTCAAATTTAAACCATAAACTCTTTACTAGCCGAGTCCAGGCTTTAAGGGCTTGTCTCGATTTTGCTCGTTTACACTCCTAATAATGCAATATGAGTCTTAGTTCTCCTGCACTACTTGTGTGGCTTGAAAGGCAGAAATGAGATATGAGGTCCTAGTCTGAAACAATAACCGTGGTCTGAGCAAGGATGAGTTAAGGTAGCAATTGACACTGACTGAAAAAAATGGAATAGAACAGTTAGTTTTTTAATCACTATTCTTCTCGTTTTCACATTTTTAGTAGAACCAAATATACTGCGTTTTTAACCTTTTGATTTTATACATAAAAAACAGAACTCATTTTATATTTTGTCCTGTTCCTGTCTGTCTTCTACCTAACACTATCTAATACGAAGCAAGTATTGCTTTAACTTGTTTATTTGATATATTCTATTTTGTGTCTGCCCTAAGTTATGTCACCACCATACACTGCTTTCTTAAATTCACATCTGGGCTTTATTTTTCTTTAATTTTGGTAGCCTAAGTAAAACAATACTAATTTGGGTAGTTCATAGATAGTGATGCTAAGCTTCCAGATTTGGTATGATAAATTTAAATTTTGAAAGTAACATCATCACTTTAATAAAGGGGAAAGTATCGCTTATAGGTACGCTGCAAACAAATCAATGGAGAATTGTGCCTTTTGCAATGCTGATGGTGACTTCTTGATAGTTCCCCAACAAGGAAGTAAGTCACAATAACAATTTCCTTGATTGTTCAATATTCACTTAGAAAGTGGTCTTTGGGGTTGATTGCTTTGTACTTACGTGCATATAATCCTTTCTGGACCAATATAATTTCCCTCTTGTCTATGCTCAATGAACTCAAGGTGCTTCCTTTTCCATTTCGAACATAGAAAGTATGTTTGTTCTCTCTCTTGACTTGAATATAAAAGAAATTACTTAATTGAAGGATGCATTTAGACAATAATATTGTTTCCTTAAAATCACTGGTGCAATAATCGTGTGAATGGGTACTTAAGGTTTATATTTTCCGTGATTTCTTTCATTAGAGTTTTTTTTTTATTCTTGTGTATAATCTTATTATTATTATAAGGACAAACTGTTGTATGCATTTTTGTTAATTCTTCCTTGCATTAATTTCTGCTTTGGCATTGTGGTTAATAAAGTTTGTATGATGCTTGTTCTCTAATGCTTCCCATGTATCATGGGCTTTTCAGAAGTATACATTTCCATATATTTTATTTAGTTTTTCATATTGGCTTCTGAAATTGTAGGACTCTTAATCACTACTGAATGTGGAAGGTTAAAAGTTTCCCCGGGTGAAATTGCTATACTACCTCAAGGTTTTCGTTTTTCTGTGAATCTGCTTGATAGTCCATCGCGGGGCTATGTTGCTGAAATATTTGGTACTCATTTTCAACTTCCTGATCTGGGACCAATAGGTATCTTCCATCTTTTGCTCTTAAGAAATTTAAACTATGATATTTATTTGCTGAAAATTCAAGGTATATAGAATTAAAAGTGAGTTTTTTTTTATATTTAAGGTGCTAACGGTCTTGCTGCGCCAAGGGATTTCCTTGTTCCTACTGCATGGTTTGAAGATAAATCCTATCCTGGGTACACTATAGTGCAGAAGTTTGGTGGTGAACTCTTTGCCGCAGTTCAAGATTTCTCTCCCTTCAATGTTGTTGCTTGGCATGGTAATTATTTTCCATATAAGGTTGGTGATTTTCTCTTCCAACATTGTTTTCAGAGAATGACTTGTGATTAAAATCATATTATTCAGTTTGCTACGGGTATAATTTCTGTGAAAAAAATTATGCATCTTAATTTGGCGATTATTGTTTTTGCTTGCAGTATGATTTAAGCAAATTCTGCCCGTATAATACGGTTCTGTTTGATCATAGTGATCCATCAATCAATACTGGTATGCATCTATAAAAGTAAAAATTTCCATGACCATTGTCTCTTTTTTTTTCATGGAAATTGTTCTTTCTTTATATTTTTTTGACAACTTCTGTTTCCATGTGCAGTGTTGACAGCACCAACTGACAAACCTGGAGTGGCATTACTTGATTTTGTCATTTTTCCACCCAGATGGCTGGTTGCTGAGCACACTTTCCGGCCTCCATATTATCATCGCAACTGCATGAGTGAATTTATGGGCCTCATTCACGGTGGCTATGAGGTATGTCATCAAAATTTGACTTTTAATCACTATTTGATGGAAGAAGTAAATGGTAATATGTAGCTTTATATGGGAAAATATCAAGACTAGTTTTGTTGTCAGTTGAGTCAGAATGTAGTCTATGACTAACACGTTTGTTTGTTTAGGCCAAGGCTGATGGATTTCTTCCTGGTGGTGCAAGTCTCCATAACTGTATGACTCCCCATGGTCCTGATACCAAGTCATATGAGGTATGGTTTTTTCAAACAATCATCCACAATAAGATTACAAGTACAAAAAGTAAACCTCTATTCTAATGGGTGAGTTGGGCCCTGTAACCCATGTACCTACTCAATAGGCTAACTGCTTGGTTAAGGTTGATTTAGTGCACACCATTGGATACATCAAACTCCCCACTACACTAGATATTAAACACAACTCATGTATTCCTTCTCAAATTCTGGAAGAGTAGTACTGGTTACAGATAGATGAATAGGTGATGTCAATGGAGTAGCAACTAACTTGGCACCACTCATGCCATAATGGTCTGGGGACTTCTGAATATACTTTTCTGATCCAAAAATAACTTCTTGATATACAAATTCTTCGTCAAACAAAGTTCAAAAAGTTGTTTCTTGAAAAACAACTTACTACAGATGATGAAGGATTATCTTGTTCCTTTTTAAGATTATTGAATATGGTGTGAGTTGATTAAGAAAACTAAGTGAAATCCCCACTGGACATTAAGATAGCAAGCTATTTAGATGTGAAGGTTCCTTTCACAAAGTTCAAGAGAAGAAGATGATGGGTTGATTCAAAACAAAAAGGAAATGGAAAGCACATAGACCATAGAAAACCAAGAACAATTAAAGGAAGAAGAAAACATAAAATGGAAAGGAAAGAAATGGTAAAAATGTGAGAAGCACGCCACTACAAGGCTAGGCTATAAGCCATGGCAACCTTGAAGATGAGTGGATGTGTGCCGCCACTTGCTATGCAAGATAAGGCTTAAAAGTATTCACTCCCAAGGGAGGAAACTCTCACAAATGGTTGAGACACAAGAGTGTTTTAACTTCAAAATGTTCAACCCTTTTACATGTCTAGGAGCACCTCTTATATAGAAGAGTCTAGGGGCCTCTAAGCAAATAAAAGATACCTAAGGATGTCTCTACAAAAACCTAACCCTAGCTTCTAGAAACTAGGTCAAATAAGGTTACAAAAAATGAGAGACAAAAGAGCTAACTATGGTGTGTGCAAGGCTAATTTCGTTCTAGCACAAAAGGAGACAAAAAATGTGTCTCATATGTCTCCAAAAAGTGGCCAAAGTGTGCTAAAAACAAAGGAGACCAAAGGTACATAAGTACACTTGCTTCATGCCTTTTACTTTATGCTTTATGCCTTTGCTTTACTCTCTCCTCCACATTATTTATGCTCCCCAATCACCATGCGCCACCTAGCATTGCTTTCTTACTCCTAATTAACCTACAAAGCAAATAAACATAGATTAGCATGTTGGCTTAAGTCAAGTCAACTATAGTCAACAAGTCAAACCTAGTCAAAGGTCAACAAGTCAACTAAAGTTGATTCAACTAAGTCAACTTTGGGAATCAAAAATAACAAACACAAATGAAAGGGATGAAGGATTAGTGAACTTCCTTTCTAAACATGCTTAGTGTTCTTAAGCATGTGCCTCCATCCTTAGTTGGGGTCAATCCTTCATCAACAGACATACTAGGTCATGAAGAACCTCTTTAGCTCCAACCACAACCCAAAAGTAGATTCTTTATTTGCAATTTCATAAAGAATTTTATTGAGACAAGAGAATTAGGAAGTGAGTTTTCTCTTAAGTTCTCATAAACGAATCTTCCATGTGTTGTCCTCGCAGAGAGATGTGTCTAGACATCACGATTTTTCAACAATACATGCGTATAGATGTGTCATAGATTGAAGTTATTCTTTCCCTTTAATTTCTCAGTCTTAATTGTGTAGGCCATCTTCTTGAAGCTTTTCTTCATGACAAGATGAACAAACAAAGTTGACTGATCTTAATCACGAATCAACCACTATGGATGCAAAACGGATCAGAGAACTAAACCTCTCATACCAGTTGTTGGGTATTAGAGATCAAAATGTTTGCAAACAAAAGCACATGAAACACTGGATTTAGGGAATGCAGAATTAACATCTAAGGAAAGATAAAGAGATTAAGAAAAATGATAATGA
The DNA here is from genome assembly GCF_037176805.1 of Vigna unguiculata. Taxonomy (NCBI): domain Eukaryota; kingdom Viridiplantae; phylum Streptophyta; class Magnoliopsida; order Fabales; family Fabaceae; genus Vigna; species Vigna unguiculata. Next base: position 18,257,879 of record NC_140802.1, read on the forward strand.
TTCTATATAAACCTGATTGATGGACACACAAGAAAGAACACGGTGATTCCAGAAATAGAGTATACAGGGATGGAACAATAAATTACATATATATATATATATATACATATATGTATACATATATGTACATACATATATACATGTATGTACATATATATACATATATGTATGTACATACATATATATATATATATATATATATATATATATATATATATATATATATTAACTAACAATAATCATCTAATAACAATCATGACCGGATGCTGACGCTTCAAATGATAGACTATATCTGCTAAATGATCCTATTAGATGCACTAACCAGACAATGCTATTAGATGATGAACTAGATGAAGATACATGACAAAACTCAACAATTAGGTTAGCTGAGTTAGAATTTGGTGTTCTGTAGTCTATGCCTATCGCATTTGTTTCTTCAAGCCAGGGCTGATGGATTTCTTCCTGGTGTTGCAAGGGTGTTAGTCTCCATAACTAATTGACTCCCCATGGTCGTTATACCAAGTTATATGGTGTATACTTTTTCCAAACAATCATACACGATAAGATCACAAGTACAAAAGGTAAACACCCTATCTAACGAGTATTCATGGGTCCTAGTAACTCAGGAATCCGGACTAAATTGACCAACCCAAACACATTGATTAAGTTGATGACCTTTGGTTTGGTACTGGGTTTTTTTATTTTAAATTTTAAAGTGCAACATACTAATTTGATATTTACTTTTTAATTACTTTTATGCATTTTTTCATTTATTTATTTATTCATTTTTATTATTTTAAATTTTAAGAAAATTCTAAACATTTTAATAGACCAACCCAAAGTATTGTAGTTGATCAAAGATAACAGTTTTACCCAGACTTGTGGACACTCTCCCCCGTTCTAGTGCATGTGTTAGTAGCCTTCGATTTCCCTAAATCTTCATTTTAATTTATTTATTTTGAAAATTTTATTTACTTTAGTGAATGGTTGAACCCACATTCCATCCTTTATAAAATCATTTCTTATATCTTTTTAAACAAAAGCTTCTTTTATAGCATCATATTTCTACATTAGACACGAAAGTTCTTACCAAAGTGACGTGGAACCCGACATGCTATTAGTACTTTATAGAGCAAAATGCCGTGTCTAATAAAGTAGAAAATGGTTTCATTATGTGCCATTTATTAAAGATGCAAAAGTTTTTACATTGGTGGATTCAGTCTTGTACTAACCTATATGTTGGGATTTAATTTACAGGCTACCATTGCTCGAGGTAATGATATAGGACCCTCCAAGATCACAAGCACAATGGCTTTTATGTTTGAATCAAGTTTGATACCCCGGATCAGTCAATGGGCCCTAGAATCACCCTTCTTGGATCAAGACTATTACCAGTGTTGGATTGGCCTGAGATCTCATTTTACAGTAACAGAGACATGTCCTGAAAACTCGAGCGTGCGGAATGGACAGTAAATGGGTGCCGCACAGCTACAACTGTATCCCCAATAACTTTGATCTTGTGCATAAAAATAGATGTAATTATAAAATATGAGAAATAATACTTGTACAACAAATTGTACAAGGACTAACTAATCTATAATCAGTTGGTTGGTTGAACACGACACGCGATTGTGTGTTATAAGACTTTGATTGCAAATTTCATTAATAAAATAATGGTTTAATTACTCGGATAGTACCCACTTTAATAGAAATGTGTCAATTTAGTATATGCTAGAAAAAAAGTGTCAACTGTGTTCCCAGTTTTTTAAAAATGTCTCAATCAGATCCATCCCCAGTTATTTCATTTTATTTTTTAAAATTTTTTAATTTTTTTAATTTTTTTGTAAAATGTTTTTGTTGACACGTGTCAAGAATTTTTGTTGTAACATGTGGCAATGTCAGTGCCACATGGTAGGACAATCCATGTGTGACAAATGTCATTGTACTAGTTCCTGCAGTGAAAAAACAAGATAAGTTAGGCACAAGCGTCACCTTATCCATGTAGTCCACTATCTCCTCAGTTGGCTTCTTTCCGGTTGATACATGTTGGCTTGGACCCAGATGGGGTTACCTGCAGAAGGAACTCCGAAGCTCAAGTAAGTCAAAGCTCTCAAAAGGTCAAATCAGTGATTAATGGAGTAATGAATGCGTACCTTTAATTATTGGGGTCCACGTGTATTTATAGAGTATTAATCATGTTTGGTTATGCCCCCAGAGGGAGGTCCAAGAAGACCCCCACCAGAGGAGTTGGCCGAGAGTAATTGGTCGACCAAAGGCGGTTATGGGTGGGTGGCTGCCGATGTCCGTAATCAATCATCTTTATTCTGGTGGTCTCGCTTGTTGAACTCTTGGCTGAATTGTACACCTGTCATCGCAAAGGGTGTAAGCGGGGGTATCCTTTCCTTGGAGAGGGTTAGCGCCATCGACCGTGTGTTTCACGGGTCAGAAGGGGCAACAGAGAAGTTCTTCTACATGTACATGTGTCACTTTTCTCAGCTACATGTGTGGTTGCCGTTAGATGATTTCACCATGGGTGTGTTGCGCGCGTTGGACGTGGCACCTACGCAGTTGCACCCGAACAATTGGGCTTACTTGCAAGCCTTCTGCATCTTGTGCCAATCCCTATACTTGAAGCCTTCACCTTACGCTTTCCTGTACTTCTATGATACTAGACCCTGCCAACCGACTACTTGGCTATCTCTGATAAGTCATCCCAGCATCAGCAGACTGGACGCATTTTCCCAGTCTTTCAAGCACTTTAAGGACGGATACTTCAAAGTTGTGGTGAAGGAAGAAGGCAAACCCTATTTCTTGAACGCAGATGGGAGTACAAAGTTCCCATTTAGCTGGACGGGTACCCCTTCTCGGTACAAGGATATGGGCACCGACGAGTTGTCGGTAGGGGAAAAGGAGGTGGTGGAGACCTTGATGAAGTTTGTTGATAAGTTGCCCACTAAGGACCTAGTTAGAGTTTATAATTCGTTGCATCCGATTATAGATATTGAAGGTATTTGTTTGTTACTTAAATTGTGTTAATGATTCTAAGTTGATTTAAACGTGGTTTAATATGTTATTGTAGGGCACATGGCACAATCAGGGAAGAAGAATTTGGCGCTCTTCCAGTCGTTGAGGAAGGAGATGGCCGCTAAAGCTAAGGAAGCTGGAAAGACTGATGTTCCCAACCTGCAAGAGTCCATGGTGGAAGTACATGTGCATGGCGGAACGAAGAGGAAAGCCGAGTTGCCGCCTCGCCCCGGCAAGGGGAAGGATGTGAAGAAAGTGAGGGCGGCCCTACTCGGGGCGGGGTCGGCCAGTGGGGCAGGGTCGGCTAGTGGGGTTAAGGGACTGGAGTCTGGCTTGATTGAGTTGCCGAAAATATCTGTGAGGAAGGATATCGCGATGAACCTCCCAGATACCATTATAAACTCTATTGATGGTATGAAGGCGGATCATATTGTGAGGACAATGGTGGAATTTGGAAGCAAAGCCTTGATATTAAGTCGCCGTGTGAGGTCTTTGTATCGGCAGGAGGTGAAGGAGGAAGGTCGGGAAAGGGTGGAAGAGTTGCAGGGGAAAGTCGACAAGTTTGAGGAAGAGAGGGCTGCGTGGAAAAAGGAAAGGGAGGGTTGGGAGGAAGAGAGAAAAAGGCTGGCAACGTGGAAGGTTCACTGTTTGGACTCAGAGGGAAAATTGAACAAGAGAATAGGGGAGTTGGAGGAAGACTATGACGAACTGAAAGACAAGTATGATGGTGCTGTAGGTGAGCTTGATGACCTGAAGAATTGCATCATACAAGAGCACATCAACGACTTTGAGAAGGGACTACGTCAAGAGGCCTTTTTCCACCAAGAGGTTGACATTGTGGACTCAAAGTTTGATGTGAACAAGGACGATATTGATGGGAAGCTCGTCAAGGAAGATGGAAGCACTCCGGATGAAGAGGCAGAGGAGAAAGCGGCTGAAGAGGAGAAGGAAACGGGTGATGCCGAGGAGGTGGCCCCTGATGCAGCAGAATAGGACCTTGATTTTTATTGATTTGAAAATATTATTTGAGCCTATGTCTGTAATAGCTGGTACATTATGTTACGTTGGTACACTTCTTTTGCATTTATGTTTAATGCGATTAATGTTCTGTATGTTATTGTGTATGATGGGTTTTGATGATATATGTTGTATGTATGGCGTGATAGATTGTATGTTAAGGGTGTTCGACCCAGGCCGCTTACTTGTGGTAAGGGTGGGGAACTTAAACGAATTAGAACGTAAGAATATAGGAGAGTCGTATAGTTGAGAACCCTTCGTTTTATTTATTGAATATAGGGTGCCTCGTTAAAACCTCCCTGGCCAAAACCCTCCTTAGGGAAAAAAGACCAGGTGAGGAAAAAGAGTACACCCAGGGTTACAAGTATTTGGTTCAATGCAGTATACACTTATCTGAAATAGAATTTAAGGTGGGACACATTCCAAGTGTTGGGTATCTCTTCCATAGATAAATGTTCAAGGCGATAAGCTCTTCCTCCTGCGTCTTCACGTATGCGGTATGGGCCGTCCCAGTTGGCGGAGAATTTGCCATCCTTCTTTCTTGCACTGCTGGCCATTCTCCATACTAAGTCCCCGATTACGAACGATCGTGGACATAGGTTTGCATTATACTTTCTGGCAGCTCTTTGTTTGGCAGCTAAGTTGCGTATCTGGGCTTTTTCTCTGAGTTCGGGTAGGAGGTCGAGATGAGTGGCCATGTTTTGGTGGTTATGGGTTGGGTCGTACAGTTCTAGGCACAGGGATGGTTCGCCAATTTTGACTGGTATCATGGCGTCTACACCATAAACTAGGCTGAAAGGGGATTCGTTTGTTGATGATTGAGGGGTGCACCTGTAAGCCCATAACACTTCTAGTAACTCTTCAGGCCATCGGCCTTTGGCGCTATCTAATCTCTTGCGCAATTCCACCAGGATAACTTTGTTGGCCGCCTCTGCTTGTCCATTTCTTTGTGGGTGCTCTACAGAACTTGTTATGATTTTGATGCCTAAACTAGTATAGAACTTGGCTAGTTCCTTATCTATGAATTGTCAGCCATTGCCGGTGATGATAGTGTGCGAAACACCATATCTACATATAATATCTTTCCAAACGAACTGCTGAACTTGCTGAGCTGTGATAGTGGTTAGCGGTTTGGCTTCTATCCATTTTGTGAAATAGTCCACGGCTACAATTAGGAATTTTACTTGCCCCTTGCCGGGGGAGAAGGGGCCGAGGATGTCCATTCCCCATTTAGCAAAGGGCCATGGGGATAGTATGGAATGGAGTTGTTCTTGTTTCTGGTGGATAAGGTTGCCATGTTTTTGACATGGTTTGCACCTTTTGACGTAGTCCTGACAGTCTGCTTCTATAGTCGGCCAGAAATAATCGACTTTAAGGATTCTAGTAGCCATGGTACGTGCGCCGAAATGGTAACCGCAAATGCCTTCGTGTAACTCTTTAATAATATACTGTGCTTGCTCTGCAGTGACACATTTGAGGAGCGGTTGGTCGTAATCGTGTTTGTAAAGGTCATCGCCTATCATGGTATACCTGGCGGCCTTAGCCAGCCAAGTTTTGTCCGCATCCTGTGGGGGGTTGCCGGTTTCTAGATATTCGATATAGAGGGTGGTCCAGTTGTGGTTGTGGAAAGGGATGATATTGTCGACTGGGGAGTTGGCTAGGTTTTGGCAAGTATTTGTGATGGAGGGTGTAGATAATGTTTGCTATAGTAGAGATCGGTGACGGCTTTTTAATTTGGTGCTGGCTAATTTGGAGAGGATGTCGGCTCTGATGTTGTCGGTTCTTGGGATATGTTCGATACGGACTCGTTCGAAAGCGGATTATATGACTGCACGGACCAGATGGTAATATTGTAGAAGGATGGGGTCTTTAATTTGGAATTCGTCGTTTAGGTGCCCTACGGTAAGTTTGGAGTCGGTTTTGCATGTTAGCGTCCTGACACCAACTTCGCGGGCAAGGGAAAGGCCGATGAGGATAGCTTCGTATTCGGCCTGGTTGTTTGATGTTTTGAAGGCAAAGTGAAGGGATTTTTTGATGAGGATGTCGTTGGGCCCTTCTAACACAATGTCGGCACCGACACCTTTTGGATTTGAGGAACCATGTACATGAAGTGTCCACTGGTCCTCTGTGGGTGTGTGCTGGAGGTCATTGACAAAATCTAAGAGACATTAGGCTTTAATGGGGCCATGAGGTTCGTAGCGAATGTTGAATTCCGACAGCTCGACGGCCCAGGATGACATCCGTCCGGCTAGATCTGGTTTTTGCAATATTTTTTGGATTGGGTAGTCGGTTTTGACGGTGATGTTGTGGTTTTGGAAGTATAGGTGTAGGCGGCGAGCTGCGTGGACTAAGGATAGGGCCAACTTCTCCACCATTTGAAATCTGGTTTTAGGATCTTAGAGCATTCTGCTAACAAAGTAGACAAGATGTTGCGTGCCTTCTATTTCTTAGTCGAGCATGGTGTTGACGGTGTGGTCGGTGGCTGTGATGTACACGAGGAGGGGTTGGCGAGTGTCCGGCTTGTGGAGGATAGGTGGTGAGGATAGGGTGGGTTGTGGAGGATTTGTTCACAATCGCCAGTCCACGTGAACCGGGTGGATTTCTTTAGGAGTTGGACTATGGGTTGGGTTTGTTCAGCCAGTTTGGGTAGGAAGCGGGAAATGGCTGTGAGGCGGCCTATGAGGCGTTGAACCTCTTTGGTGGTAGTGGGACTGCGCATCTCGATAATGGCCTTGCATTTTTCGGGATTGGCCTCTATGTCGCGTTGGGTCAACATAAACCCAAGAAATTTACCACGGTCGACGCCGAATACACACTTATCAGGGTTGAGGCGAAGGTTTTATTGGCGTAGCGCGGAGAAGACCGTCGATAGGTCCTCGGCATGTTGGTGGTGGCTTGGAGACTTGACAACCATGTCGTCAACATATACTTCGACACATTGTCCCATTAGATGACTGAAAACCTTGTCCATTAGCCGTTGGTAGGTTGCTTCAGCGTTCTTAAGACCAAAAGGCATAACTTTATAGAAGTAGTATCGTCCGTGATGAAGGCGGTCTTGTTCATGTCAGATGCGGCCATGTGGATTTGGTTGTACCCAATATATGCATCCAAAAAGCTAAGCACTTTATTCCTTGCCACGCCGTCAACAAGTCGGTCGATATTGGGTAAAGGGTAGGCATCGCGAGGGCAGGCCTTGTTCAGATCCGTGTAGTCTACACACATCCGCCATTTGCCATTGGCTTTCTTCACCAAGACTACGTTAGAAAGCCAAGTGGTGTACTGAGCTTCTTCTATGAATCCTGCATTCAGTAACTTGTCGGCCTCAACCTTAGCCGCTAGTCGGCGTTCTTCGCCAAGTTTGCGTTTCTTCTGGGAGATGTAGTAGGCTTCTTTTTAGATGGATAGTATGTGGGATGCAACTAGAGGGTCCACCCCAGGTAGGTTAGTGGCTAACCAGGCGAAAAGGTCTGTGTTGCTGATGAGGATGGGTGTGATGATGACACGCTCGTCAGAGTTCAAACTGGTGCCTAAGTTGATGGAGTGGCCGTTGGGAGGCTCTAGAGGGGAAGTCTCCTCAACTAGTTCGAGACGAACATCCCGACCTACTCTAGGGTCTAGATCTTCGCCTGATAGGGCGATGTCGGAGCCAGGTGGTCGCTCAATGTGGTTGGTTTGTTGAATTAGGAGTTGTGGGCGCAGGCTGGGCATGTAGCATTCGCGTGCCAAACACTGGTCGTAGTGGATGGTGAGGATGTCACCGGAAGGAGAAGGGAACTTCATGGCCAAGTGGGGGGTGGAGACAACAGCGCCAAGGGTGTTGAGGGAAGGACGGCCCAAGAGGACATTGTAGGATGTTGGCGCGTCGACGATAAGGAAGCGGATTGGAATGGTTTTGGTTTGGGTTCCCTCACGAAACACGGTGTGAAGGTCGATGTAGCCGCGGGTGGATACCTGTTCGCCAAGAAAGCCAAAGATTGGTTCGTCAAACGGGACCATAGTAGTGTCCGGGAGTCGGAGTTTTTGGTGGGTGGCCCAGTAGAGGTTGTCAACAGAGCTGCCCTGGTTAACAAGGACTTTCTTAACGGCGTAGTTTTCGATTTCAACGGTGATGACCATGGGGTCATCTTGTTGATGGTCGAGGCCATAAAAGTCGTCATCTGTGAAGATGATGGGAGGCATACGGCGTCTGTAGTGGGAATGAGTGATATGATTGATGGATTGGATATGGCAGAGGTGTTTCTTTCTGGCAGAAGAGGTGGATCCTCCACTAGCGAAGCCACCAAAGATAGTGTTGATAGTGCCTCGTAGGGGAGGGTCGGCGGGGGTGATGTCGGTGCGGCCCGGTTCGGGTTCCTGGTTAGCGGGTTGGGCTGGGCGTCTGTCGTGACGGGAGTCGTGTGGAGGGCGTTTGTGGTCGGATCGAGGGGGGTGGCGGGAGCGAGAGGAATGATCATCTCTATGGATGAAGCGGCGAAAGTGACCAACACGGACCAATTCTTCTATCTTATCCTGGAGTGCTTTGCAGTCTTCTGTAGTGTGGCCATGGTTGCGGTGGTAGCAACAATACTTGGTCATATCAGTATTAGGAGGTGTGGTTGTCTTGCGTGGTGAAGGGATGAGGTCAGCTTGTAGGGCCTCATCGAGGATGCGGGAGCGGGCTACGGTAAGAAGGGCATATCTGGTGAAGTGGGGTTGGCGGGGCTCGCGTGGGCGGGTATCAGGGCGGGGAGGTTGTGGGGTAGGGTTGGCGGTGGTGGCTGCATAGTCGTTGCAAAATTTGGTATGGAGGGTCTGCATCTCCTCAATGCGGACATAGTCGATAACACGCAATTTAAGTTCGTGCATAGAGGCAGGTGGGTGGAGGTAGACGTTGTTTGCGAAGGGGACGGGTTGTAGGGTAAGTGCCATGCACTGGAGGATCATCTCTTGGTTGAGGTATGGGGTGCGAAGAGCTGCCTTACTGAAGCAATCTATGAACGCTCTGAGTGGTTCGCCTTGTTCATGTCTAATGCCCAGGAGGGAGATTGTGGTAGTTTGGTATGGACGGCTGCCAGCGAAATGGGTGGAGAACATGTGGGAAAGAACATCGAAGCTGTCGATGGAGTAAGGCGGAAGGGTTGTGAACCATTCCAGAGTAGGGCCCTTGAGGGTGGTGGGGAAGGCTTTGCAGAAGACTACGTCTTGGGACGTGTATAGGGCGACATGGGTGATGTATACTTTGAGGTGTTCATCAGGGTCGATTTCGCCGGTGTAGCGGTCCAGCGTGAAGGGTTCCTACTGCGCAGGAAGGGGGGTGTTGGCGATAAAGTCGGTGAAGGGGTGGCGACGTCTGGGCTGGTGGGGAGGGAGCAGATGAGGTGGGATGGGATGGTTGAGCATAATAGGGAAGGTGGAGGTAAGGTTGTGAGGGGAGATGTGGGTTGTTGGAAGGTAATGTGGGTTGTAGGGTGGTACATGTGTAGTGTGTAGGGTGGTGGGTATGTTGTAGGGGATCTGGGTGGTGGGGAGGGTAGCAGCAGGGGTTGGGGCTATAGTATGCCCTGGTTGAGTGGATGGGAAGTGAGTGGGATGGGTGGAGGGAATGGGTGTTTGTTGGGTGGTGGTAAAGGTTTGAGGGGTGGGGTTGTATTCGCTTTCCTCTTCTGTGGGCTGGAAGGCCGGGGACCTTGCAGCCTCAGATGCTCCTTGGCTTTTTCCTTCAGGGTGGGATCAACTTCGATTTTTCGCCTAAGGCGAGAGTTCTCTTGCTGCAGCGCCTCCATCTCGTCAGCGCTGCCTTTCTTCAAATCTGCTAGTTCTTGTTGCATCTTCGCCTGGCCGTCCAAGATGGCGGCTAGGTCAGGGGTGATGCCAGCAGGTCCTGAGGGACCAGCATCCGCCTGCTTGTTCACTCCAGCTCCGCTGCGGGTGGAACCATCTTCGGAGAAAAACGGGTACTAAGGTGTTCGTCTCGTGCCCCACGGTGGGCGCCAATTGTTCCTGCAGAGAACAAACAAGATAAATTAGGAACAAGCGTCACCTTACCCATGTAGTCCGCTATCTCCTCAGTTAGCTTCTTCCCGGTGGATACATGTCGGCTTGGACCCAGAAGGGGTTACCTGCAGAAGGGACACCGAAGCTCAAGTAAGTCAAAGCTCTCAAAGGGTCAAATCAGTGATTAATGGAGTAATGAATGCGTACCTTTAATTACTGGGGTCTACGTGTATTTATAGAGTATTAATCATGTTTGGTTATGCCATGGGTCAGGCCCTGGCTTGGGCTTTAGTTTGGGCTGTAAATGGGCTTGGGCCCTAGCCTAGGCCCTTAGGAGGACCCATTGAACACTAGGGGGGCTTTAATTTTACTAATTATATTGGAGTAGTCAGCCTAGGCCGACTACTTTCCTTGGCGGTTTATGTTGGTTATGTGTTGCCTTGTGCAGGTTGTTCCTCTAGACGTTTAGGTTATCGGTTTAGTCTGGTAAGGCTTAGGCCAACTCGGCTCAGGCTGACTACTTGACTGCTTTGGCATATATGTATCGTTTTATTACTTATTTCGTTGAGTTTGGCCAGTTGTGGTACAATACTGATTTCAATTTAGTACCCATATTTATTTCAGTGTTTCAATTTAGTTCCCATTTTTGTGTCTTTGGTTCATTTTTGTCCTAATTTTTTTCAATAATTGAAGAATATTTTTTAATTCATTTTTTTATAAGATTAAAACTAATTAAGTATAAGTACTTTTACAAAATTAGATACTTATATTTATATTAAAATTTCGTGATCAAAGAATACATTGACAAGATAGGAGTTAATAATAATATACAATAATGTAATATGTTAAAAAGTCATTTTTAATAAAAAAAATATTAGTATAATATTTATAGAAATAATAGATTTGGTCTTGAATTGGACAGAGATAATATTGCTCTATTTTGAAAAAAGAAAGTGGATGATTATATTGTTCTATTAGTATAACATTTTTTACTACTAAATTTTAATATAAATATTAGTATTTAATGTTGTAAAAATATTTATATTTAATTATTTTTAATCTGATGAAAAGGTGACTTAAAAAATGTACTTCAATTATTAAAAAAAATTGGAAAAAAATTGAACCAAAGGCACAAAAGTGGGGACTAAATCGAAACAATAAGGTATATATGAATACTAAATTGAAATCAGTACAATGACATTTGTTACACGTGATATTATCCTGCCACGTGGCACTGACATTGCCACGTGTCACAATGGAGACTTGACATGTGGTAACAAAAAAATTTTGCAAAAAAAAATTAAAAAAATTAAAAAACCCAGAGAGTGGCACGTAGCATGCCGTTAACAGTGTTAATTATTTTTTCTGAAAGGGTCTTGATTGAACTTTTTCAAAAGTGGGGACGCAATTGACATTGTTTTCCTGCGGGTACCAAATTGACACAGTCCTACCAAAGTGGGTACCATCCGAGTAATTAAACCTAAAATATTGAATGGTGTTAAAATAAAAGAGAAATAGACATAGTATGAATTCCTAATATGCGTCGAGCATAATGGTTATACATTTATAAATAAATAAATAAATAAATACAAAGAGATAGATCTAAATATGTTACATTTAAAACTAACATAATATTGTAAGTAACAATATATAAATATTTAATAATATCTTAATCATATTTAACACACTCTCTCAAGTTAATGAATATAAGTTATATGTACCAAACTTATTACAAATATAATCATTTCTAGAATCTTGTAAAGATTTAGTGAAAATATATAATAGAGGATTTTTTTTCTCAAATAAAATGGTAGTAAATCTCAATGTGTTTAATCATTTCATGAAAAACAATATTAGAGCTAATATTTCTATACTTTGTTTATTATGTATTAGATCTTATCATAACACTTGTTTCTTGTTCTTCCAAAAGATCAAGTTATCGTCAATGGAGACATAATATATGCCAAAATTTCATTGTTGGACAGTGGTTTCAGCTAACTAGTATTTGTACAAATCATATTATTTAAAAATTGATCAACATCTGTAAAAGCAATTTTGTTGTTATTAATTGTAAAATTGTGCATAGTTGTTATGGTTTACTACTAATTTAATTGCCTTGTTCTTATCCTCACAATTTATTTTTTGCTAAATAACCATTGAAAATAAAATAGAGAATGAGAAAGAAGAATGAAAATTATGAATAGTGGAAAGTTAAGTTAGTGGGATGTATGGATGCATTAAGATAAGATCTTTAATGTCATATTATTCTATCAGGAAAAGGCAAAGTATACCTCACATTAGTGGCGCTATGTCCTTGTCAAGAAGAATGGAAAATTTGGTATTTTTTCATTGATATTTTTCTCTCACTTAAATTGTATTGTGATGCTCGACTTATTATTTTCATTTAAATATATAGAAACTGAAGCTTGGTGAGAATATTAGGAGAGCAAAAATGTGGAAGATAACTGATGATTGTTTCGCAACAACTATGTTCCAGCAAATGTACTAGTACGTAGTAGTATCAACAAGTGTCGTATCCACAAGGATTTAGCAAGTATATTGGTATTTTTATTTTTGGGTTTTTGGTTGATAGAGAGTGCAAGTAAATAAAATAGTAATTATTAGATAGATTGACTAGAGTAGGGGCTATGAATTGATTTCATCTCATCTTCTACTACTCCACTACCATCTATCTACTTACTTTGTAAACCATTTGATGCATGATAAGTGTCAATTTCAAATGAAAAATTTACTTATTTTTGACACTTAACAATAACCCATAAAGAAAAAAATGGCACCTATGTTAATGATGAGGCTATGGAGATTAGGGTAACTTTATTCATTTCATTAAGTTGTTGAATTTTGGGTTGTTGGATTATTGAGTTGTTGAATATAGATTTTAGAATTTGGTCTTGCACAATATAGATTCTAGAATTTGGATGACTCTAGATGACACTACATGGTATTTTAGTTCTGTTTTAGGTTTAAAAATCTCTGTTTTGCTTTGGTTAATAATGGATATGTTTTTTAGCTGACCAAAGAATTGGGGTAGTCAAATGCTCAAAGCAATTAACGCTGGGTAAATCTTGATCAAAACTGGTCAAATGGTCAAACAAGAGGGGGAAAATTAGAAATTAGACAAAAATTAAATTGTTAAATAATTAATTAAAGATTTTTAATTAATTATCTTTGATATATCTCAAATTATCAACAAAGAAAACTTCCCAATATTTTAGAAACTAATAAAATCTATTTGAGAGATATTATATAAAAAGATAAAAGATTTCAACAACAAAAAATATAAGATTCAAGACCTATATAAAGAGACCCAAGGGAGCAAAGGACACTTAACAACTCTCTAGTTTTGGCAGCTACCATCCACGACATATCTCATTTTTTCATCTTCTTATTTTTCCCTCAGTCATCATTTATCATGTATTATCCAATCCATGGAGGGCTAAGCTTTTAAGGTTGATTCCACTGTAATTTATTAACTGGATTTTGAGGATAGATGAATTAATGTGTTTGTTCTTTTGATTCTTTTTGAGATTTATTTTTATCGATGTCTTTCGGTTCTTAATCTAGTAAAAGTGATGTAGGATTATCTTGTTCCTTTTAGAAGATTAATGAATATAGTGATTGATTAAGAAAACCAAGGAAATCCCCACTAGACATTAAGATAGCAAGCTATCTAGATGTGAAGGTTCCTTTCCAAGGTTCTAGAGAAGAGAAGAATGTATTGATTCGAAACAAATAAGAGTCAACAACACATAAAAAGAGTAAAACCTAAGTCACACACACAAAGGAAGAAGAAAGCATAAAATGGAAAGGAAAAAAATGATAAAAATGTGAGAAGCACGCCACTACAAGGCTAGGCTAGAAGAAGCCATGACAACCTTGAAGATGAGTGGCTGTGTGCAAGATTCAAGATAAGGCTTAAAAGCATTCACTCCCGAGGGAGGAAGACTCTCACAATGATTGATATATAAAGGTGTTTAATTTCTCCAAAATGTTCAACCCTTGTATAAGTGTTAGAGGTCCCCTTAAACATAAGTGTTTAGTGGCCTCTTAGCAAAAACAAATAAGTTAAAAAGGATTACAATGCAAATAATAAAACCTAGAGTCTAGAAAGTAGGTCAACAAAGGTACACATGGACACATTCTAGAAGCCTTCTTGGCCAAGGCAAGGTGGATGCTCCTACTAGATGTTTCTAGACCTTTTGTTGGCCAAGGCATGTGGTCATCCTATCTAGATGTTTCTAGAAAGCTTTGCTCATTCTCTCTCCTCCAAATGTGCTCTCCAAAAGCCATCTAAATGCGCCACTTGTCCTTCCTTGTCCCACCTCTTAAAGAACTACAAAACAAGTTAATTTTGAATTAGCATGTTGGCTTTAGGTTAAGCTAATTCTTTGAGTTAACAAGTCAACCCAAAGTCAAGGTCAAAAAGTCAACTTAATGGAATTTTAAACTAAAGAAAATAAAAGCAGAGGAAGGAATCAAGGAACTCCATTTCTTCTAAGAATGTGACATGGGCCATCATCCTTGGTAGGGATCAATCCTTTATCAAAAAGTAATAATTTTTACATTGTAGTAAGTTAGCACAGTGTTAAATCTACATAACATAACAATCGTATGAGTCCAAGAGTTTTTAAATTTTAATTGAGAAGTTACTTTGATTAATTTTAGAAACTTTCATATGATTGCATGAGTTTTTGCTAATAATTGAGAAGTTACTTTGATTAGAGGTAAAACTTAGATTAGAATTAATCAAGAAGTTACTTTGATTAATTAGCTTTTTACTAAATATAAGGAGTAAAAGAATAGACATGATTAGGATTAGTAATTTTAATTGAGAAGTTGCTTTGGTTAAATTTACTATGATTAATCTATAAAGTTTTTGCTTTTGATTGAGAAGTTACTTTGGTTAAAAGTGGGGACGCTAACAAATTAATTGAGAAGTTACATTGATTAATTTGAAATCTTAGACAAGAAATCAATAACAATAATCTTTAGGATACCAATGATGAATCCTATTTTGAAAAAGTAGTGGAATTGACCTATTTACTATTATTGTGTTTACAATCTTTTATTTGTGTGTCATTTATTCTTTGCATATCAAAATCCCATCTCTTCATAGTTAATAGTTTTAAATGTATTAGGATAGATTTTTAAAAGAATCAAATATTTGAAATCAATTTCGTATTCATTGGGAGACGACTCAAGGTTAGCTTAACCCTATCTAGTTTGTTCACTACTAACTGCAATACTGAAGTTGTTATAGTTAAGTAGTGGTAATTTGATCGCTTCACGACAGTGTTATCACTATCCCATCACATATGTGTACACATGCATACCATTCATCACATGATCAAACATACCTCAACTCATCAAGAAATTTCATCATATCATGAAATATCATACCTTACTACACATATATGATCATACCAAACCCTACAAATGCATTCTAAACAAGCATAGTGCACAACCATAATTCTTACACCAAAAATCCTAAGCAAAATGTATCATCACAAAATTAAAAACATTGTAATAATGCATTACATATTTCTCAAACTACAGAACTTCAATTGACGATCCCACTAGTCAAACCAAAGAATAGCATGTTATGGAATAACTGACCAAATTTGAGCTCAATCGAACGGTTAACGAGTCAGGAAAATTAATTTTACTAAAATTGCACAGACTAGAAAAAACACACTCGCCCAAAATACGAAAAACAACGTCAGTAAGAGTTCGTGACAAATTTCTTAAACTATAGACCTCAAAACGAAGATCATGCTATTCGAACTGAAAAACAACATGTAAACAATCAATTTCAAAATTTTAGCTCAATCCAAAAGTTAATGAAACGAAAAATGCAATTTTACCAAACCTACGCAGACTAGAAAATACACACTAGCCAGAATATGAAACTAACGTGAAACACATATTCATGCACATCATTCACAATACTTCAAACATAAACATTTACAATACTTTATTCCTTACCTTTCATGATGAGGCCATCGGCGCCGTTAATCGGCGGGAACCTGCTCCAATCGACGGTGAATCGTCGATACGACCTCCTGACGTTGATTCCTTCGGTGGAATCAACTGTAATGCAGCGGAAGACTCTCGCTATGGTGTTTACGCTCAGTTCTCTCCGGCTTCTCACTGGATTGGTAAACCCTAACTAGGCTAAAACCTAATCTAGGGTTTAGGGTTTGAGCAGAGACGAAAGGGGAGTGTTCTCATCCAGATTTTATCATTCATCTCAGCTACCATTACAAAGCATTTGGTTTTACTTTTATAGATGAAGGCAACCAACAAGAAAATGAAAGAGAAGAAATGAAAACACCCTCTAATAGGATCCTAACGGTGATATGATCTTTAGAGGCTAGGCTTTGAAATCTTAATAGAAGCTTTAACAGAGATAAACCTTAACTCTAAGGTGTGAAACCCGTGTAGATGTAGATTGGCTGGTGTGAAGGTGCGAAGCATGAGAAGAACCCTAGCAGCTAAGGGGTTGAGGCAAAAATGAGTGTTGGGTGTGGTCCAATGCCTCGTAAGTGCAGGAGAGCGTGAACGTTGTTGCAAATTGGGCTTGAGCCCAATGACACTAATTCACCTTGCAAACACATGGAAGAAGAATACCCTAACACTGAATGCGGATTTCAGGTGGAGGGGAAAATAGGGTTTTCTCTCATGATGAACCCTAGCGGAATGCTTGAAGAAAGATTGGGCTGCAGTTCTGGAAAGTGAGGTCGCGTGAAGAACCCTAGCAGCGCTCCAAAAGCTAGGGAAGCAGGGGTTGGGTTCATCAAGGAAAGTTGAATAGTGAAATGGTGTGACTGCAGCGTGTTGCGTGATATTAGAAATTGGGCCACATCATTCAAAAGCCCATAACGTTGAGCCGTTTTGTAATTGGTCTGCATTTAAACAAAAGGCCCAATTAGATGTAAAATTTATTTAATTAAAAATAAAAGAAATTAAAAGGAATGGGCCTAGGCGTTGGCCCAATGCTATAAGCCTTATTGGGGTCACATCATTTCAACCTTTCATTTCATGCTCATCATTCACCGCTACAACACTACTAATTCAACCAAGACTAAATTCAACCAATTTAGAACAAAATTGCACATAATATATTCATGACACTTAGTAAAAATTACCACAATCTTTCACGGCCTACACTTCCACTGCACCATTATATTTTGCACTTACGATTTCATGATACACAATAAAGCTTACTCAATTATCCACTAACCACAATCACAATGAAGCATACAAAATTATTGGGAACATAATTTTACCACTAAACAACTCCAACATCATATTCACATCATCAAATTCGATCTTCAAATACCAAACTATACCACAACCATCGATGCACATGAACATGAACCAAAATCAATCAACTTACGTCTCATAAGTAATCTCCGCCACCAACAATTTCTCAACACAAACTTTTTGTTGTCCACACAACAATATTTATTCAATGGCATCAAAATTCATATTAATAATTAAAATGTCCCTATATCCCAACAACCATAACACCTCATCATATCAACTTAGCATTAAAAAAATATTTTATAACCACAACAATAAAATTTCCCGATACTAAAATAAATTCTTAGATCACCCATTATACACCTCAAAGATTACACATAAAAAAAATTATTTCACCTTGCAAGAGAATCCAATCTTTCCACCAACATTATCACGTCAATAACATTCTATCATCATCTCACCATAAACTCATCCATAGAATAGAAGACACATCTAAAAATAATATTATAATCATCCAGAAAATTCATCTTAGATCAAACATTTTACAGAAGAAGAACATAGCTTCCCTTACAATTCCATATTCCCACTTCAAAATATTTCTATTCAATTAACCAAAAAAAAAAGTTTAGCTTCCTTTACCTAGACTTTCTAAAAAAAGAGTTTTCTTCTTTTGAACTGAAAATTCCATTGCTCCAAAGAGACTCTCCCTCTTCTCTCGTCTACCTTAACCAAATTTCTGATTTCTCTCTCTCAAAGCTATGTTACCTCACCACTCCACAAAACCCAAAATTTAACTTAGTAGAAAATCATACTATTTTCCCGGACTTAATTCCCCTTTCTAATAATCCATTTTAAATTAATAAACTAATCCAAATAATGGCTACACCAAAGTAGAAATTATTTTGACCACATTTCAATTTTCTGCTCATAAAATAATTAAAAATTAAATTCTAAATATTTATTTCTACACTTAATTCACCTTGAGCTATTATTTCCTACGCTTGTGACTAGATAAAAAAACAATATTCATGACTTTTGCTCTAGCCAAGGTTTGAACTTCCTACCTCTATATTTCTAATCAACACACCAAATCATATGAACTATCTCATTTTTCTCGTCAACAACACACATAACAAACATTACAATAACGCCTTCACACTAAAACATGCTAAATAAATTATTATAAAATTATAAGTCACCCCAAAGGCACGTATAAACCCTTCCAAATCGATTATAAAAAAAATTAAAATATAAACACTCCAAACGCACAAATTAAGAATTGAACCCATGACAATCAATCCATAACTAAGGCTTCAACCAAATGAGCCACCGTTCATCTTTGTCTATATCATTAACTATTAACTTAATTACTACTCTTCACATCAAATTACCACTTTGAAATAATAATTATTTTTCTTGGGTCTTACAACTTTCATATGGAGCTTGTCATACCTTTACTTTTCATTAATCAACAAATAATTGGAATCAACTTTGCTTCATCTCGTGTAGCTTCGCAACATGGGGATGATAAGTTTGTGAAGATTGAAAATGAGATTGCAAATGACAAGAACCAAATGCAAACACTACTTGTCTGTATTGCATTTAAAGAAGATGTTCCGAAACATTTTACTGCAATGGTTGTTGGTTTGGCAGATCCATATGTTAATGACATATAATTTACTTTAGTAAATTTCTTAAACTTATTGTATGGATCTCTTAATTTATTTGAACGTCACCTACTCATATATACTTATTCTTTCATCATTATAGGCACAATATTGAAAGTGGTGTGTCATCTCCACATGATATACAAAGATCAAGTGGTGTAAGCAAAACAACTTAAAATTAGGACTATAACTTTAGTTTTATAATTGCCTTAGGAACTTTTAATCTTGTCTTCATTTTTTGTTTGGATTTTTGAATATTTTGTACTTTGGTACTTTGGTGTAATTATGTTATGTTGTCAATGAATGAAACAAATTTACTTTGTTATTTTCTTTTTTATAGTGTTATATATTTTTATATATTTTAGATTATCATCAAAAATAAATTTTATTGAATTATGAAAGTATAAATGCAAGTGAAAAATAATAAATGATTAAATAATAAAATTATGAAACTTGATAATGACGTAATTTATCTGAGAATTAACTATAATAGTGACAATTAAAATTGTTATAATATAATGACAATAATGTCAATTCTAAGCATAATTTTTTCCATTGATTTTTGTTTTCCGATAAATATATTACGTCAATTTTAATTGATGTTATTTACCTCTTTAGACAACTATTGTATACATGGTATAAAATGGCGGTTGTTGCGGTGGTTCATCACAAACCGCCATATTATGCTTTGTGGTGGCAAGATTTATGGCATTTTTGGAAACCGTCACTCTAGTAAGTAACGGTGGTTAAAAATGGCACAAAATGCATAAATAATTATCGCTACTTAATTTTTTTGTAGTGTAAAATAAGGTCTGCAAAAATCAGATTTTGGGTTCAGGAGTTGATTACACGTAGGGAAGGTGTTATTATTTTTAAGATGATTAGTTGTTATATCATACACCTGCATTCTAAAAATCATATTCCATTTTCATTGGTACATTTCATCAAACACTTAGTGAAAACTAGGGTTTGATGAACATTTCATAAATAATTTGCTTAATTATGTTTTCCAATGGTTATAGGAGTTGACATTCATGTATTAGTGTCCAGTAAAGCATGTTGAGCATCCATTCCATCCTATCACTCATTGAATAAGCATCTTCTAGAGTAGAGATTGTAGTTTTTAGCTTTAAGATATGCATTGCATGGTAGTTTTCAAATTTTAGTGTTTTAGTGTTATCATTATAGTGAAATTTACCCACCATAACTCACACACAAACATTGCATCTCTACTTGACCTTGTACAAGGAATAACACTCGAGTTTTCCCTATTACTTCATTTTAAAGAGGAAATTGGTTTTGTATGAACTTAATGCGGCTAAAGAAAATAAAAACTAGTAATTAACTATCTTCCTCATAGTGTGTGACAAATGTGGTGCAACGAAAATTGGATGAGTGAGTAGAGGTAAGTTTTGAAGGCACTTGCAAGCTATGGTAGGTGAAGGAGGTGATAGGATTTCCTAACCAATGCTAGCCTAAGGAAGGTGGCTATTTGTAGAGAGAGGAAATCTCTAGAAAGAGTGACTCTCAAACGCTATAGAGGGAGGAATGATCTCAACTCAATTAGCATCTATTGCATAAAATTTCAAGAGTGAGTACAATGCTGAAAAATTAAGGCTTTTATACTCAAGCCATTACACATGAGGAATCTCGGCCCTTGGATGAGAAGGAGAAAGCATCTTGGCCTTTGATGCTAGCTTGGAGAAGATGGCTTGATCTTGGCGTGAGATCCTAGCTTGAAAAGGAAGCCAAGTCTCCTAGCCTTTGGATGTGTGAGGTGTAGGATGGAATGTTGACTTCCACTTAGTCCACCTTGGACCTTTGGTAGCTCATGGAAAAATCTCCTGTTAGGCTTAGTCAAGCCCAATTTTATCAATTCAACTACACATTGTTTGACTTATTATTCTGGAAAACAAGGCCTAAACAATAGGCCAATCTTATTGTTATTTTATTGCTCTTTGATACACCTCTTCAAATCTTCACATCTTCTTTGGCCCATGAAGAGTGTAAGAAGCCCATGTGGGTTTGGGCCATCTTGAATGAAGCCCAATTGGATCTTCTTTAGCATGCCCCTTGTTATTGGGCCTCTTGATGGGCTTGGGCTTGGAGGTGCATGTGGGCCATGGATTGGGCCTTGAGCATGATTTAGGCCTAGGCATTGGCCCAAGCTATAAGCCTTGTTAGGATCACATCAAAGTGTTGGAATTTTAGGAGGTTCTAAAATTGCTCATTCTCTTAATTTTCTCTTGCTATCGCTCATCTTTATGCCTTACACTACAAGAAAAGGCTTCATTTGTAACCAATTTTAGTGACCAAAAGTTGTTAGTCACTATAGCGACTAAATTATATACCAATTTATACAGTAAAAATTTATTAGTTACTAAAATAGTCACTATTATGAATAAAAAATTATAATTGGTCACTAAATTGGTTTTTAAAATTAGCTACTATAATTTTAGCCACCAAAGGAAATTGGTCACTGAAAATTAGCTACCTAGGTTTTTTCTACCAAAATTACTTAGTTACTAAATTGGTCTCTAATTAATTAGTGACCAATTATACTTTTTTTATTTATAATAGTGATTATTTTAGTAAACAATAATTTTTAATTTTGTAAATTAGTATCTAAATTGGTCACTATAGTGACTAAGAAGTTTTGGTCACTAAAATTAGTTACTAATAAAGTATTTTCTTGTAGAGATAAGATTCTAAGTTCCTCCATATAAAATATCATAGGAGACAAAAGCAACCCAACTTGATCCATGAACAACTCCAATCATCTGACACGAGGGTAAGTGTTCCTTCTTCTAACACCTTTAAACATTTGGAAATTTCCTTGAATATTATTTGTTAACCTAACCTTGATGACTTTCCCATTGCTTTGAGGAAAGAAACTCGATCTTGTACTAAGTATCCTATTTAACATTTTGTGACTACTAAGAACCTATCTATGACCAAAATTTCCTCTCTGTCATTAATGCAATAAGAGTCCCTACTTCAGTTCAAGAAGAATTGATGGAAGAGAATTGGGTTAAAGCCATGAATGAGGATATGAGTGCCTTAAAAGAGAACCAAATATAAGAAATTGTTAAAGAACCACTAGATAAAAGGCAGTAGGACATAAATGGGTTTATAATGTAAAGTATAAATCTGACGACATATTAGAATGTTACAAAGCAAGGTTAGTTACTAAAGGACTTACTCAAACTTATTGTGTTTGAACCACTAGAAAACATACCCGATACTATCTGACACAAGAGACTGAAAATTGTTTGACAGGTTTCAGCAGTAGAAGGGAGGACTAAAGAGCAAAGTGCTCAAATGAGACAAATGCATCTCCTATTTATAGAAAATTCGTGGCGCCTCCTCGCCTCCTATGTTTTCAATCTCAACCATTAGATCTCTTCAGATCCAACGACCAAGGGTCATAATTATTGGAATTTCCAATATCACATCGATCTCTACAAACCTAACACCCATTAATCAAGCCTCTTTTTCGCTATACTTCTAAAGGTTGGGAGACTATTATACCTGTAGGACAAGACGACCAAAGAAAAACAAATTTTCTTTGCACATTTAAGCCAAAGTGATACCAACATCATGAAACCAGTTTAAAGACTCAAACACGTAGCATGTTAAGCTTGGGGGTTGGTGTATTGTATATACCCCAGAACATCTCAGTCACCTAGTTCAAAGTGTTCTCGACCTAAATATACTTAGTCAGAACGACATCATGTTGACCAGGACATAACAACAATGGTAAACTATGATTAAATTAAGGTAATGCCTAAAGCATATTAGCAGAGTATTAGGCAAAGTTAATCAGCGTGATTAAGTACATGGACACATCTAGGTAAAAGCCCATAAACATAATATAAATAGCATAGTACACAAGATAAATTAATTATGTTCCATTATTACAACATTTATTACCATCTAGTGCAGTTGGTTGACTTGAACTTGGAGTGTCTTTTGCAGACACACCTCATCTCAGTCTTAAAGAGGCTTGTACTTAGCACATCTCGATCTAAAGGTACATGATATGTTTGATCTGAAAGAATATGTACTAATAAAAAATGAAATAATAACAATTTGAATTTATTGAGAATGAACTCTTGTAGTTAATTACATGGGTAATATACGGTCTAAAAGAATAGAATGGTAAAAATATTTAAGTTAGAATATATAAGTATAAGGGTGTGTTTGGATATACGTTGGCTGAATTGATTTTAATTGATGTGAATTTGTAGAATTGATTTTGAATGAAACTGATTTTAAAGTGACATGATTCTTGTTTGGATGACATAAAATATGAACATGATTTTTTTATTGAATGTTGTTTGGAAACTTGTTTTTAAAATTGATTTTGAGTGTATAATTATTAAAATGGACATTCATTGTCAATATGGTAATTTTTGCTGGTTTGAAAACTTGAAGATATCAAGTAAAACATTGTTGTAATATGGTTGATTGCTTTAGAGTATAACCAAAGTCTTTCACCTGATAATCATTAGATTGTTTATACATAATTTATTTGACATCAAAGATTTACATATTGACAACTTGACAATGATGAATGTGAAAATGATATGAAGATGATATAATATCCAGAGTTGGGTCACGTTCTTTTTTAGTGTTTCAGTTTTACGAGCTGTGAAAAATTAATACATAAATTTTGTGTTTGGAGTTGCTAATTTGCAACTTGAGCTAAATTTCTGATTTTGTAACTTGAGAATTGTAGGTGATATATCGTTAACCTATAAGCTGAAGTGTTATAGAATTTTTTGTTCAATTCTTGCTTCCCACATGGAATGTCAAAGTTTTCAAGAATGAGAAATGATAACAGCTATGGTGACTACAATGAGATTGGAAAACCTCCTATAAATTCATAGGAGGCCAGCCATAATTGTAGATTTTCTACAGAGAAATAAATCATTAACAAAACAGTTCAACAGTGTTTTAGAATTAGTGGCCTTAATGTTTCATCTCACACGGGCAGAGTGATCAACTTCAAAGAAAAAGGAAAAACATTAGATGTACATAGTAGATTAAGACCAAATTATAAAAGAAAAAAAAAACATCTTCTACTGTCCGAAATAACATTAACTCTAACAGAAACATATGATGGATTATGGGGGTGGGAATTAATTGATATGAATTACGCATAGGTAGCCATGGTAATGGAATCATGCAACAATAAGTATCATAGTGAACATAATCTGGGTATGGACCAATTTTTGTAACATGCTTTCAATCGAGTGGATACCTTGCTCTAGCCAAATATATGAGTTCATCATCAATGTACAATAGCCTTTACTATCAATTGATTTTGAGTCACAAATATGAGGTACAATCTAGTTTTTCTGCTTGGAACGTATAATATTATCTCGAATGGTGTCTTGAATACAATCCATCTCAGTTGAAGAAATTACATTAAAAGTTTGGGAATGGTCTAAGTTAACTTCATTGTGACAAGATTGATCATCTAGGTCAAGGACAATGTCTTCATTTTCATATTGACTAAATTGTAAATCAGTTTCAGCATTCCTTCGAATAAAATTGTGAATAGTCGTTGTTGTACAAACTATATGAACTTGTGTTTCATATTTAAACTTAGGCATATGTCGCAAAATAACAAACTTGTTCTTCCATACACCAAAAGTTCTTTCAATTGTGCACCTTAAACTTGAGTGGTAGCAGTTGAAGACCTCATTATGATTTTGAAATCCACTTTTACGCCTAAAATCAGGGAGATGATAGCGTTCACATTTGTAGGGACAAAGATATCCCACTAGTGTTGGATAGCCAACATCTACCAAATAATATTTTTCTGGTAAAATAGAAAAATCAAATATAAACACAAACTTTAATTGAAATTAAAATTTAACTATAGTCATAATAAAGAAGCTATACCTGGAAGAGGATATGGAAAATTCATGCTAGCAGTTGTGAGAGCATGGTCAAAGATACAAGCATCATGAGCAGTACCTTCCAATCCAGCTAATACAAAGGTGAAACACATGTTCCAATCATATACAACACTTATATTTTGTGTTGGAACACCCTTTCTTCCAATAAATCTCGGTTGTTCACTAGGGGATACCACACAAGGAACATGTGTACCATCAACTGCTCCTATGGCGTTTTTTAAAAAAGGCCAATATCGTTGATCATTTTGAATTTTTTATGACTATCACGAAAAAAATGATCTTTTGGTTTGATATACTTCATTGACAATTTAAGGCAAGCAATTAAAACCTTATTAAAATGCCTACTTATTGTCTCCCCAGAGTGTTAAAACCTCTCTTGGAGCATCCTATTGCCAACCATGTTTAAGAATATTGCCACCATTTCTTCAACACCCAAATGATTAGTGGGCACTAATCCATGATTAGCTAAGTTTGTGCATAGTTTATGAAAAGTGAGTTTTTCCATACGAAACATCTCATAACAACGAATAAGATGACCTTGTAAGATTTCATGCACCCATGAATGACCTGTGTGATTGTTGCTTCTACATGGTTCTTTACATAAATATTTTACTATATACTCGCCCACAAGTGCACTCACATTAGATGCTTTTTCCAAAAGGTCATCATCATCATCTTCATCATCATACATGGTTCTTGCACCAATTGATATTTTTTCCATTGGATAAAGAACCTACAAGAAAATATTAGATAGAATTGAACCTAATGAGTGTGTATTTTTGCCCTCATTTAATGTTTAATAATGGGTATTTAATTGAATTTGTGTGCTTAAAGATTGATTTAATTGGGATTTCATATAATTGAGTTTATTGAGCATGAGATACAAAAACATGTCAAAAATAGCTTTTTAGTTGCATAAATGTTCTTTAGATATTTTGAGGTGTGTTAGTGCAGCTACAGCTAAGTTGAGCTCATGGAGGTGTGGAAATAAATTGCTTAAAGCTTCATGACACCTTAAAGATAAATCCAAGAATAAGAAATTATCAAAATCAAAAAAATTCAAGCCAAGCATTGCATGAAGACGGCAAGAAAAACTTGAAAAAGTGAAGAAGTTTGGCTAAACGAAGAAGAGAGCAACAAAAAAATTGGACCTTGTGGTTTTCTTTATCTTTATGATAGAAGATAATTTGGGAAACATATATCTTTAGATATTTTATTTGATATTTTTAAATAATTATCTTATTTAATTATATCATAAAATATTAAAAGATAATAACTACCAAATCTTTTTAAATATGACAAGATCTTCTTGAATCTTTTTAGATCCACAACAAACAAATATATCTTGAAGATATTGGATTATTTTGAAGATAATTTGAGGAGATTGCAAAGGGTTGATTGGGAAAATTAATACAAATATTAATTGGTGATAATTTATCATATATCTTTAATTAATTAATTAATTAAATTATATTAGATATTGATATTATCAACTAACTATATTTGTCAAATAGTCTATATCTCTCCAAATATTGTTCAAATAATTATAAAGATAAATAATATTTATCTTTATTTTATAATATATTTGAGAGGTTTTAGCAATCGAAAAGCCCAATCCAAGTCCTATATAAAGAGACCAAGGGAGAAGTAGAAAAGGCAAGCTCAGGACTTCGGAGTTTTGGAACCCTTAGGGGGGCCTAATTTCGTTTCCTTTTTCTCTATTCTTCTTTCTAATTTTATTTTATTTTTGCACTCTATGGAGTGCTAAACTTCTTGGGTTGATTCACTAGTGCAGATTTTGCTTTTTACCTCGTCTTATATGCCTCGGTTGGCCAGGAACCGAAACATATAATGGCGCGGTGGCATTTTTGCAATTCCAGGCAACTTTTATGCCTCGGTTCAACGAAAACCCGAAGCAAAAGAGGGTTATATGCTTCGGTTCAAAAAAACCGGTGCCAAAAGAGGGTTATATGCTTCGGTTCAAAAAAACCGGTGCCAAAAGAGGGTTATATGCTTCGGTTCCATAGACCCGAAGCCAAAAATGTGGCTGGATATTTCAAAAATGCCACTACCCATTACGTCTTTGGCCTCGGGTGTCACTGAACTGGGGCCAAATAGCGCTATATGCCTCGGTTATTAATTGAACCGAGGCCATATAGTTTAATTAGGGTTCAAAATTGGCGAACACCTCTTCTTCCCTGCGCTGCTTTTCTCCTCTTTCTCTCTCTCTCTCAACCTGCTACTTCAGCCACCCACCACCACCACGTTGTGCTGCCACTGCGTTGCTCTGGCCACCGTCTCCGCAAGCCGTCGCCGGTGGCTCTGGTGGACCGGGAAGCTTGCAAGGTCATACATTTCGAGGAGTTTAAGGATGAGCAAGAGAAGAGGGGTTGCGTTTCTGAAGAACATAAAGGGCGTGGCGAGTGGGTTCATTGGGGAGAGAGAGGCTGCGGCGGCTAACGCAGCGGTCGCCGCCACCAATGTTTCTCCAATGTCACAGCTCCAACAACTAAGTATTCACACAAATAGGGTGTTTTGTCCCGCTTCTAGGTCGTGGTTACTGTGCACGATAAGGGAGATAAAGCTTTTTTTTTAATCAGATTCACCCGACTGTAATGTATCATTTGGTAATGTTAAATGTGAATAGCATTATGTTCCATAGGTTGGATCTAATGTTCTAGTAGTCAGTGGGTGTGAGTGCGGCAGAGCTGGAGGTCGCAGAAGGAGGTGTCGGCATTGCATCTGTGTCAGGAGCTTCAGGGGCACGAGGGGTCGATTTGGACGATAAGGTTAAGTTTGGATGGGAGGTTTCTGGCGAGTGCGGGAGAAGACAAGGTGATACACATTTGATGGAGATCCAAGTTAATGGTGGAACAGTAGCACAGAAGGTGGACTACGCATACACCTTCTTTGAGAAGCAAATCCCAGTGGATACAGTTTTGCAGAACTGGCGAGTGGGTACTGACGTGGTTGAAGATGTGACTATATGGCCTCGGTTCTTACCATAACCGAGGCCAAAGGCTCTGCAAAATTTTTAATTAAAAAAAAATATTGTGAATCTATGGCTCCAGTCCGTCTGCAACCGAAGTAGAAAAGTGTTTTTATGGCCTCGGGTGATAACCGAGGCCAAACGGCACCCCCTTTTGGCCTCACCCCAATATGCCTCGGTTCTAAAACCGAGGCAAAATGACGAAAATAACCGAGGCCAAAAGCCCTTATTACACTGGTGATTCCATTGTAATTTCATTATGGATTCTGAGGTTATAATGAAAAAATTCCTTTATTCTTTTTATTATTGTTGAGGTTTTAAATTATCTATGTCTTTTATCTTTGAATCACGTGAAAAGTAATTGGTTTTACATCATAGCTAATCAGTGAGATGTTTTAATCTATATGCATATCAATAATATGAGTTCAAGAGTTTTTAATTTTAATTGAGAATTTACTTTGATTAAATTTAGAAACTTTCATGTGATTGAATGGGTTTTTGCCGATGATTGAGAATGTACTTTGATTAGGGGTAAAAACTTTAACTAGAATTAATCAAGAATGTACTTTGGTTAATTAGCTTTTTGCTTGATTTTAGAGGTAAAAGAATGGACATGATTAAGGATAGTAATATTTAATTGAGAATGTACTTTGGTTAAATTTACTATGATTAATCTACAAAGTTCTTGCTTTTGATTGAGAATTTACTTTGGTTAATAGTGAGAACGCCAACAAATTAATTGACAATTTACATTGATTAATTTGTAAATATACAACAATAATTAATTGAGCAATAATCTTTAGATAACCGATGATGGATCTATTTTGAAAAAGCAGTGGAATCAATCTATTTTCTTTACTATTATTTTTATCTTATTTTATCTTTTTCCAATTTTATTTCTTTGATCCTTATTTCATTTGATTAACTCTTTTGTATAGTTATTATAAGAACTAATTTGTTAGAAATCAATTCCATGTTCGTTGGGAGACGACTTAGGGTTACTTTACCCTTTCTATTTTCTTGACTACTATCTTAACAATACAGAAGTTGCTATAGTTTAGTAGTATTAATTTGATCGCGTCAATGACAGCGTTATCAGAACCCCTCAAAGTGAATCAAATGGCAACAAGGTTTCTATGACCAGAGTATCCAATCCAATAGGACTGGCAACATCATTAGTGATGAGTGCGTATTTTTGCCCTCATTTAATGTTTATCTATGTGTATTTAATTGAATTTGTGTGCTTAAAGATTCATTTAATTAGGATTTCCTATAATTGGGTTTATTGAGCATGAGATACAAAAACATGTTAAAAATAGCTTTTTAGTTGCATAAATGTTCTTTGGATATTTTGAGGTGTGTTAGTGCAGTTACAGCTAAGTTAAGCTCATGGAGGTGTGGAAATAAATTTCTTAAAGCTTCATGACACCTTAAAGATAAATCCAAGAATAAGAAATTATCAAAATCACAAAAATTCAAGCCAAGCATTGCATGAAGATGGCAAGAAAAGCTTGAAAAACTGAAGAAGTTTGGCTAAACCAAGAAGAGAGCAATAAAAAAATTGGACCTTGTGGTTTTCTTTATCTTTATGATAGAAGATAATTTGGGAAAAATATATCTTTAGATATTTTATTTGATATTTTTAAATAATTATCTTATTTAATTATATCATAAAATATTAAAAGATAATAACTACAAAATCTTTTTAAATATGACAAGATCTTCTTGAATCTTTTTAGATCCACAACAAACAAATATATCTTGAATTTATTGGATTATTTAAAAGATAATTTGAGGAGATTGCAAAGGGTTGATTTGGAAAATTAATAGAAATATTAATTGGTGATAATTTATCATATATCTTTAATTAATTAATTAATTTAATTATATTAGATATTGATATTATCTGTAAGGCACTCTTATTTCAGCCCAAATATTTAAGGGCTGCCCCAAAAATCTAATGGGCCTAAGGGTTGGCCCATAGGGTGTCCAAGGCCCCTAAGGCAGCCACACCCTTCTCACTTCTGTCATTCTTGCAAAAATAGTACACTCACACTCTTATTTTCTCTCCTCAGAGCTCTGATAGGGTTTAACCCCAATCTCGATCCAGTGCACTCAGTCCCGTTTTCTTACTTCGTGTAAGTATTCTACAGCTCATACCTCTCTTTTCCATTTGTATGTTCATATATCCAGTTAGGGTTTCATCGTAAGCTTGTTTTAAAACTCGCTCCGCTATTCTTTTCCAGCTCGTTAATATGTTCTTGGAGCTATTGTGTTCCACTGTTGGTGTCGAACTCTCCTGCTAGCTCCTCCCAAGTAAGGGAAGCTAGAGTTTCTTAGTTTAAATCGATTATTTACCATTTTTGGCATGTTTCATATTTCTAATGTATGTATGGTGTGTACAATGTTGTGAATGAAATATGTGCTTTGCTCTGATGGAATATTGATGTTGGCATGCGTGAACAGTGGAGGGTTCTGGTTTTCTCGCCCAAGCGAGTGTGTCTCGCCTAGGCGAGATTTGCAACAACTTGCCGATGTTGTTTGCGCGAGTTGTCGCTCAAGCGACGAGCTCCTGTTTTGAGCGAGAGTCTATCTCGCTCAGGCGATGAGGTCTCGCCTAAGCGAGAGAACGCGTAAGCCACTATTCGCCTAAGCGAGAGACCCTCTCGCTTGAGCGAGACCTTTCAACCTGAGCGAGGAGCTGGGCGAGGGTGCATTTCTATTTTGTTGCTTCTCGGTTCTTGGATGGTTGGCACATGTTTGATTGGATTGTTATGTTAAAAGCATGAGAAGAATAATTATGCATGAGTGATATGGTTCATGGGTTGTGAATGATAAGTTTGATATGATCTTGGCATGTGACTTGAATGGGATGGTTGGTTATCAAAGTGACATGGTTATGGCATGAATAAAGGATTCAATATGATTATTGGAAATATGATTTGTATGTGATTAGGGCGTAATTCTATGATAGTTTCGTGGTGATGCCTCATTGGTTAGGACGTAATTCCATGAGCCTCTAGGTGAGACCTCATGGTGGTGCCTTAGTTGGTCGGGACGTAATTCCATGACCCTTGTTAGTAGGAGTTCATGGTGGTGCCCCATCTATATAATTTAGTAAGGATTCAAGGTAAGGTTGCATCCTGACACTCTAAAGAGTCAGTTAGTCTCACATAGAGCGTACTGACTCTAGTGGTGAGAGTACCAGGAGGCCTGAAACTCATTAAGGGCTAACCTTATGTTGGGGGATGAGACATTGTAACATTTAGCTCGGTAGAGTAGCTTAGTAGAGTAGGGAAGTCCACCATAAGTGCAAGCATCCGCTGAATTCAACTAATTATATGTATCCGAATGAGTCGTGTCTGAGTCTTGATGTATTGTTTGCAAGTCATAGCATGATTGGTTGACATATGTATCTTGAACTATGAAATTGTATGTAATTGTATGATAAACCATTTTTTGGCTCTAACTTACCCTTCTGTTGTATGTTTTGTCTGGTGTGGTTTTCTCTTTTGCGATGATCATCAACTTATTGATGTGAGCATATGCAAGAAACCCTCGTGGTCAACAGGGGAACGGTGACTTTGTTGCGTAGCCCGCCTGGGCTAGATTCCGCGTATTGGGCTTTTCTTTTTATGTTATGGCCCATGTATTGGTTTGTCTTTTAATCTTAATTGGATCACTATTGGATTTTGTACCTATCTTGTATTGGCATCGTGGTGTGTCTTAGGATTTCCTTTTATGAATTCTTGAATATCTTTAAGGAGTGATTCTATACTCCGACCCTTTGCTCATAATATTATATCGAGTGACGTGTCATTTAAGTAAGTTTATTTATTAAATGGGAC
Source organism: Vigna unguiculata (assembly GCF_037176805.1). Taxonomy (NCBI): domain Eukaryota; kingdom Viridiplantae; phylum Streptophyta; class Magnoliopsida; order Fabales; family Fabaceae; genus Vigna; species Vigna unguiculata. Next base: position 18,289,614 of record NC_140802.1, read on the forward strand.
ATTACATTATCAACCAACTATATTTGTCAAATAGTTTATATCTGTCCAAATATTTTTAAACTAACTATAAAGATAAATAATATTTATCTTTATTTCAAAATATATTTGAGAGGTTTTAGCAACCGAAAAGCCCAGTCCAAGTCCTATATAAAGAGACCAAGGGAGAAGCAGAAAAAAAAAAAGCTCGGGACTTTGGAGTTTTGGAACACTTAGGGGGGCCAAATTTCGTTTCCTTTCTCTCTCTCCATTCTTCTATTATTTTTATTTTATTTTGCATTCCATGGAAGTAGAGATGGCAAATAAACCCGTCCCCGTAGGTATTGTCCGAACCCGTCCCCGTTTTGACGGGGAATCCCCGCATTGACTGGGCATGGGTATGGGTATGGGGAATCCCCGACTTTTTCAATTGGGTATGGGGATGTATATATCCCCGCCATAATACACGTCCCCGCCATATCTCCATTCTCGTTTAAATTATTAAAATATTCACAATTAATTAAGTAACCCCACACACACACACACACACACACACACACACACACATATATATATATATATATATATATATATATATATATATATATATATATATATATATATATATATATATATATATATATATATATATATATTTATTTCTTTTAATTATTTGGTTTGTCATGAAACTCATTCGCATCTCCAATATATTTTTTATCTTATCATAACCTTTATGTAATTATGTTAAAATGATGTATGTTAATTAAAAAAGTTTTATGCCTCACATTTGAATATTTCTGTTATTTTTTAATATTTTTATTTATTATATATTTTCCTTTCACATGAGAATGTTTATACTCTCAATTTAAGGTAATATAAAAAAAAATTATTTACTTATTATTATTATTATTAATTTTTGTTTAATTTGAAGAACTCTTTTGTTTCATTAAAATAATTATTTTGTTATTTTTCAACCATTGAGTATATATGTTGATATTTGAAAAGTTTTCTTAGTTCTCTAAGATATTTTTCATCTTACCATACCTTAATTATACATTTGATTTCCTTTGTGCGATTTCTTTCGATAGTCTCTCAAATTATTTCAAAAACACACATTTGTTAGTTTTTTAATATTTTTATTTATTGTTTTTATTTTCATCATGTAGAATAATATTTCGATATATTCTATCTAATTATTTTTTATTTTATAACTCATTATTAATCATACTGTAATTTTTTCACTTTAAATTATGTTTGAAGTGGTTAAAATTATATATATATAATGATATTTAGGAATAATATATGATAATTCACTACAAGAAAAACATGAAATAGTGACTGATTTAGTTAGTAACCCATATCAGTCACTATTTTTCATCATTGGTGGTAGTAGTTGATTTATTGTCTGAATCAATGATTAAATTAGTGACCGATTCAATGATCGAATCGATACTTGATTTAGTAACCAATTTAATTACTAATTTATTTGTAATTTAATGATAAATTTTTTGGTCACTAATGATATATCTATTTAATTTTAACCACTTCAAACATAATTTAATAATTAGTTCTCTAAGGTATTTTTCATCTTATCATACCTTTATTATACATTCAATTTTCTTTATGCGATTTCTTTCAATAGTCTCTCAAATTGTTTCTAAAACACACATTTGTTAGTTTTTAATATTTTTATTTATTGTTTATTTTCATCATGTAGAATAATATTTCGATATATTCCATATAATTATTTGTTATTTTATAACTCATTATTAATCATACTGTAATTTTTTCACTTTAATTGTATAAATAACTTTTATTTACTACAATATAAAAATTTAATGTAATTGCTATGATTTTTTTTTGTCACTATCTAACATATATTGAAGTTAAAAAGATACAAAATCTATGTCAAAATTTTATTATTATGTTTATTATTTGTTCTTTGTGTTATTTTGATCAAGTGATGTATTATAACTTTTATTAATATATAAAAAAGAGATTCATTAGAATTTAAAAAAGTGAAGTAAACAAACATTTAAAATATATTTTAATTTGAATATTTGTTTTCCTTTTATATTTTTTTGAAGTATTTTTTAATTTTATCAACTAAGTTCATCAATGTTGTAGTTTGCAAATTTAATAAATGTTTTGGTTCTCATGAAATTTTATTTGGTATTTTAATCTAAAATGTAGACAATTATAATTTATTTCAAAGTATTTGATATGGAAGAAACAATCATTCTCCTAATATTGAATATTTGATAATATTATGTTTTCTTTACCGTAATATTTTTTCTTTTATAAAAAATAATATTGAAGTAGTTAGAACACGGGTACGGGCATGGGTACGAGATTATACCCGTTACCCGGTGGGGATGGTGATGAAGGATTGACCCCAACCAAGGATGAAGGCACATGCTTAAGAAGACTAAGCATGTTTAGAAAGGAAGTTCACTAATCCTTCATCCCTTTCATTTGTGTTTGTTATTTTTGATTCCTTAAGTTGACTTAGTTGAATCAACTTTAGTTGACATGTTGACCTTTGACTAGGTTTGACTTGTTGACTATAGTTGACTTGACTTAAGCCAACATGCTAATCTATGTTTATATGCTTTGTAGGTTAATTAGGAGTAAGAAAGCAATGCTAGGTGGCGCATGATGATTGGGGAGCATAAATGATGTGGATGAGAAAGTAAAGCAAAGGCATAAAGCATAAAGTAAAAGGCATAAAACAAGTGTACCTATGTACCTTTAGTCTCCTTTGTTTTTAGCAGACTTTGGCCACTTTTTGGAGACATATGAGACACATTCTTTGTCTCCTTTTGTGCTAGAACGAAATTAGCCTTGCACACACCATAGTTGGCTCTTTTGTCTCTCATTTTTGTAACCTTATTTGACCTAGTTTCTAGAAGCTAGGGTTAGGTTTTTGTAGAGACATCCTTAGGTATATTTTATTTGCTTAGAGGCCCATAAACTCTTCTATATAAGGGGTGCTCCTAGACTTGTAAAAGGGTTGAACATTTTGAAGTAAAAACACTCTTGTGTCTCAACCATTTGTGAGAGTTTCCTCCCTTGGGAGTGAATACTTTTAAGCCTTATCTTGCATAGCAAGTGGCGGCACACATCCACTCATCTTCAAGGTTGCCATGGCTTCTAGCCTAGCCTTGTAGTGGCGTGCTTCTCACATTTTTTACCATTTCTTTCCTTTCCATTTTATGTTTTCTTCTTCCTTTGATTATTCTTGGTTTTCTATGGTTTATGTGCTTTCCATTTCTTTTTTGTTTTGAATCAATCCATCATCTTCTTTTCTTGAGCTTTGTGAAAGGAACCTTCACATCTAGATAGCTTGCTATCTTAATGTCCAGTGGGGATTTCACTTAACTTTCTTAATCAACTCACTTCAATAATCTTAAAAAGGAACAAGGTAATCCTTCATCAGATGGGGATGGGACAAAAGTTTAATACCGTTGGATTTGGGTATGGGGATGAATTTTTTATGCGGGGATGGGTATGGGATAGTGAAACCCGTACCCACCCCGCCCCGTTGCCATCCTTACATGGAAGGCTAAACTTCTTTGGTTGATTCCATTGTAATTTCTTAATTGGATTTTGAGGTTAGATCAATTAATTTGTTTGTTCTTTTTATTCTCGTTGAGATTTATTTTCATCTATGTCTTTTGGTTCTTAATTTAGTAAAAGTAAATATTTTTACATTGTAGCAAGTTAGCACGATGTTAAATCTACATAACATAACAATCGTATGAGTCCTAGGGTTTTTAAATTTTAATTGAGAAGTTACTTTGATTAATTTTAGAAACTTTCATATGATTGAATGAATTTTTGCTAATAATTGAGAAGTTACTTTAATTAGAGGTGAAAACTTAGATTAAAATCAATCAAGAAGTTACTTTGGTTAATTAGCCTTTTACTAGATATAAGAGATAAAAGAATGGACATGATTAGGATTAGTAATATTTAATTGAAAAGTTACTTTGGTTAAATTTACTAAGATTAATCTACAAAGTTCTTGCTTTTGATTGAGAAGTTACTTTGATTAAAAGTAAGGACGCCAACAAATTAATTGAGAAGTTACCTTGATTAATTTGAAGTCTTAAACAAGAAATCAATAACAATAATCTTTAAGAAACCAATGATGAATCTTATTTTGAAAAAGCAGTGAAATCGACCTAATTTTCTTTACTATTGTTTCTATCTTATTTTATCTTTTTATCTTTATCTCTCATATTTTTATTATTTTATTTTACTAACTCTTTTATATAGTTTTATAATAACTAATTTGTTAAAAATCAATTTTGTGTACCTTAGAAGGCGACTTAGGGTTACTTTACCCTTTCTATTTTTTTGAGTATTATCTTAGCAATACTGAAGTTGTTATAGTTTAGTAGTATTAATTTGATCGCGTCAATGATAACGTTATAATAAGATGGAGTACTCAACAACATCAGCAAAAATATAACGATAAATATAACGATAGTAAAAAACACAGTCGTTTTTTAATTTCCTTCTAACATATAACTTACTGAAGTAGCAGTTTCCAAGTATGGCACCCGCTTTTATTCAATAAAACCTTCTCCTCCTTGGTAAACAGCTTCCGCTTACCTATTCATGCAGGCACGAAAGATTTAGAACAACGATCCCAACACTTGAAAAAATCCAGACATGCGACAAGAAAAAAAATCATTCATTTGATCACAGTGCAATTTCTTAGCCCACATTGTCATTTGTTAACAACCATGAGATGCAGCAACAGTGCACTAACGACCAACCAGTTAGACTCTATGAGTAAACTTCTAAATAAACACTCATCAAAAGAAAAAAAAGATAAAATGAATTAAGCTTGGAAGGTAAGTTAAATTTAACTCATGACGAAAGTGTTATTCGGAAACATACGTAAACCAAACCATTAGTTTTCACTGGATTAGTTCATATCCCAGACATTCAATATTCAATTGTAAAACACAACAAACCATTGTAAAAGAAAATAATGTAAATGATCACAAATAAGGGTCGAGTTCATGGATAACATTATAATTGGGAAAGGGGGTATGTCATGGATGACATTATAGTTTGTAAGTTTGAATTTATTTAATTCATAATGCACATAAGTTTAACACCATACAACTAGACAGTAGAAGAAATCCAAATAGAGCTCACTGAAAGTAGTTCGGAGGAGGTTAGAAGCATCCTAGGTGTCAAAGACATATAAAAGCCACAACAGTCATTAGGAGAATTTTGTGTCTTTTGCATTGAGACTCAAAATATCACTCCGCAGATAATTATACAAGTTCAGAAAAAGTTATAATATTCCCAAATCAATCATTTATTCATTCAGAATGATCATTGTCTCCAAATGAAACCCACCGTTTTGTATTTTATTTTTCACAAACCATGGAATCAAACTGAAAAGGTTTAATCATTTGGGTTTACAGGTACAACTAACATAGATAAATTCCCTTCTACTTAAACTTTGTACAATACATATCTGGTGTCATTAATGCATTACAATAATTAAGGATTCATTATATTTGTTATCTATAATTCTAGCAAAACCCTTTGAATTTTTTACTTGCCATCTGCATTTATCATTTATTGTAATGAGATCACACCACTAGTTGCTAGTATTCCTTTAGTTTAAAGAACACAAAACTTTAAAGTATGCATTATGTGGTGAAGCTCATGGTCAAAGTGACAGAAGACTAATATCATTACTTCTGTGGTTTTCTCTGATTTCTGTGTTACATCAAAGAGCCAGTCAAATAGGGATACAATATTAAATATCTATAACTTCATGATACCTCTTTGTTCCAATCCATAAGCCAAAGTTCAATACATATAAAGCAAATACAACAAGGCATTCAAATTTTCTTAAACTAGATTTCACTACACAATAATCACTTTGTTAAATCATTTGGGTTATTTGCTATAATCATAAGTCAATCCATCAAGACATCCACATCATCTCGCAATACAAGGAACATTTCTCTATTTGACTTTTGCACCATCAATTGACAACACTTTCCTCGGAAAACACAATCACCATTTATTGCAGGAATATTTCTAAGTTCGGCCACTACATCACCAATGGATGCACTACTTGTAGCATCAACACGTGATTTGCATGATTCCGCAATTACACTTATCCTGTCAGCTATCCTTGATGAGGCAATTGCCTTTTTCTTTACCCTTCACAACAACATTATTGTTTCTTTTTCTCTTCTCCCCATTCTTTTGTGTTCCTAATCCTTGGCTACTAGTTCCTTGTGAAACATTAAAATTAAGGCCTTCAATATCATTTATTGCCCCAACACTACCATCTTTACTATCACCTGAACCTTCCTCCAAATTAAGGCCAATGCCTTCTAAACTTGGACAATACACATCATTAACATTTATGTCAAGACTAGTAGGCAACATTCCAATTGAGGGAGTCCATTCACACTCTCCATTAGCCATAACATCTTTGAAAAGTGTGGTCAATTGGTGAGCAAATGCAAGTCCCTTATACCTAAGTTTTCCATATTGAGGATTTTCTTGCATGTTTACAGCCCAAAATATCTATTATCATAACAACATTAAGCACAAACATAGTATGTGTTAAAATTCATACTTATTTAGTACATACCAATATTTTTCTCTCCCACCAATCATCTGGTGCATCAACTGTATTCTTCATGTTGTCCCATCTCAAGCCTGTTTCTTTACCAAATAATTTATAGCATGCTCTCCAATCTCTTCTAAGGTTATCATACCTATTTTTAAACTTTGACTTGGGATAATTGATGAGTGCGTATTTTTGCCCTCATTCAGTGTTTACTTCTGGGTATTTAATTGAATTTGTGTGTTTAAAGATTGATTTAATTGGGATTTCCTATAATTGAGTTTATTGAGCATGAGATACAAAAACATGTTAAAAATAGCTTTTTAGTTGCATAAATGTTCTTTGGATATTTTGAGGTGTGTTAATGCAGCTACAACTAAGTTGAGTTCATGGAGGTGTGGAAATAAATTGATTAAAGCTTCATGACACCTTAAAGATAAATCCAAGAATAAGAAATTATCAAAAGCACAAAAATCCAAGCCAAGCATTGAATGAAGACGGCAAGAAAAGCTTGAAAAAGTGAAGAAGTTTGGCTAAACCAAGAAAAGAAGAAAGAAAAATTGGACCTTGCGATTTTCTTTATCTTTATGATAGAAGATAATTTGGGAAAAATATATCTTTAGATATTTTATTTGATATTTTTAAATAATTATCTTATTTAATTATATCATAAAATATTAAAAGATATTAACTACCAAATCTTTTTAAATATGACAAGATTTTCTGGAATCTTTTTAGATCCACAACAAGCAAATATATCTTGAAAATATTGGATTATTTAGAAGATAATTTGAGGAGATTGCAAAGGGTTGATTTGGAAAATTAATACAAATATTAATTGGTGATAATTTATCATATATCTTTAAGTAATTAATTAATTTAATTATATTTGGAAAATTAATACAAATACTACTTATCTATAACGCTGTCGTTGACGCGTTCAAATTAATACTACTTATCTATAACAACTTTAGTATTGTTAAGAGAGTAGTCAACAAAATAGAAAGGGTAAAGTAACCCAAAGTCGTCTTCCAACGAACACGGAATTGATTTTTAACAAATTAGTTCTTATAAAACTATACAAAGCGGTTAGTCAAATAAAATAAAAAATATAGCGGATTAAGATAAACAAAGATAGAAATAAAATTTAAAAGATAAAAAGAAATAAAAACAATAGTAAAGAAAATAGATTGATTCCATTGCTTTTTCAAAATAGATTCATCATTGATTATCTAAAGATTATTGCTCAATTAATTATTGTTGTAGATTTGCAAATTAATCAATGTAAAGTCTTAATTAATTTGTTGGTGTTCTCACTTTTAACCAAAGTACAGTCTCAATTAAAAGTGAGAACTTTAGATTATCCATAGTGAATTCAATCAAAGTACAGTCTCAATCAAATTTTACTATGCCTAATCATGTCTATTCTTTTATCTTCTCACCAAATAAAAAACTTAATTAATCAAAGTAAAGTCTCGATTAATTTTCATTAGAGTAAATACCTTTAACCAAAGTAAAGTCTCAATTATTGGTAAAAACTCATTTAATCACATGAAAGTTTCTAAATAAAATCAAAGTAAAGTCTCAATTAAATTTAAAAATCTTTCAACTCATATGATCAACATGCATATAGATTTAAAATCATTACTTTTTATGAGATTCCAAGATAAAAGACATAGATGAATTAAAACCTCAACAATAATAAAAGAACAAAGAAATTAATTCATTTTAACCTCAAAATCCATAATGAAATTACAATGGAATCAACCCAAGAAGTTTAGCAATCCATGGAATACAAAAGAAGAATAGAGAGAAGAAAAGAGAGAGAAAGGAAACGAAATTAGGCACCCCTAAGGGTTCCAAAACTCCGAAGTCCCGAGCTTGCGTTCTTCTGCTCCTCCCTTGGTCTCTTTATATAGGAATTGGACTAGGCTTTTCGGTTGCTAAAATCTCTCAAATATCTTTTAAAATAAAGATAAATATAAATATTTAAAAATATTTGGAGAGATATAGAGTATTTGACAAATATAGTTGGTTGATAATATCAATATCTAATATAATTAAATTAATTAATTACTTAAAGATATATGATAAATTATCACCAATTAATATTTGTATTAATTTTCCAAATCAACCCTTTGCAATCTCCTCAAATTATCTTCTAAATAATCCAATATCTTCAAGATATATTTGCTTGTTGTGGATCTAAAAAGATTCCAGAAAATCTTGTCATATTTAAAAAGATTTGGTAGTTAATATCTTTTAATATTTTATGATATAATTAAATAAGATAATTATTTAAAAATATCAAATAAAATATTTAAAGATATATTTTTCCCAAATTATCTTCTATCATAAAGATAAAGAAAACCGCAAGGTCCAATTTTTCCTTCCTCTCTTCTTGGTTTAGCCAAACTTCTTCACTTTTTCAAGCTTTTCTTGCCGTCTTCATTTAATGCTTGGCTTGGATTTTTGTGCTTTTGATAATTTCTTATTCTTGGATTTATCTTTAAGGTGTCATGAAGCTTTAATCAATTTATTTCCACACCTCCATGAGCTCAACTTAGTTGCAGCTGCACTAACACACCTCAAAATATCCAAAGAACATTTATGCAACTAAAAAGCTATTTTTAACATGTTTTTGTATCTCATGCTCAATAAACCCAATTATAGGAAATCCCAATTAAATCAATCTTTAAACACACAAATTCAATTAAATACCTAGAATTAAACACTGAATGAGGGCAAAAATACGCACTCATCAATAATCTCTTCCAATTAACTCCTTAAATTTGCTTGAAATTCCAAGCCACCCTTTCTTAGTAAAACTAGTGCCAAGACGTTCACCATTTGTCACTTGCTCTAAGCATGATATGATAAAACTCTCATTTGCTCTATGATCCCAAACTGCCTTTTCTATTTCTATACTCATGATTCTAAACATGAACATATTTCTAGTCATATTAATAAGCATATACTTTGGATAACAAATAAATTTAGAGTGAATATATCTATCTATAAATAATGTATAAATTATTCAATAAAAACAACAACAAATTTAAATAACTAAAGAGAAACGACAACTTACTTTGAACAATAGAAAGACGAAGAGCAACTTTAGTGAGAGCAAAGAGAACAAGAATAATGAATATATAAAGAAATTTGTAACCTCTTTTCAATGTTTCGCAAAATTTGGTAATAGGAATGAATTAATGAAATATTAGTACTTTCAACAACCAAATCCTGCAGAGAATAAAGAAAAGATTCACACTTAATGTTAAAGTAACTATAATTTTTCTAAGATTTGTCCGTATGAGAAGGATGTGAAGAAACTATGTTCATAAGTAGAAAAAAAATGAACTAAACACAAAAAGATAGGTGTTAATTTTGTAAGTGTGGTCGGTCATCTAACATTTTTAAGGTTCATAAATGCATATGGGATGTGATTACATTAGTAACTTGTCCACAAAATTGGAGACGTTCCTATGTGGAATTTTATCGAACAACTTGTGTGCCAACTCTTGTTTACCATATTCTAAAGAAAGCTTTCATGAAGGTTGGGTCTTCTAGAAATTAAAAATCACCCTTTCCTTATCTTTACGCAATTGCTACGTTTGGATTCATGGCCAAGCCAACCGCGTCATTAGAACTCTTCCCCGTCAAAAGTTCTTCTCCTTTATCTCTCATGTCTTCTTCTTTCTTTCTTCTGCAACTTTTACCTGCAAACAACCAAAGAACCCTTTAGAAACAAGGTGTACAAAAATAAATATGACAAAACGAAAGCTCCAAATTGATTTTCATTGAAGAAAAAGTGAGAATAAGTGACTTCTTTGAGAATGTGAATCCGCTACCTTCAAATTGATTTTGTAAAATAGCCAAACAATCTATAATGTGATTTTCATAATTTTATATGCATAAAAAATTGATTTCGAGTCTTGTAAGGCCCACTTTAATTGCTGCCCTAATTTTAAAGGGGCCACCCTGATTAGTTGGGCCTAAGGTAGGCCCATAGGATGTCCAAACCCCTAAACCTGTCCTAGCCATTTCATTCACTTCACTTTTCAGAAAAAAAAGCCACCTTACTTCTCTCATTTCCTCTCAAACGACACTCTGCTAGGGTTTTGAGCTTGCTCATACTCAAGTTAGCTCAACCATTTTCTACTCCACGTAAGTTGTATCTCACTCATATTCTTCCATTCCTAGCTTGATTTTCGTGATTCCAACTGAGGTTCGTCATGATAACCTCATTCCATTTGTCTGTCATTTTTCCAGCTCACTAAGTTGTCCTAGGAGTTGTGGTGCTTCTCTGCTCATACTCAAAACCCTCACAGTAGCTCTTCTAGGTAAGGGAAGCTAGGGTTTCGTGTTTAAATGTATTTTACTTGTGTTTCAGTTCTGTCTTGTGCTTTTGGGTGATTGTGTGGTGTTTAAATTATTATGAACATGTACTGTGCTCTATTTTAGATAAATCTATTTGGCGGCATGCGAGGATCTGATAATATCGCCCAAGCGAGTGGGTCTCGCCTAAGCGAGATTATCAGAAACCTTCCCAAGTGTTGCGCGAGTTGTCGCCTAGGCGATGAGCTCTAGTCATGAGCGAGAAGCCATCTCGCTCAGGCGAGAAGGTCTTGCCTAAGCGAGAGAACGTGACAGCACCACTGTTCCCCTTTTCGAGCTCTCGCCTAGGCGAAAGGAGCTCGCTTGAGCGAGAGAACCCTCTCGCTTGAGGGAGAATGTGCTCAGGTTCTTCTTTCTTCTTTGTTCTTGGATGTTTGCCACATGTCTAATTGAATTACTATGTTAAAGCATGAAATGAGTGATTTTGTATGTATTGAATGGTTTATGGGCTGGAATTGATGAACTTGACATGATCTTGGCATGTTACATGAATGGGATGGTTGGTTATAAATGTTGATATGGAATTGGCAAATATAATGACTTTATGTTGGTTGGAGAAATATGATGTTGGTATGGTCAGGACGTAATTCCACGAAGGTTTCGTGGGGGTGCGTAATTGGTCAGAACATAATTCCATGAATCTTTAGGTGAGATCTCATGGTGGTGCCTCAATGTTCAGGACGTAATTTCACGATGGTTGCGTGGTGGTGCCTCATTGGTCAAGACGTAATTCCATAACCCTTGTTAGTGGGAGTTCATGGTGGTGTCTCATGCTTAAGGCGTAATTCCACGAAGTTCGTGGTGGTGCTTCATTATATAATTTAGTAAGGATTCAAGTAAGGATTGCATCATGACACTCTAAAGAGTCAGATAGTCTCACGTAGAGCGTACTGACTCAAGTGGTGAGAGCAGTAGGAGGCCCTAGTCTTTGGCAGGATAATGGCCTTAGATGTTTGAAGACTAACCTTGTGAGTGGTAGGGTGAAACCCATTGGCAATTGGCTCTGCAGAGCAGTAAAGGCCACCACAAGTGCAAGCATCCAGTGAATCCGACTAATTATATGTATCCGGATAATTCGTGTCTTGAGTCTTACTGTCTTGTTTGTGAGTGATCACATGCTTGGTTGATGTATGTATCTTTGACTATAGAATTGTATGCAATGGTATGATAAAACATTTTTCTACTCTAACTTACCATTTTTGCTTGTTTGTATGTCTTGGGTGTGGTTTTCTCCTCTTGCGATGATCATCAATTTATTGATGTGAGCAGATGTGAGAACTCCCTGTGATCATGAGGGTGATGGAGATTCCGCTGCTTAGTCCGTCTTGGGTCAGATTCCACTTTTTTAGAGTTTACTTTAGGACTGTGATCCATGTATTGTTTGCTCCTTGAGCATTTATTTTGGATACTGTAGATCCCTTACGCTATTTTGTTATTGGTATCGTGATGTGCCTTAGTTTTCCTTCTAAATATTTTTCTGGATAACTATAAAGAGTAGCGTTTATACTCCATGACTTTACCCATTTTATTATTCATCGTAATGTTTTATTTAATTATGTTATTACTTATCTAGGACGTTATAAGTCTTCTGGACGAGAAATCAAATCGCACTAAATATATATAAGAAAATTAATATATCGTAAATTTAATTTAGTTTGACGAAAAAATGAATATATTACATTCTTTCTCAATTCATGTTTGCTGTAAAAGGAATCTTCATCCTTTTTCTTTTCCTTTTTTGTCTTGGAGCCGAGCATGTCGAGTCTTGTCTTCGAGAAGCCACAGAACATGCCCTTAAAATAACACCTAATTTAGAACATCTGTCTTAGCATGTCATAAACTTTACGTTATTATTATTATATTATAAACCCAAATCTACACTTGCTTATTCAAACACCTTTTCACGCTCCCCAGCTTCTTTATGCTCCGCTGCCCTTCTTCCCCACTCTCCCAGTGCTAAATTGAATCAAATTTTGCAACTTGGTAGAGGTACACATACTTGAAGAATGAGGGGTCCTTTGGGTGCAGTAATAGGTAGGTTCCCATCAAGTGATGGAGTTACCCAAATGGGTGGAATCATAAGACACAACAGGCAATGCAGGGACATCACTGTTCTTGTGATCTTCATAGCTTTTTCGGTGGCAATGGTAGTCAACTCCAGCTTTGCTTTCAACCAAGGAAACCCACTAAGGTGAGTAATATAAAGTTTCCAACTTTATCTGGGTGTTTGCTGTTTGGTGAAATTCGTAGCGAATGCATTTATAAAAAATAATGTCATTTTCTTGGAAAATGGGTTTTCTCGTTTCTGTGCAAGGGATTGTTCAGATTACATGAAATTCTGATTTTCAGATAGCAGGTGGGTCAAATCATTCACTTTTGATAACAGACACATGCATATGTAGTAGCATTAAGCCCATTACTTTTGTTCTCCTTTTTTCTGTTATCATTATGTAACTTGTGATTACTGCCACTGTGATTTACCAGGCTTACTTATGGACTGGACTACAAAGGGAATTTGTGCGGCGACAAGCATGCCCACCCTGGCCTCAGTGAATTGGAGCTCAGATATTGGCAAAATCCTAATCAGGTTTATGAGAGTGGACTGAAGGATAGCAAATTCAAACTGGGGGATGCCCGCAGTATATGCTTGTCTGAGTGCCCTATACCTTCCGAAGATTCCCTTAATTGGGTGTGTGATTATCCAGAAGGAGATATTCGTCTTTCCATGACGGATTGGGCTAATAGGAACTATGATTATTTCGAGTTCCTTACACCCGAAATGAGAAATTCCTCTCTTCAACTTCAGGGTCCATGTTATCCTGTCATATTCCCTAGTGTAAATGGTGAGCAAAGTATTCCATTTTTGATGCATTAATAAATGCATATGTTGTATGCTAGCAAATGGTTGTGAATGCATAGCTTTGATTATTCACCATGGATGGATGTAGGCCCCTTGTGCGAAAGACATTTTATTTTTTTCTCGCTTCTTCTTTTATATGCACCTTTTGTAATGTTTTTTGCGTGTTTTGGAGGGTGGGTGTCAATCTCCTATATATTGAATTTATATTGTACCTGGTTCTTAATGCTTATTTTTGTCTAGTTTACTGGAGTTGCCAATTTATTGCTCGACCATCAAACACGTCTTTGAAGCATTGGCAACAGATGGGCGGAGTCAAAATCAATGAAGACATTATTATTGATAAGTCTATTCACAAGTCTATTAATTCTCGATCTGCTGTTTTAAAGGTTAACATTTTTCTTCTACTTATTTATTTATTTATTGGTAGTGATTGTGATTTGTTCATAGGAAGTATTATCACTCAAAATCCATGTTCTATCTGGGTACATATTATAGCATTTCTCTATTCTATTTCAAATGACAGCTGCTTTGTGTAGTTCATAAACTACAATATCATCTCCCAGTGCCTGTATTAGCCGAATGGGCAGTGCTTAGAAGGAAAGCATCTGGTTTGGATTGAAACTGCTAATAGTTTTTCAGTGATAGGGTAAAAATTATGATGCTAGTAGATATGCATTTTGTGTGAAATCTGTATAACATATCTATTTTCATCTCCTACTTTCTCAATTTTATTCTCCAACTGTGCCTCCCTACCAATGTTGATTGTCTTTATTTTTTATGTTGTGCCATTCAGTATTTTGTGTGTTATGTGCTGTGGAATTTGAATGTGACATGATCTATATTTGCAGAGGTACATGGCAGACATAGGAAAGGCATGGCCTGTGCTGATTGTTTGTGGAGGGATTTTGCCTCTTTTTCTGTCTGTGATTTGGCTGATGATGATTCGACATTTTGTTGCTGCAATGCCTTGGATAACAGTTGTTCTGTTTAATGTTCTAATAATATCTGTCACAATGTTCTACTACCTAAAAGGTCAGTAACTCTTTGGCTGTTAAAGTTTTTTTTTTTTAATAAAATATCAGTGTTTTTATGAAATATCATTATATAAATGTTGAAAAAGTACGAGTACTCTTTTTGGATTAATGTCCTTTTGTCCCCACTTTATCCATTCTATTTGTTTAATGCTTGCTCTAGCAGCATAGCCTCAATTTTTGAGCTTGTTGTGCCCTTGTATCAACTATACTGTTTATATCCTATCAACAAGAAAATTCTTTTTTGGATTTTGTGTGGCAAGGGTAAAGCCATTGTTTATGACTTACAATAAATAAAGAATAGCTTCCCAGGCAAGAGATAGGCCAGACCGATTCTACACATGTTTTGGTAAAATACTTAGCTTTCAATGTACTACATAAAAGCACATAAACTATTAGGATGCATTTCTTATGAAATATATGAATATGGAGTATAGAAAGTGCTATATTGCTGAGTTTTCCTGGAGATATGTTGACCAAAGAATTATTGATTAGATCTTATACTGTTCTCTCAATAAGTTTATATTTATTGGTGATTTTAGTTGCCACCTATGGTGATTTTAGTTGCCACCTATTCTGTCAATAGTACTGAATTAGTTTTTCTTAATAAACAGCTGGATGGATTGGAAATGATGCTATTTCTCCCATCATTGGTGAACATGATCCTTACGTTAGTGTATATGGGAGGGTAAGTAACATCCTAAGTGAGTCTTCTTTGTCTCTCTATATTGATAAATTTTTGTTGTAGATCTAATGAAACTGTCACTTTTAGGAGCTGACTCATATACGGGCTGTCACTATACTTATGACCTTTATCATGGTTGTTGCCTTTCTTACATCAATTGCTATTGTTCGACGCATCCTTATGGCAACATCTGTCCTGAAGGCAAGCATCACTTTATAATATGGAATTATTTAACTATGATTGGTTTGTTTACTTTTAGTCACTTAATTTATATCCAATGGCAATTGCATGTAACTTTTAGACCTTATGAAGTACCATACACTATGAGTATTGTGTTACTGGCTATGGAGGAGCAGTTGGGGTACATTTATAGAGTTGTGCAGGGAAAATAAGAATTCAAAGCTAGTGCTCATTTTGTTTATTTTCGATCTTGCAATGGTAATATTGACAGCTTTATCCAACTATGAATAGGTATTAAATATAGGTAGTAAGTGGTTATATTGGAAAACTATTATATGTACCTACAACATTAATTACCTAAATATAACATCTGTTGGAGCTTGTTTCGATCCTTATTTCTACGGTTTCAACTTTTGTTGAAAGACTTCTATCTCTCATACACTTCCTCCACCACTATTTGCTGTCTTTTACAGTTGGCACTTATTGTGGCTTGTAGATTGTTGCTGTAGTTTTGATTGTTAGTGAATTCTTCCTTCAATTTGCCTTCCTTTACTCAAAGTGGATACAAATGTCCCCGGTGTTCGTTTTGTAAGAGAATTGGCCACACTCAAGATAAATGCTTCTCCTTTCATGTTTTTCCTAGCAGAACAACAAACACCTTTCAACTTGATAAGTTTTACAGCTTTTTTCTAGGGAAGAATATCAAGAATATTTAAGTTCGAATTCCAACAACCAAGCACAACCTTTCACTAGTTTCTCAAAAGCTTGTATTTCTCAAACATTGGAATGTCAAAGTTCATGCGTAACTGACGCAAATGCTTTCAATCACATTTATAGTAATACTAAGTGGAACTTTTGAAAAATTAAATGGAAAAAGTTAATTGTGCCTTAGTGGAACTTTGGTTCCTTGGCCAAGGTTTCCATGATCATTTAGACAGATGGGAGTTCACTACGGTCGGATCTAATTCAATAGTAGAGGAAAACTAATTTTCAGCTTTGTGCTCTACTCTGGCAATTAGTAAATCCCAATATTTTGAGAACTCTCAAGTCTTTCAAAAGATGTAATTCCTTTTGGAAAAGGCTCAAAATATTTTTGCGATCATTATCCAATGCCTCTAATATTTAGCTAATTGATTGGCTTTTTGATAATGATATTGTTAGGCATGAAAGTTGTTAGATATTGTTTAGATATTGTTTAGATTTTGTTTGATATTGTTAAGATATTGTTAGATATTGTTAATCACAATATCAAACAATATCTTGTATTTACTCTATTTAGTTTTAGTTATTCTTTTTAGTTGTATCTCTCTCTATTATAAAAAGATTACTCTATGTGTGGTTTATACACAAGGGAGATTAATCTCAAACCCTATTTTCTCTATATTCAACATGGTACCAAGAGCACTAAACAATCCATGATTGAGAAGGGATCCTTGCAGTAGTTCCTCTTTCCTAAATTCTCAGCCTTTAGCCCTAAGCCCTAAGCCTCTTTTGCAAATTTTCAGGTTTCACCTGATTGCAATTTTGTTTTCTGCTTTGAGGCGTTGGATTTTTAGGGTTTCTTCTACCTCCCTTCATGACTTCTTCCGCTTCTTCTACTATTTCCACTTCTGCCAGTGCTGCATCTCATCCTTCCGTCTACACTAACTATGTTAATGTTCACTTATCCATTGACAAATTAACTAGCCTTAATTATGCCACATGGTCATCAGACATCAGATTATGGCTTAAGAGTCGGAGGTATCTTGACCATCTTGCCTCGAAAGCACCTATTCTCACTCCTGCTGAGGATGACTATTGGGATAGAATTGATGCTCAATTATGTGTGGTTCTCAAGGGTACTCTTGATCCTTCATTAAAGCAAATTTTTCGTTCCAACGAAATGTGTGCTCAAATCTGGGAGCATGCCAAGTTATTATACACCAATGATACTCAACATCTCTATGATGTCTGTTTTCAATTTGCAGATCTTATTGCCTCTAAACATCAAGACTCTATGACTGATTATATGGGAAAATTCATGCTCTTTTTCATGAGTTCAATGAGTTATTGTCTCCTTCCCTCGACCCTACCATAGAGATCGCGCAACGATCTAAGTTTTTCATGCTAGGGGCATTACACGGACTTGTTGATAAATTTTCACATATTCGTTATCAAATTTTGGGTTTCCCGGTTGTCCCCATCTTGACTTCGATCTACATTACTCTTTTTGTGTGTACCGGAAAAACCCAACACTGATACACCTGCTTCTGTTGATGATTCTTCTGCATTGGCATCTCATTGTGATGATCGGACTCGCCGTCGCAAATAGGGAAAATGGTGTCCTAAGTGTGAACATTCTGGCAAGCTAGGTCACAAGATTGACAAGTGTTATGCATTACATGAGTGTGAACATTGTGGCAAGCCAGGCCACAAGATTGATAATTGTTATGCATTACATGGTCGTCCTCCTCGATCTGTTGCAGTTGTTCGGACTGACCTTTCCCCACCTTCGTCTGCTGGGATCCTTCTTCTGTTTCATCTGATACATCTACTATGTTCAACAAATTTCTCAAATGGTATAAGGATTAACACTCTTCTAGTTCCACTATGTGTGTCGCACACAGGTACATCTTTTGTCCGTCTGACCCAATCTTTTTCTCCTGGTCCTTGGGTTTTTGATTTAGGAACTACTGATCATATTAATGGTAACAAATCTTTGTTCTCTTCTTTATCCTCTCCTAATCCTTTACCTTCTATCACAATGGTTGAGACACAAAGGTGTTTAATTTCTCCAATGGAGGAACTGGAAGAGGCGCGGCTTTGAACGGCGCGTGAGGGACGATCAGAACCATATGGTCGTCGGTCGGAACTAACACTCCGGCTCGGCGACGACGTTGGTGGCGGCTCCGGCGATGGCTATGGCGACGGCTCCGGCGGGCGGCGGTGGCGGCGGCGCCGGCGGCGCCGGCGGCTCCGGTGGCAGCAGCGGCGGTGGCGGCAAAGACGGAGGCAGCAGCAGTGCAAAAAAACCTTAAGCTCTAGATACCATGTTGAGAATAAAGAAAATAGGGATTGAGATTAATCTCCCTTGTGTATAAACCACACATAGGGTAATCTATTTATAATAGAGAGAGGTACAATTAAAAAGAGTAACTGAAAATAAATAGAGTAAATAGAAGATATTGTTTGATATTGTGATTAACAATATCTAACAATATCTTAATAATATCAAACAATATCTAAACAATATCTAACAAATCTTAAATGCAGTACTGAAAGTTGTTTGTTGGATATTAAATGCAGTATTGAAAGTTGTTGGTAGGATATTAAATTACTAGAAGTTGTTAGAAGAGACATTTGCTCCTGTGGCAAAGATGAATACAGCTAGAGTCATTCTCTCATTGATAGCTTATTTTGGTCAGGAATTGTAGCAATTTGATGTGAAAAATGATTTCTTGCATGAACAATTAGAGGAACAAGTCTATATGGAAATTCCCCCAGATTTTAGGCCTACTGAAGAAGGGAATAATGTATGTAGGTTGAAGAAAATATTGTATGGACTCAAGCA
Source organism: Vigna unguiculata (assembly GCF_037176805.1). Taxonomy (NCBI): domain Eukaryota; kingdom Viridiplantae; phylum Streptophyta; class Magnoliopsida; order Fabales; family Fabaceae; genus Vigna; species Vigna unguiculata. The sequence continues at coordinate 18,308,913 of NC_140802.1, forward strand.
GTCATCCCGTGCTTAGTTTGGTCTACTCACTCATGTTTTGATCTCCATGAGGTATCGACAGAGTCAAGATGATCATACTTTGTTCACCAAGCATTCCCCAAAAGGTAAACTTGTACTACTCTTAGTCTATGTTGATGATATGATTGTTGTAGGAGATGATGAACAAGAGAAACAAATCTTGAGAGAAAAACTTGTCGCTCAATTTGAAATGAAGGATCCAGGAAAGTTGTAGTACTTCCTTGGGGTGTGTGAATTATTATGAATGAGAATTATTCTAAATGATCTCAAGGTGGCATGTGAAAAAACCTATGATCCTTGATTGTGTCAGCTATTAGCATTGCTCACAATACAGTTCAACATAATTGCACTAAACACAAATAGATTGACACTTTATTAAAGATAAATTGGATAATGGCCTTATCACTACTTCCTATGTCTCATTTAGGCTTCAGTTAGTTGGATAGTGGCCTTATCACTACTTCCTACAACTAACTTTAGGGGAGTGTTGTTAGTTGGATATTAAATGCAATACTGAAAGTTGTTGGTAGGATATTAAATTACTAGAAGTTGTTAGAAGATTCTAGAGATGTCTTGTAATTATTACTTTAGGATTTGAGTTTTCTATACATAGAAGTGAATGTACTATTTTGAATCAATTGAATAAAAATCTTCTTTCTTTTATATTAGTTCTTTCTAGTATATCTCTAGTAATATCTCTTTGTTCTCTTCTATCTCTCCTATTCTATAACACCTAATTTCATAACCCTAGCTAATGGATCTAAAGTAGCTTCTCAAGGAACCGGTCAAGTTTCTCCCTCTTTAAGCCAAAAATTTGGTCTTTTTGTTCATGCTCATCCCTTTAGTCTAATTTCTTTAAGTCAATTAACCAAATCATTAAATTGTTTAGTAACCTACCCCTTGATGCCAACTCTTTTAATAAGGGACAAAATATATTTTTGAGGGCTTGAAACACCTCTCTTATAATCTCATTTATAACGATAGAAATTTGATACAATGAGAAGATGAAAGATCAAAAGGCTGAACTAGAAATCTATGTATAGAACTAGGTACAATAGTAGTAGTTCCCAAAACAACTACTTTCTATGATGTTTTAATACTTATTGTAACACTTCGCCTCAAGGTAAAGCATACAAATTGTATGTACCAGCTTGGAACAAATAAACTCAATTTGAGGTTTCCTTAAGGATTGGTTAACACTTCTGCAAATTAATCATTTGAGCCGATGAGATCACTGTGGGAAAGGAACATATCTCTCCTTTGTAAGCTTTCCATTTTCTTCTATTGCATATTGTAGTTCACCTACCATTGAGTTGGCGTGTTTTATGTATTTTCTTCTCTTTTCTCTAGTTTTCAAGAAAGGAACCTATCAATAACCTTCAATCATATTAATACGCATAGTACCGCACTCTAAGTATGGTGTTATTGGCTACGGAGGAGCAGTTGGGGTACATTTACAGATCTGTGTGGGGAAAATAAGACTTCAAAGCCGGTGCTAATTTTGCTGATTTTGTATGAAAGCTTTATCCAACTATGGCCATATGGATTTAACCTATCATTCCTCTTATTTTTAACAATGTATAAATCCTGCAACTTTTGCCGTCCTCTCTGACAATTGTACTTTTCATAAACCAAAATACATTTTTGTGTAGACATATTACACATCTCATCCTCATTGAATGATCTCTACCCACTTCACCCACACACTTGTGACTTTTACTCCCATATGATGTGTAATGTTAGTACATCCTGTTGTCACAATGCGTAGGCTAGAAAGCAGTAAGCCTGAAATTATAATGCTTAATTATTTACTTTACAGTGTCAATCAATTTAATTGATTTAATGCTTGTTCACAGGTTGCTGCAAAAGTGATAGGAGAAGTTCAAGCACTCATTATTTTCCCACTCATACCATACAGTATCCTTGTTGTGTTTTACATGTTCTGGATATCAGCTTCTCTTCATATGTTCAGCTCTGGCCAGGTGGTTCAGAATAATTGCAATTCTAACTGCTGCACATATGATCTTATTGCAAAACGGGTAAACTGTGATCGTTGTTGTGGTTATAGCATTCATTACACACCAAATATTGGAGTTGCCATCCTTTTCCACTTATTTGGGTGTTATTGGGCTACACAATTTTTCATAGCTTGCTCCTCGACAGTGATTGCTGGGTCTGTTGCCGCTTATTACTGGGCCCATGGTGAAACATCTGTAAGTTGTATGCCTCGTCCATAATGCATAATGCAATTTAGAGAATTCAGTGAATTTTTTTTTTTTTTCATGCAGTCAATAGAACTATTTAATTATATTGAATGAATTGTGGTCTTGGCCTAAGTATTTTCCACAATTAATTGTTTTTCAGAATTGGTTCCTGATCAGTATAAGTTTTAGCGTGATGAGTTATTCAGACATGACTCATTTTATCAAATAAAACAATAATATGGTGCAGGATTGTGTTTAACTATTTGTATCAAATGTGAAGAACTCAAGGTGGATTCACAGCTTTTTAAAGCATAATTCAGACCTAACTTGCAAACGTTTGTGGTTTCTTGGTTTATGTATATGAATGAGATAATCTATTAAGTATTTTGGTTTTTGCATACAAAGTTCTTTTATCTACGCTGCTTAATATGATTCACATTTCCTAATGCAGTCAGAAATTCCTTTTCTTTCTGTCTTTTCCTCCATGAAGCGGCTTATGCGATATAATCTTGGGTCTATGGCTCTTGGATCTCTGATTGTATCATTTGTAGAATTTATACGCTTTCTGCTTGAAGCTATTCGTCGCAAGCTAAAAGGTGCAAGTGATGGCAATGACAGTTGCATAGGCAAGGCTGCATACCGATCTTCACAATGTTTTCTCAAGTGTATTGAGTGGACCATCAAATCAGTAAATCGAAATGCTTACATCATGGTAAATTTTGTCAATCTACGGTAAAGAAGATTTTTTATTAATTCAATGTGATGGCATTTGTTTTGTTATTGTGGTGCAATACATTAATTGAGAATGGGGATATAGTATAGTAATGGCAAATTGATGAAGTTGATTCAAGGAGTGTTGCTTCAATACGTTGAAGATTGTAAGAATGATGGTGGAAGACTGATGGAAGAGATGATTGAAAAAAGCGAAGTTAAGGAGGATGAGTGTTCTTGAGAGAGGTTCAACCGACTCTCAAGGAAGAGGCTAGGAGAGTTGGATTTAGGAGACTATCCTAAAGAACTCAGGAACAAATTTGAGATGCAATTTTGGAATCAATTCAATAGTCATTCCAAGTTGATTTTACAAAGACAGGAGGTCCTATTTATAGATGCTAGGTTCGGCTTTGTGAGAGAAAAAAAGGGGGAAAATTCAAATTTGATTTCCTTCATATGATCCTAAAACTCCAGCACCATGAGTGGATCAAGTGACAATTGTCTACTCATACTTTCCACACTTGCTTACATGTGCAAAATGTGTAAGCTAGGTGTGTCTCTCCATGTGTGACTGGCCTAGGGTTTCTATTGGACTTGGACAAGTGCAATTGAAACCCTAGCAAGACGAGCCTGTGTATTCCTACTCCATAGAATTTATTACACTATGGTTGGCCCATGATGAGAGTAATTTGGGCCTATTGAGACCCGTGGAGGCCTAGTCTTACTGTATCCTTCGGGCCTTAGTTCTAGTTGTTGATCGCTTGGCCTGGGGTCTTCCATGAAAAATGCAAGTGGAAGGTGATTCGCTTGTACTTGTTGTATTGTGATCGAAGCGTTCTGATAGAACTATGACCACAAAAACAAATCAAAAAAGCACAGCAAATGATAGTGTATGGAAACTGTATTATTGAATGTGTGAAAATGAGCAAAACGGTGGTATGACAATATACAATATCTCCAGAGTCTATGACTCCTCCAGAGAGATCACTCTCCTTACCCTATTTCATAACAAACTTCCCGTCTCTCCCCTCTCTCTTTCCTCCCTTCTCAAATACTAGTCTCCTTTTGCCACGTCATTACCCTCCTAACTAATTAATATTCCCTGGGCCTGTTTTCTTCCTCCTAGAGTAAACCTTCCATATCTTGGGCCTTCCACTAACATGGCCTTCTTCACCATCTTTCTCATGTTGTATCAGTCCCTCCTCAAGTGTTCTATCATTATTCCCTCCTCACAAAATCGCCTTGTCCTCAAGGCGAAGATGAGGAAATTGGCTCTGTAGCAACACTGTATCTGATGAAGGATTATCTTGTTCCTTTTTAAGATTATTGAATATGGTATGAGTTGATTAAGAAAGCTAAGTGAAATCCCCACTGGACATTAAGATAGCAAGCTATCTAGATGTGAAGGTTCCTTTCACAAAGCTCAAGAGAAGAAGATGATGAATTGATTCAAAACAAAAAGGAAATGGAAAACACATAAACCATAGAAAACCAAGAATAATTAAAGGAAGAAGAAAACATAAAATGGAAAGGAAAGAAATGGTAAAAAAATGTGAGAAGCACGCCACTACAAAGCTAGGTTAGAAGCCATGGCAACCTTGAAGATGAGTGGATGTGTGCCGCCACTTGCTATGCAAGATAAGGCTTAAAAGTATTCACTCCCTAGGGAGGAAACTCTCACAAATGGTTGAGACACAAGAGTGTTTTTACTTCAAAATGTTCAACCCTTTTACATGTCTAGGAGCACCCCTTATATAGAAGAGTTTAGGGGTCTCTAAGAAAATAAAAGATACCTAAGGATGTCTCTACAAAAACCTAACCCTAGCTTCTAGAAACTAGGTCAAATAAGGTTACAAAAATGAGAGACAAAAGAGCTAACTATGGTGTGTGCAAGGCTAATTTCGTTCTAGCACAAAAGGAGACAAAGAATGTGTCTCATATGTCTCCAAAAAGTGGTCAAAGTGTGCTAAAAACAAAGGAGACCAAAGGTACATAGGTACACTTGCTTCATGCCTTTTACTTTATGCTTTATGCCTTTGCTTTACTCTCTCCTCCACATCATTTATGCTCCCCAATCACCATGCGCCACCTAGCATTGCTTTCTTACTCCTAATTAACCTACAAAGCAAATAAACATAGATTAGCATGTTGGCTTAAGTCAAGTCAACTATAGTCAACAAGTCAAACCTAGTCAAAGGTCAACAAGTCAACTAAAGTTGATTCAACTAAGTCAACTTAGGGAATCAAAAATAACAAACATAAATGAAAGGGATGAAGGATTAGTGAACTTCCTTTCTAAACATGCTTAGTCTTCTTAAGCATGTGCCTTCATCCTTGGTTGGGGTCAATCCTTCATCATCCTCCCCTTCATAATAACGGGCTGCCAACTTCGGATAAATGCATCGTGCCACTGTTTGTTGCCTATGTGGTCGTAATTTTACAAATGCCCATTCTCCTACTTCAAACACCACTTGTTTACGTTTCTTATCTGCATACTTCTTCATCTGCTGTTGAGCACGCTGCAAATGATATTTTAATTGTCGCAGAGCTTCATCACGATCCACTAATTCTGTTGCCACAGCCTCCACATTTGTTTCTCCTTGTGTAAAGCGAACCAAAGGAGGAGGTGCTCTCCCATATACCACTTCAAAGGGTGTTTTTCTCGTAGTCACATGAAAAGTGGTGTTGTACCATAATTCAGCCCATGGTATCCAATCCACCCAATATTTAGGTTGTTCCAAAACAAAACACCGCAAGTAAGTCTCTAAACACCTATTCACCACTTCTATTTGACCATCCGTCTCAGGATGATAAGATGAACTCATCTTTAGCACAGTACCTTGTATACGAAACAACTCTTGCCAAAATTAGCTCATAAACAAGGGGTCTCGATCACTTACAATTGAATTGGGTATCCCATGGAGACGCACAATTTCCTTAACAAATATTTCAGCCACTTTTCTTGCCGTATATGGATGCTTGAGAGGTATAAAGTGCCCATACTTTGACAATCGGTCTACTACCACAAACACAACATCAAATCCCTTTGATTTGGGCAACCCCGTTATAAAGTCAAGAAAAATACCCTCCCAAACACAATCAGGAATGGGTAATGGTTGTAAGAGCCCAGCTGGAGATGTTGCTGCATACTTTTGCCTTTGACATATATCACATTGCTTAACAAATTCTTGCACCCTTCTTTTCATGCCAACCCAATATAGATTCCCAGCAACCCGCTTATATGTCCTCAGAAAACCTGAATGTCCTCCTGTAGGAGATGCATGAAATTCTTCTAAGATGAGTGGAATCAAAGGAGACGATGCTGACAAAACTAATCGTCCCTTATGCAACAATATGCCTGCTGCCAACTGAAACCCTGCTTAGGATTAACATCTTGTTGAATGTTGTCCACCACTCTTTTAAGGAACGGATCAGATTGTTGCTCCCCCTGTACCTGCTTTCCCTGCAACCATATAGGAAAAGAAATAATATTTCTTAATTCGCCATCTTCAAACACCCGTGACAAAGCATCAACAACTTTATTATCGGGGCCCGGTTTATAAACCACTTCGAACTGATATCCCAACAATTTAGCTATCTAATGCTGCTGTTCCGCTGTAGTTATTCGTTGCTGCAACAAATACCCCAAACTACGTTGATCAGAATAAACTTTGAAACTTCTGCCCAAAAGATATGGCCTCCAATGTTGTACAGCTAGCACTAAAGCCATTAATTCTTTCTCATAAGCGGATTTACTCAAATTATTTGGTGATAAAGCCTTGCTGAAGTAAGCAATAGGTCTACGATTTTGCATCAATACTGCACCAATTCCCGGTCCTGAAGCGTCACATTCAATCTCGAATGGTTGCGTAAAGTTTGGGAGAATTAAAATAGGAGCTTGTGTCATGACTTTCTTTAATTCTTCAAATGCTGTTAAAGCCGTTGAGTCCCATTTAAACCCATCCTTCTTAGTTAGTTCTGTCAAAGGCTTGGGAATCCTTCCATACCCCGCAATAAATTTTCGATAATATCCCGTCAACCCAAGAAAACCCCTCACTCCCTTCACATTGCGAGGAATAGGCCATTCTACTACACTTAGAATTTTTTCAGGGTCAATTGCCACTCCTTGTTCTGAGATAACATGGCCTAAATATACCACTTGTCTACTGCCAAACACACACTTCTTTTGATTCACCACAAAAGCTTGTTGCTGTAACAGTTGCAACACTAGAGATAAATTCTCTAAGTGGTCTTGCCACCTTCGACTATACACTAAAATATCGTCAAAGAATACTAAGACAAACTTCCTTAGATAGAGCTTGAAAACTTGATTCATTATTGATTGAAAAGTGGCTGGGGCATTAGTTAACCCGAAGGGCATTACCAAGTACTCGTAATGGCCTTCATGAGTGCGGAAAGCTGTCTTGTGCACATCTTCCTCTCTCATTCTAATTTGGTGATACCCGGACTTCAAGTCTAGTTTTGAAAAGTAAGCAGCTCCATGCAACTCATCCAATAGCTTTTCCACCATAGGAATCGGGTATTTATCCGGCACTGTTACCTTGTTCAGTTCTCTATAATCCACACACATCCTCCATGAATCATCCTTCTTCTTAACCAAAATGACTGGGCTTGAGAAAGCACTTGTGCTATGCTTAATAGTTCCTTGATGTAACAATTCACTCACTTGTTTTTCTATCTCTTCTTTGTGATGATACGGATATCTGTAAGGTCGCACACTCACAGGTCCGACCTCCTTATACAGTTCAATACCATGAGAAATCTTTCTAGCTGGAGGTAATCCTTTCGGTTCCTTGAAAATTTCTTGAAAAGTGGACAACACTTGCTGCACTTCATTCAATTGTGTAATAGACAAGCCCTTGTCAATACCTAGATAATTTTTCTGTGTTCTTTGGGCCATTAAACTTTGCAAAGAAGCCACCATTTCTGTTTGACATCTCCTTTCTATTTTCTGCCCCTGTAATTCCACTGGGTATCCCATCCAGTTAAAATTGATAACTCTGTTTTTCCAATCGAAAGTCACCTTACCAAATTCTTGTAACCAGGCTACTCCCAATATCATATCCAGCCCTCCTAATTCCAACACATGCGGTATTACAACAGTATGAAAATTTCCAAATTGGATTTTCACGGGCTTGCGTCTACCCAAAGTGGGTATCTTATGGCCATCACCCAACTGCACTCCAATAGGCTTTTCATTCTCCATTTCCAATCCCAAAGCTGCCAGTACATGAGGAGATATAAAGTTGTGGCTCGCCCCACTGTCAACCAACACCACCACAAAAACTCCATTAATAGAGGCTTCCAAGCGTAAGGTCGAAGGAATAATCCTTTCATTCCACCTATCTCCACTCCTCCAAACATTCCCATAGCTCCGCAGTCCAATGTGGACTCTTCCTTTTGCTCCATCTCCTTACTAGCGATAATCTCTCCTTCCTCATTCACGGTTTCATCATCACCCAACACAAGCAACCTCAACTGTCGTTCTGCACAATTGTGTAATGGATGATATTTTTCACCACATCTGAAACAGAGCCCTTGTGCCTTACGATTCATTAATTCAGAATAAGGGAGATGTTTAGTACCCCTATTTCGTTCTGATGGAGAAGATCGATCGCTATTAGCACGTTGTATGGGTGATCTAGCAGCTCTCGCCCCTCCTTGGGCCACACTTTCGTTTGAGAACCCTTTGGATTGGGCTCTAACACTTGGACCCACTCCTATACCCATCTTATTTGGGTTGTAACCCGACCCAATACCAATTCTATCTGGGTTCTTCGAAACCCATCCTTGATTTCCTCTTCCCATGCGTCCTCCGACTCCTCTACCACTTTGTTCCCCATATAACTCAATTTCTACGTTCCTCGCGATTCGCATAGCCTCTAAGCGGTTGATAGGATTGAAAGTGCGAACACGTCTTCGAATCTCCGGTCGAAGACCACTGATGAAATATCCCAAATATTGTTCTTCCGACAATCGTGATACCTGGGACGAAATGAATTCAAACTCCGACAGGTATTCCTCTATGCTTCCTGTTTGATTCAAGTCCTTAAGTTCCTCATAGGGATTGTCACTTCGACCACCTCCGTATCTCCCAATCAGCTCTTGTTTTAACTTCGTCCAAGTCAACCCCTCTCCAGAGTCGCGGAGAAGATTGAACCAATGGATAGTGGCCCCTGAACCTCGAAATAAGTCTCTGCGCGCGTAATCCATCCCACCGGGTCAGTTCCGTCGAATAAAGGCAATTCTACCTTCTTCGCTGTCATCCTTTCCTCCGGTGACGCTTCCATTTCTGGAGACGATGAAACCCGCTCTTCACTTCTTGCAGTATGCAATCTAGCAAATTCCTCCAACATAGATTGACGAAACTCCACCAACGATTGTCGCATTGAAGCCTCCATTGCCGTCAAACGCTCCTCCAATGCTTCCACTCTATCTGACATCTTCGGTGGCATGGAAAAAGCTTAACTCCGCTAGCTCTCCTCGCAGGTTTCCGGCAGGTCGGACCAGTGATAGAACTATGACCACAAAAACAAATCAAAAAAGCACAGCAAATGATAGTGTATGGAAACTGTATTATTGAATGTAGAGCAAAACGGTGGTATGACAATATAGAATATCTCCAGAGTCTATGACTCCTCCAGAGAGATCACTCTCCTTACCCTATTTCATAACAAACTTCCCGTCTCTCCCCTCTCTCTTTCCTCCCTTCTCAAATACTTGTCTCCTTTTGCCACGTCATTACCCTCCTAACTAATTAATATTCCCTGGGCCTGTTTTCTTCCTCCTAGACTAAACCTTCCATATCTTGGGCCTTCCACTAACATGGCCTTCTTCACCATCTTTCTCATGTTGTATCAGCCCCTCCTCAAGTGTTCTATCACGTTCCGTAGAGACTGAATTTCATTTCCCTGCTTTGGATGTGTTTTTTAAGGTCTGCTTCATAGAAAGCAAAACATGTACTAGAGCAATATACTCTTGTAGGCTGCATCGAGAAAATGTTATTGTAGTTTTGTGAAAAAGGTAAAACGTGATGATAAAAGTGTCTTGCAAAAGTTATTTACCTTATATTGTCTTATCTGCTGCTGCCTCAGATTTATCATTAAAATAATTCTAATCGACATCCTTTACCTAGGATAATGCATCTTGCTTTAGATTTATTCTGACGCTGAATCTCAAGTAACTTCCTGATGCGTGCATATTGCTATAATTGGCAAAAGTTTCTACAGACTTTGTTACCTTTTTTTACTTGGCTTTTAAAAGTGTCTTTTTGGCACCTGCAGATTGCTATAACAGGCAAAAGTTTCTTTACTTCTTCTTCCATTGCAGCAGACCTGATAATGAATAATATTCTGAAGATTGGTCGTCTTAATGTGATCGGAGATGTCATTTTGTTCCTTGGAAAATTGTGTGTCAGCCTCTCATGTGCTTTGTTTGCGTTCCTCATGTTAGAAACTCACAAATACAGATCTGCTCTTAACAAGACCTCGTCTCCACTCTTACCTGTTGTGGTATGTTTTCTATGTTCCAGGGTCATTAATACGCAATTCAATAATTACACATAAAATTCTTCTTCACTCTTTAACAGGGGAAAGCTTTTCAAATTGTTTATTTTATATTATTAAACTTGATAGCTCTTTGTGCCAATAAAATGGTCTGTTATTACATACAGTTTTCATATATATATATATATATATATATATATATATATATATAATATATATATATATATATATATTATTTATATTTTAAAATCATTATGTTAAATCACTGTGTTGCAACCTATAGCTATTTACGTAACTTGTATATATCTTGGGATTGTACATGAATCAATGGCTATGCAGCTGCACCACTAATTGCACGGTACAATACACATTAGACTCAATATACTCATGTTCCAAAGAAACTTTATGAGAAGTGTTAGAATATAATTAGCTATTACAAATTTTTAGGAAATCAAACATTACATAATATTGGATATTAGTATGATTGATTCTTAATTATTAGGTGTCTTTATTGTAGTTGATTCTCTTCAATAGTATAAATACATATTGTGTATTCTGACACACGATACATTCAAAACATATAAATATCTATAAGAATTGTTAAATATAGAGGAAAAACTGTATTGAGTTAATCTCCGTTATGTCTAAAATACACATAGGGTGAATATATTTATAATAAAGAGTGATACAAGTATATATGACAACCAAACATAAATATGGTAAATAGAAGATACTGTTACAAATAATATCAACAATATCTACCAATATCCACAATGTATATGATGAGGCTCCTGCGTCATGGTACTCGCCGGAAAAGCTCTCCAATCGGCATTCCACCGATTGAAACTCGCGGAGTGCGAGGGAAACGCAGTGGAATATTTCGGAAATGGAGTTTAAGCTCGGATCTCACTGGCTTGGTAAACCCTAATGAGGTTAAAACCTAATCTAGGGTTTAGGGTGAGCTGACGAAAGTGGGAGTATTCTCAACCAATCTATTTAACATTCATCTAAGCTAACCATTACATGAGGTTGGCTTTCCTTTTTATAGGTGAAAAGGCAACCGAAAAAACATAGAGATGAAAGGAAAACGTGAAAACAGAAACCCTATTAACTCAGGGTTGGTTGGCCTAAACAAAATTCCTAACTAATACAGTGAAAGGCGTGAAGCAGGAAGAGAGGGATGCTCGCGTGAGTAAACCCTAGGCAAGGTTGGCTTCAAAAGAAAGAGAAAGCTGTGCAGCAAAGCAATTGAAAGTGGGTGAAGAAACCCTAGCTGCACGCCTTTCTCGTGAAGAAAGACTGGTTAGAAAGATTGAAATGGGAAGTGAGGCTGCGTGACGAAACCCTAACGGTGCTCTAAGTTAAATAGAAGATACTGTTACAAACAATATCAACAATATCTACCAATATCCACAATGTATATGATGAGGCTCTTGCGTCATGGTACTCGCCGGAAAAGCTCTCCAATCAGCGTTCCACCGATTGAAACTCGCGGAGTGCGAGGGAAACGCAGTGGAATATTTCGGAAATGGAGTTTAAGCTCGAATCTCACTGGTTTGGTAAACCCTAACGAGGTTAAAACCTAATCTAGGGTTTAGGGTGAGCTGACGAAAGTGGGAGTATTCTCAACCAATCTATTTAACATTCATCTAAGTTAACCATTACATGAGGTTGGCTTTCCTTTTTATAGGTGAAAAGGCAACCAAAAAAACATAGAGATGAAAGGAAAACGTGAAAACATAAACTCTATTAACTAAGGGTTGGTTGGCCTAAATAGAATTCCTAACTGATACAGTGAAAGGCGTGAAGCAGGAAGAGAGGGATGCTCGTGTGAGTAAACCCTAAGCAAGGTTGGCTTCAAAAGAAAGAGAAAGCTGTGCAGCAAAGAAATTGAAGGTGTGTGAAGAAACCCTAGCTGCACGCCTTTCTCGTGAAGAAAGACTGGTTGGAAAGATTGAAATGGGAAGTGAGGCTGCATGACGAAACCCTAACGGTGCTCTAAGAGGAAGAGAACGCGTGTTGGTTGATCTGCAGAAATGAAAGAGAACAGTTGGGTTGCGCATGTGGCTGGATCCGTGTAATGCAAAGTGATTGGGCTGAGTAAAGACAAAGCCCAATAGTCAGCTTCCACATTCCAACATTATGCCAGCTTTATTCCATACTTCATGATGCTCTGCAGAAACGGACGTTGGAAGAATTGGGCTTCTCGACCTCATATGATGATGCACGCTGATTGCAAGTATTGGTTGGGTGAAGAATTGGGCTGCACGCGTAGATTGGCCCAACAGAGACGCAAGGCTTCACTATGCCAGTAAGAAAAAGCATGTTGTCCACATTGGTGTGGTGAATTGGGTCCCAGGCCCAATATCAATTGGCAGCTTGGAAATAAAAGGCTGCAATAAGCAAAACAAGCTCAATTAAAACAATATTTATTTAACTGAAAATAAAGAAATTTAAAGAAATTAAAAAGAATAGGCCTAGGCGTTGGCCCAATGCTATAAGCCTTATTGAGGTCATATAATCCCCTCCCTCTTGAAGAGGATCTGTCCTCAGATCAAGAGGGTTGAGAAAGGCTCACAACAACTAAATTGAATGGTCCACCTGGATCAAACACAAATCTGCAACAGTCATCAAACAAAATGACATGAAAATCATAATGACTATGCAACATAATTGATTGGGGAATGTGTTAAAGTTGGCTTATAAATTTTGAAAAAGTTGGTATTAGGCCCACTTCAAAAAACAATGGCTTACACTTTGACTAAGATGATTTTTGAAAAGAATTTTAAAGTCAAAGTGTGTTTGCACAAGATGTGGAGGAGGATGAAATAAGGGAATGAGATGGAGAACAAAAAATTTGAGAAGGAAACAAAACAAAAGTTTTAATGAAAAAGTGAGAAGAGTTTAAAGATGGGAGAACTCCCTTTGGAAATGGGATCTTCATGTAAGGAATTGGTGAATGATTGATCACCAAATCCCTAACACCGAGTTCCGTTTTTGCTTTTGAAATGCGCGTTAACTCTACCACTTTAGATTAGATTTTAAGTTCACTCTCTTGTCTTATTTTCTCTCTTTCCTCTTGTTAGAATAAATAGTCTTAAAGGAGATTCATTTTCCTAGGAGCATGCTTTAGATCTAGTTCCTAGAAGCATGCTTTAGTCCTAGTTCCTAGGAGCATGCTTTAGTTCTAGTTCCTAGGAGCATCTTCTAGAATTCTCCTCTTTCCTCTCATCCATTGTATCTAATGTACTATAAATATTGAAACCTAAGAGGAGAGAACACACACTCTCAAATTCACTCTAAAATCTTCTTCTCTTTAATTTCAAGTTGGTATCAGAGCGGGTCGATCCCGCTCTGCCTGTCTATGTCAAAGGATTGGTCTTCCATCGTCCGCCGCCGTCCACCGCCGTATTTTTGCCATCCAGCACCTGGGTTTGAGTCGCCTCGAGGAGCGCAATCCAACCCCGGTGGTCGCGCCTCCGTACGTTGCTTCACGCGCCGCCACGCGTCGTTCAACGCCGCTGCTTCCATAGGCGCGTGGGTCTCACGCGCCGCCGTCCCGTCGCCAGATCATCTCCAGACCACCTTCGTCTGACTCGTCGGAGCACCGTGAGTCCATATCTGTCCTTTGTTTCTGGTTTCACAGCGTTTTGGTGAGTCTCCTAGGGTTCTCTCTCCTAAAACCCTAAGATTCTTTCTTGACCCCTGTTTTTTGTTCGGTTCTGCTGTTTTTTCTTCGGATAGTCCACCAGCTACTGTCAACTTATCATGTCTTCAAGGAGTATTCCATCTTTTTCGGGCACTGCTTCCATAATTTTGGAAAAATTAAATGGAAAAAATTACTTGTCTTGGTCTGCATCTGTGGAACTTTGGTTCCTTGGTCAAGGGTTTCATGATCATTTGGAAGAAGATGGAAGCTCAGTGCCACAAGATCAAATTTAGCAATGGAAGAAAACTGATTTTCAGCTTTGTGCTCTACTTTGGCAATCAGTAGAGCCTAATATTTTGAGTACGCTTAGGGCCTTTAAAACATGTCATTCTTTTTGGAAGAAGGCCCAAAATATATTCGCAAATGATATCCAACGGCTCTACGATTCGGCTAATCGACTATCTTCTTTAAAGCAATCTGACAATGATATGGTAACTTTTATGGCTGAAGCTCAATCTGCTGTTGAGGAATTAAAGGTGTTCTTAGAAGTGGACTCATTAGAAGAAATAAAAGGAAAGTTGGATAAGTTTTACATGGTTATGATTCTTCGAGCAATGAATCCGAAATTTAATCATATTAGGGATCAAATTCTAACTAGTCAAGAAGTCCGAACCTGATAACACGTCTCCTTCGTGTTCCATCCCTTAAGCATAGAAATGTCCAAGAGAATGCTGAGTCTTCTGCTATGATTTCATTTCGTGGTAAAGGAAATCGTGGTGCTAGAGGAGGGCGTGGTGCTAGAGGGCGTCCCCAATGCACATATTGTAAAAGAATGGGCCACATTCAAGAGAATTGCTACTCACTACATGGCTTTCCTAGAAAGACAACCAATATTTCCAAAGCTGAAAGTTCTGAGACAAAATTCTCTGAAGAAGAATATCAGGAATATTTAAAGTTGAAATCCAGCAACCTAGCTCAATCATCTACAACTCCTAGTTTGTCAACTGCTTGCATTTCACAATCTACGGAGAGTCACAACCCATGGATTATTGACTCAGGTGCATCTGATCATATTTCTGGTAATATCTCCTTGTTCTCCTCTCTCTCCTTTCCTAAAACATCTCATTTCATAACCTTTGCTAATGGATCCAAAGTAGCTTCCCAAGGAATTGGTCAAGTTTCTCTTTCTCCTTCTTTGAACTTAAAATCTGTTCTTTTCGTTCCTGAGTGTCCCTTTAGTCTCATCTCTTTAAGTCAATTAACAAAATCATTAAATTGATCAGTAACCTTTGATGCCAACTCTTTTGTCATACAGGAACGTGGTACGGGTCGGATGATTGGCGAAGGACATGAATCTAGAGGCCTTTATTACCTTGGTTCTAGCCCATCTATATCTTGTGTTGCTTCATCTCCTAAATTGCTACATGACCGCTTAGGACATCCTCATTTGACGAAACTAAAGAAGATGGTCCCTGAACTCAATAGTCTCCAAACTTTGGAATGTGAATCATGTCAATAGGGAAACATGTGAGGTCTTCTTTTCCTAAACATTTTGAATCTAGATGTGATTCTGTTTTTTCTATTATCCATTCTGACATTTGGGGGCCAAGCCGTGTGTCATCTTCTGGCTTCAGATATTTTGTTATTTTTATTGATGAGTTTTCTAGATGTACCTGGATTTATTTAATGAAGGATCGTTCTGAACTTTTGCAAATTTTTACATCCTTTTTAAATGAAATTCAAAATCAATTTGGGAAAATAATCAAAATTTTCAGAAGCGATAATGCTAAAGAATATTTTTCCTCTGAATTATCCACGCTCTTAAACTCACATGGCATTTTGCATCAGTCTACTTGTCCTCATACACCTCAACAAAATGGTATAGCAGAAAAGAAGAATAGACATCTAGTTGAAACTACTCGTACCTTATTGCTTGGTGCAAATATGCCGATTCATTATTGGGGTGATGCTATCCTAACTGCATGTTATCTCATTAACAGGATGCCTTCTTCTTCTCTTAAAAATAAAGTTCCTTATTCCATTCTATTTCCAAAAGAGCCTCTCTTTCATATCACTCCACGTGTTTTTGGTTATGTATGTTTTGTCCATGACATGTCTCCAGGTCTAGACAAACTCTCAGCAAGATCTATCAAATGTGTCTTCTTGGGTTATTCTCGTCTTCAAAAAGGATATCGATGTTACTCTCCCGAGACCAAGAAGTACTACATGACTACCCATGTCACCTTTGTTGAGCAATCTACCTTCTTCCCTACTGCTACTTGTGATTCAAATTCTATCCAACATGTTCTACCTATTCACTTCATTGAGTCTCCGGCTCCGATAGTCCAAAATATCGTACCCGATCCTACTGAGCCGTTGTCGCCACCCATTATTACTTATCAACGCAGGAACCAAATGGCTAGACCAATACTCCAAAGTGAGTCCTCTTTTGAAGGTCATTCTTCATCATCACCTGGTATCACGATTCCTGATCATGATGATTTGAATTGGCCCATTGCCATCTGCAAAGGTACACGATCTACTCGAAATCCTCCCTTTGGAAATGGGATCTTCATGTAAGGAATTGGTGAATGATTGATCACCAAATCCCTAACACCGAGTTCTGTTTTTGCTTTTGAAATGCGCGTTAACTCTACCACTTTAGATTAGATTTTAAGTTCACTCTCTTGTCTTATTTTCTCTCTTTCCTCTAATTCTTTTGTCTCATTCGCTTCTTTGGCTTTTCTTAGACTCTCCTCTCTAGCCTTTTCTTCCTTATCTCGTTTCTTCCTCTCTTTTATCTCTTGTTCCTCTTATTCTCTTTTAGCACAAAGCTTATCAAACTCTTCTTTTTCTCTCTTCTTTTCATACTCTCGAAGCTTTTCAAGCTTTGCTTGCTCACTCTTATATTTTTCTCTCTTTCTTTGTTCACTCAAGAGCAAGTTCAAATTGTGCTTAAAATCTTTTTCTAGTCTAGAAAACTTAGCAATGTCTTGAATGAATGCATCCCTAATGTCAATGAAGTCTTATATCCTAGCTTGTTGCTCTTTTGTGATCCTAAATGAAGGGGGAATGAAATGTTTTCACATGCATGTTTTTAATTCATAAAATGTATTGATGCATGATTTTCTCCCCTATTTCACTTTATACTGTCTCTCTTGCCACCACTCAGATGCACGTCCTACAAACCTAGATGTAACATGCCTATGTGACTATATTTACTAAACATTGGTTGCACCAATTTCTCTGTATTCCACATCCAATCTCTAAATGAAATTGGTCCTATATCTTCCCCAAAGAATGGAATGTCACTATGAATGGTATGATGCAACTCATGACTACTATGCCTACCTAAATGCACACTACTATGCCTATCTACATGCATACAACTAGAAGAAAAACTCATTTTGAAACACTTTTAGCAAAACAATTTTTCACAAAGAAGTTGATGAATTTCTAAAGAGAAAATAGTGGAAAAGATTTCTAGAGATACTCCCAGGAAAGGGAGGTGAGTCTCATGGACAAGCTTAGAAACCAAGCCTTTCCTAGCCAAAGATCTCTAAATTTCTTTCACAAAAATTCTCAATAAAAATACAAATGAAAACAGATTGTGTGAAAAACCATTTGACAAAGTTTGTGAACAAATGAAAAACCTAAAGACCAAAAGAAGGTCAACTAGGTGTTAACACATTGCACCTAGATATCACGGTGACGTAAAACATAAATTCAACATACAAGTGGTCTTTAGAACCCCTTGAACCTCACACTACACGCTTAAAGTGTTACAATTAAATGCTAAGGATGGGATTGCTCTAAAGCATTTTCCCACCTAAGCCAAATGAAAGGGAAAAGAAACAACAAACTAAAAAAAATACACCCAAAATCTGTGATATAAAACAGAAATAATGCAAAAAGAATCTGGCTAATCTATGTCTCTCTCGGCCAGCCTCCAAAGTGTGTCACCCTCAAGTGTTTGCACTCCTCCTTGAAGGTCCCAACTCACCCCATTTTCCTCTCGGTGGCCACTCAATTTGTTTTTTTCTCACCACAACGGCACCTTTCAGAAGGTTATCACCTACAAGGCTGCCAAAAACAGTGAGATGCAAAGAATCCAAAACAGAACCAAGTGCAAATCAAACTGTTGCGTGAGAGTACAAATCAGAAACACAATAAAAGCTCAAATTGAGGCAAGGACAACATCAAGTGATGGATGTAATAAACAAACTCAAAGGATAGCCAACAAAGACAAGCAAGAAACAAGCAAAGAACCTTAAGCTCTAGTTACCGTGTTAAATATAAAGGAAAAACTATATAAGGTTAATCTCCCTTGTGTTTAAAGTACACATAGGGTGAATGTATTTATAATAAAGAGTGATACAAGTATATATGGTAACCAAACATAGATATGGTAAATAGAAGATATTAGTACAAACAATATCAACAACATCTAGCAATATCAAACAATGTCTATGTTTCCTTAATAAACAATAGATGTTATATTTCCCTAATTAACATACACGCAATATATCTAGCAAGAAGCAACCAATTGTTGCTTTTACTTGATTGTTCACTGGCTAGATGGAGATCCGAAAAAACAAAAACACAGTATAAGTGACCAACTCTTGCATTCGACGTTGCCATGGATAAAATCATGTGCAGATAAATTTCTTCATAAATCTTTTAAGAAGAGAAGGTTGAATTAAGTTTTTCCCTAATCTAAAATTTGTTTATGTATAAATTAGTTTGTAGTTTTTTTTTCATATTTACTATTTAACATACTTATTTATGATTTATGCATAAGTTAATTTAGCTTATAGAAAAGTTTATAGTATTTTTTACCATCAAATGTGAATTTTGAACAATTGTGTTAACCTTATATTGTGTAATGCAGATTTGTTGGGCTCTTGGATACATTGTTGCAACCCTTTTCTTTGTTGTTGTGGAGATGTCAATTGATACCATAGTCCTTTCATTCTGCCAGGATTCTGAAGAGCACCAAGGGACAGCCCAATATGCACCTACCCTTCTCACGGAGACTCTCACTGACCATAATGAAATGCAGAGACTCACACAAGGACCCTAAAGAAACACCATGTCCATGTTAATTTTACAAGCTTAGTTTTGTTCCATCACTTATATATATATATATATATATATATATATATATATATATATATATATATATATATATATATATATATATATATATATTCTTAATTACAATGGTGGACTTAGATGGAATTGATAAGGTTTCTTTTGACAAATGGGTTACTTAAGATTAAAGCAGAGAAATATATTTTGAAGGGTTTAACACACCCCTCTCATAATTTTTTATTTATAAATTTTCTATTTATAATGGAAAACTAATTCAACAGTACATGGAAGCTAAAGGGACTGCATTAGACACCTAGGTGCAAAACTACGTACGACTATTAAATTGTATAACACACTACACCTTACTTAGGCTAAAAGATGATACATAAATGTAATTATTTTAATACCTTCCTTAAGTTAGAGCATACAAATTGTATGTATCAAGTTTGGAATAGATGAACTCAATCTGAGGTTCCCTTATCTTGTGTTTGGATGGAGCATTTCAACTGTAACATCTCATTTAAATAATAACATAATTAAATGAAATCTTATACCGGATAATATAAAGAGCCAAGTTGCGGAGTATAAGGTCACTCTTTATAGTTATTTAAGGTACTTAAAAGAAAATACTAAAGCTCACTACAATGCCTACAACCCAAAAGGAGTAAGAGATAGCTAGTATTCAAAATAAAGTCTTAGGGACAATACAATACACGGGCCTTAGCCCTAAAGAAAAGCCTAAATAAAACGTGAAGTCCAGCCCAAGTAGACTATGCAGCGAAGTCATCTCTCTCCTGTTGACCACATGTACCTCTCGCATCTGTTCCCATCAACAAATTGATGATCATCGAAAAGGTAGAAGAACAACATACAAGGCAATCAAACAAACAAAGGGTAAGCTAGAGCTAAAAAGATTTCATCATGCAATCAGATATACTTTCACAGTCCAATATACACAGATCATCCAAGCATGTTATGACCTTCAAATCAATACACTAAGAATCAACTCGACTCATCCGGATACATATAACCTGGTCGGATTCAGTGGATGCTTGCACTTGTGGTGGATACCTCTACTCATCCCCGAGCTATGTGTTACAAGTGTTACAATGAATCAATTCCCTCACACACAAGGTTAGCCCTTGATGAGTTTCAGGCCTCATGTTACTCTCACCATAGGAGTTAGTCCGCTCTAAGTGAGACTAACTGACTCCTTAGAGTGTTAGGATGCAATCCTTACCTTGAATCCTTACCAAGTTATATAGATGGGGCACCACCATGGACACCCACTAACAGGGGCCATGAAATTACGTCCCGACCACTGAAGCACGACCAGGAAGTCTCACCTAGAGACTCATGGATTTATGTACTGACAACATACCAATCACATTCCAAACAAACAAATAATATTGATCATGCATTTAACACCTCACGGCATCCTTTGTAACCCATCCTCATTCATATTCCATGTTGATTTCATACCATCGCATTCTTCTCAATTCGGGGATATAGAACTTCACCTCATACCAATATCACGCCATCAATGTAACATTATTGTTCATACCGAATTCATGACCACATATATAACCAATATTTCATTGAAATTGCATGCCAAGATTTATCCACGTTCATCATTCACAATCCATGAATCACATCACTCATGCAAATTCATTCATCTCATACTTTATAAATGCATATTAAGACATACATATATCACAAAATAGTATTCATCCCAAATAAATGAGTGTCAACGTTTAAGTACTTGCAATTCCATACAATCAAGCACAACCCACAACCATAATTCTTACACCAAAATTCCCAAAAAAATTTATTATCACGAAACCAAACTCATTGCAGTAATGCGTGACACATTTTTCAAGCTACAGACATCTAATCGACGATCCAACCGGTCAAACCATAAAATAGCATGTTATGAGCCACATGTCAAAATTTGAGCTCAATCCAACGGTTAATGAGTCAGGAAAGTCAATTTTACCAAAACTGCGCATATTAGAAAAATACACGGTCGCCCAGTGAGCCAAGGAACTCGCCCAACGACTGTGCGACGCATCAGAATACGAGAAATGACGTCAAACATCACAGTTTCATTAATATTTGAACCCGTAACTCAGAAATATACCAAAACGAACGTTTTCCAATCATTTAAGCATAAAACAGAAACGAAAACAAACCACATGTTTCAAAAACGCGAAAAAGAACCTAGCTTCCCTTACTTGGAAAAGGGCTAATATTGGACTTCGTCTCTTAAGCCAGCGAAACTAGTAGCTCCAAGGACAAATCTATGAACTGAAACAGTGGCACGACAAAGGAGATTGGATTCACACAGTGATTCCTGATGTAAACCACGAAGACAACTTAGAAAGGCTAGGTTCGAGAACTAACTTACGTGAACGGGAAACGGAGGTTGAGCTCACTTGAACTTGGGTAGATCTTCAAAGCCTAGCAGAGGTTCTGTGGAGAGAAAATGGGTGAGTTAGGGCACTGATTTTTCAGAATGACTTGCAATTGAGGGATCTTGGCTGCTTTAGGGGCCTTGGCACCCTATGGGCCAGTCCTTTAGGCCCAACAGTGTGGTAGCCTTTAACATTAAGGCACTCAATAAAAGTGGGTCTTACAACAACAATGCTTAGAAATTGAAATGCTTTGTATTGGAATTGCTTGTAATTAAAATACCTGACATTTCAATTTCTTGTTTGAAAAAAAAAATTGAATATTGTGAGATAAAATTTATTTTTAACAATATTTATTTTACGCTTAATTATGTTGAGTTCATGATAAATTTGGAAACATGCTCGACAAACCAGATGGGTCGAGTAGATCCAACTATGCAACCGGATTGGTTAGACCCGACGATCCACCCGAGCTGGACTGATTGGGAAGCCCAAACAGGCTAGGTGGCCCGATGATCTAGAGGCCTGACAGCCCATACTGCATGATTGTGCCGTCAAGTTTGTCAATATATCCCGGTCCAACCTGTCTAGGTCATTGGCCCAATGCTCTAGACGGGTCCGATGACCCGAACGGGCCCGACGGTCAAGAAGGGCCTGACGACCTGAACGGACCCAAAGACATGGACATGCCTGACAAGCTGGACGAGCCCGACAATCCGGACGGGGCCGAATACCCAAACGGGTTCGACGACCCGGACGGGCCCATACACCCAGACGAGCCCGAAGACCTGGACGAATCCAACGACTAGGATGGACTAGAGGACCTGGACGGGCCCGACAACTCGGATGAGCCCAACGACTTGGACACGTCCGACGGCCCAGACAGGCTCGACGACCTAGAAGGGCCCGACACTCGAATGGGCCCGACAACTCGTATGGGCCCCTTAAACCGTCAGGTTCGTCCGGGTCGTCGGGACCGTTTGGATCGTCGGGACCGTTTGAGTCATCGGGATCGTCCGGTTCATCGTTCCCGTCCGGGTCGTCGGGCCGATCCGGGTCGTCGGGTCCGTCCGAGTCGTTGGGTCCGTCCGGGTCGTCAGGCTCGTCCGGGTCGTCAGGCTCGTCCGGGTCGTCAGGCCTCTCCATGTTGTCCCGCACTTCCGAGTCGTTGGGCACGTCCGAGTCGTCGGGCTCGTCCGGGTTGTCGGGCCCAACGATTTGGAAGGGCTAGTTTGGGTCATCAAGCTCGTTTGGGTCATCGGGCTCGTCCGGGTTGTTTGGCCCGTCTAGGTCAGGCCCGTCTGGATCGTTTGGGTCGTCAGACCTGTCTGGGTCATTGGACCTGTTTGCGTCGTCAACCTGTCCGGTTCGTCGGGCCTGTCCGGGTTGTCTGACCCGTCCGGGTCGTCGGGCACGTCCGGGTCATCGGGCCTGTCCCGGTCGTCGGGCCCGTCCCGGTCGTCGGGCCCGTTCGAGTCGTCGGGACGTTCGGGTCGTTGGGCCTGTCCGTGTCGTCGGGTACGTCCGAGTCGTCGTGCCTGTCCGGATCGTCTAGAATGTGAGGTTGAGTGAGAAGAATTTCAAATTCAACCTATTTTGAGGGTATTTGAATTTCTACTAATTTAGCTAATTGAAATCCTTCAAAAAAAAAGGCTTGCATTTGAAATGCTTTTTAATTTCTCTATCCAAACAAAGCATTTCATTACAAAGAAATCTAAATTCTTCAAAAAAAATGAATTGCTTCATTAAAATACTCTATCCAAACACACTCTTAAGGTTTGGTGAAAGAGGGCTTGAGGTAAAATTTGGCTACGAAAGGTGTGGTTATTAAGTAATCATTTGTGAGTCACCTCTCTTTATTGGAAGTGAACTTGAGTTTCTTTTGCCTCCTTAAGTCGGGTGAGGAATTCTTTTTAAATTAAAGTTTTGTTTGTGCTTTTCATTTAGAAACCCTCTAAGATGTGTAGAGCGCCTTTTTACCAAATTGGTAGTAATTCTAGTGAGGAGGCACCAAAAATTGGAACTCAACTAGCCTAAGAACTAAAATCGAAAACAATTTGTGCTTCTTGTTTATGCAAGCCATGAACTAACGATGCACTAAGCCACTCACTTTTGTTCAAAACGCCAAAACATAGATACTTTAAAAATAGTTTTTACTGCACCAAAAAGATTTCAATTTCAACCAACTTAAACACACAAAAAACAAGTGGTAGTAGTGATCATAGTGTACATTTTTCATGTATTGTTTTTTATCTTTTTATACTTATTTTTCTAGCTTTTCGTTTGTTATAGGCAAACTTTGGCTAGGAAAAAGATGGTTATTAAGTAATTATTATTTTTTTTGTGAACTTGAATTTCTTTTTCCTAGTTAAGTCTCTTAATGAATTCTTTTTGAAATTCAAGTTTGGTTTATTCTTTTTATCGAGAAAACCTTTAAGATATCTAGAGCACCTTCTTACCAAATTAATAGTGATTCTAGTGAGGAGGCACCAAAAGGTTTAAGTCAACTAGCTGAAGAACTAAAATACTAAAAATTTGGATGAAGTAAGAGGAAATTTTGAAAGAGAAAGAGAAAATAGAAAGAGATGACCATCTTGCTATCCTAGAAAAAAAACGTAGGCTTTTTAACCAAAAAAAAAAGAGAAAGAGTCCAAAATAAAATTAAGAGTAGGAGCCAATCCAAGAAAATCTCCAAAACTCCCACACTATGAAGAGGATAGTAAAATTGTCTACCAATACTATCAACCTCCTCCACCAAGAAGAGTTATGAGAGAGCATGATCATTAAAAACCTACTCCTAAAGAAGTTAAAGTAAACCTCCATCATTTCCATAACAAAGAATATGTAGAGACTTATTTAGATAGATTGGGAGATGAAGGTGGAACAACTTTTCTTTTTTTGAACCAAGTAAGTGAGGAAAGAAAAGTTCCCTTAGCCACCCTAAGTTTTCAAATTAATGCCTTGTATTGGTGGACATCCTTAGAGAGGGAAAGAAGACTAAATAGTTTCCTCAAGTTGAATATTGGGATGACTTGAGAAGTGCCTTGAGAAGAAGGCATAAAACTCCAACAAAGAGACATAAGTGTAGAGGAGTATATACAAAGAATAGAGTTATATATGATGAGGGTTGAAATTATAGAGGAAGAAGATACAACCATCTCTAACTTTCTTAGTGGTATCAATCTTGAGATTAGATATAGGGTGGAATTGCTGTGAGACCAAAACTTGAATGATTTAGTGCAAATTTGCATAAAAGTAGAGTAACAACTCTTAAGAAAAGGTTTGAAAAATCTCTATTCTAACTTTAGTGTTAAGAAAGACCACAAGAGAGTATCGGGGAGGGGGGGGGGGGGGGTAGGGGTAGGCAAGTGTTAGAAGAAGATTCTTCTAAGGGAGGGACACACTCACACTAGTGACATAAAGTGTTTCAGGTGTCCTGGTAGAGGTCATGTTTTATCCCAATGCCCCACCAAAATAATCATGATATTAATCGAGTGTTGATATGTATGGTAACCAAGATAAAAAGAGCTTTGGTGAGAATAAGGATGAATGTGAGAACAAAAGTGAGGATCTCTACCCTTGTAATTGAGATCTTCATATGGTAAGAAGAACTCTTTACAATCAATCTAGTCCACAAGAACTAACTCAAAGAGAGAACATCTTCCACACAAGATGTATAGTTTTAGAAAATACATGTTTTCTCATTGTAGATAGTGGCTCATGTTGCAATTGCTATAGCACTAGGTTGGTTAAAAAGATAGCATTAAGTATCTTATCCCATCCCCAACCTTACAAACCTCAATGGATTAATAATGATGTGGACATAGTATTTAATCAACTAGTGGAGGTCAAGTTCTCCATAGGGATTTATAAAGATGTTGTGCTTTGTTACATAGTCCCTATGGAAGCTTGTGAAGGCCTTGAATATTTGAAAATAAATCTATACATAATGGCCATACTAATGAAATAATATTTACTCAGAAGAAGAAAAAGTTTGTACTTCATCCTTTCACTCCTTCTGAAGTGAAAAAGGACCAAGTGCAAATGAGAAATGAAAGAGAAAAAGATAAAGATAAAAAGAAAAATCATGACACCTACACACACAAAAGGGAGATCTAATGTTATAAGTATCAAAATAGCACACACAAGTCTACTGCCCCAAAAAAAGTACTAATGTTAGAGGCCAAAAACTTGTGTGGAGAGTCAAAAGAGGTCATTTCCCATCTTCCTCTAGTAGGGAAGCATTGCAAAAGCACATGGATTCAACACAAAGTAAACAAGAGCTTAAAGAAACATGTTCCCTAACTCGAATGCCTTTTTTAATCATTTTGATCAAAGGAGTATGATGGAGGCATGACTAGAACCATCATAGGGATTTTGGAGCATAATATATAAGCCTTTGTGAGATACGTTTGAGATGGATTTGAGTAAATGAAAATTTGAGTTTTTTCTCTCAAGTCTCGAGGTTCTTTTTGGAACCACCAATCCTTATCTTTGAATCTCCGATTCAAAGTGGCAGATCTTCCTTACTTATCTTTGAATTTCCTCAAAGTGGCGTGACTTCCTCTCATTTCGCAAATCCCCAAATCGAGGTCTTCCATTTTCCCGAACGTTGATTTTCGTTCTAGGGTTCATATCCATTGCTGTGCAAGATGAAATCCACACCCAATCGTAAACGAAGCCTCTATTAGTTAGTAATGAAAGCTCAATTCGTATTTTTCAAGTTTCAATACGAATTTTTGGTTATCCTTTCCGGAGAATTTTTTTGGATGCATCTCTATCATTTGTTTCTTGTTCGTCTTTGTCTGATTGGGATTTTTTTATAGTAGTTTTGTCTAAAGCGGCATAGTCCTTGGTTTTTATTTGGAGTTGATTGGTGCAAACCCTTCTTATGTGTAACGCAAACAACTACAAAGGGGTGATTCAAGTGGTTTGACTTCTCCATAAGCTTGAAGTGGCACAATGAAAATAGGTTATGCATTTGTTCTTTGGATGTCGCACACTAGTAATGTCGAGACTGGGCTTGTTTAGTGCTATCTTGAATTGGTCTGGTTGGTTGGTTGCAACCTATGTGTTGTTATTATTGACTCAATGAAGAGTATTGAAACATAAGTTAGTTTGGACTCAACGACTTTCAACAAAAAAATTTTGTGGCATGGGAGTAATTAGAATGGTATGATTCAAAGATTAAATTCGAGGAAACTATATAGCCTTTAGTCCTTTCGGTGTTATTGGTTTCTCTTCGTGTACTAAGTAATAACCTTCGATGTTGTCTTTGCTATTAGTGAGTGTGATTCAAACGGATGCAATCCACATGTTTGTGCAATTGTCTTAGTGGAAGTTTCAACTGGACGCCTTATTTGAATGAACATATTGTTGTTACACTTTTGTGAGGGCTATTTGGAGTGTGATTGACCTATCTTTGGTCATCCAAAACGTTGTCGTGAAGTGATCAAATTAATACTACTTATCTATAACGGTACTGCACCTAGGAAACCTAACATGACTATAACCGTAAAATCCACATGCATAACCCCCAAAGACGCAAGTAATCACCAGATAAAGCTAAACGGACAAAAGTAAGCGGCCTAAGCCGCTTACTTCAGCAAATGAAACGAGAACTTGACGGATTAGAAGCATTACTAACAAAGCCCCTAGGGCCCACATTGATCAAACTAGGGGGCATGGGCTAGGCTCAGGCCCACTTGCAGCCCAAACAAGGGCCCAACCCATGACGTGGCCAGACATAATTAATAAATTATAAATACGCATGGACCCCAACAATTAAAGATATGCATTCATTAATCCCTTAATCACGAGATTTGACTTTTCTGAGATTTCTTTGCTGACTTGAGCGTTGGTGTCTTCTCTACAAGTAACCCCTCTTGGGTCCAAGTCGGTCCAAACAAGATACCAACAGATAACACATGCAAGCCGGAAGGGAGCCTACTAGGGATATTGCGGATTGAGGTAAGGTGATATTTGTGCCTGACATCTCTTATTTGTTCTCCGCAGGAACAATAACAAATTCAGTATTGTTAAGAAAATAGCCAAAAGATTAGTATGGGTAAAGTCAACCCTTAGTCGTCTCCCAACGAACACGGAATTGATTTATAGCAAATTAGTTCTTATAAAAACTATATAAAAGAGTTAGTCAAACAAAGTTGGGAAAAATAACAGAAGAAGATAAAGATAAAAAGATATAAAAAAACGATGATAAAGAAAATAGATTAATTGCACTGCTTTCTCAAAATAGATTCATCATCGGTTATCTAAAGATTATTGCTCAATTAATTATTGTTGTAGATTTGCAAATTAATAAATGTAAAGTCTTAATCAATTTGTTGGCGTTCTCATTTTTAATCAAAGTACAATCTTAATTAAAAGTGAGAACTTTTAGATTATCCATAGTAGATTAATAACAGAAGAAGATAAAGATAAAAAGATATAAAAAAACGATGATAAAGAAAATAGATTAATTGCACTGCTTTCTCAAAATAGATTCATCATCGGTTATCTAAAGATTATTGCTCAATTAATTATTGTTGTAGATTTGCAAATTAATAAATGTAAAGTCTTAATCAATTTGTTGGCGTTCTCATTTTTAATCAAAGTACAATCTTAATTAAAAGTGAGAATTTTTAGATTATCCACAGTAGATTAATAACAGAAGAAGATAAAGATAAAAAGATATAAAAAAACGATGATAAAGAAAATAGATTAATTGCACTGCTTTCTCA
Organism: Vigna unguiculata; assembly: GCF_037176805.1. Classification (NCBI taxonomy): domain Eukaryota; kingdom Viridiplantae; phylum Streptophyta; class Magnoliopsida; order Fabales; family Fabaceae; genus Vigna; species Vigna unguiculata. Next base: position 18,337,266 of record NC_140802.1, read on the forward strand.
AAATAGCTTCATCATCGGTTATCTAAAGATTATTACTCAATTAATTATTATTGTAGATTTGCAAATTAATAAATGTAAAGTCTTAATCAATTTGTTGGCGTTCTCATTTTTAATCAAAGTACAATCTTAATTTAAAGTGAGAACTTTTAGATTATCCACAGTAAATTCAACCAAATTAGAGTCTCAATCAAATTTTACTATGCCTAATAATGTCTATTCTTTTATCTCTTTACCAAATAAAAAACTTCATTAATAAAAGTAAAGCCTCGACTACTTTTAGTTAGAGTAAGTACATTTAACCATAGTAAAGTCTCTATTATTGGTAAAAACTTATTTCATCACATGAAAGTTTCTAAACAAAATCAAAGTAAAGTCTTAATTACATTTAAAAGCTCTTCGACTCATGTGATTAGCATGTATATAGATTTAAACACTTCGTTAATTAGCTAGCATGTATAAGTCATAACTTTTTATGTGATTCAAAAACAAAAGACATAGATGTATGAAAATCACAATAATAAAAAGAACAAAGAAATTATTTCATTATAACCTCAAAATCCATAATGAAATTACAATGGGAAACCAACCCAAGAAGCTTAACACTCCACTGAATCAAAATAACATCTAGTTATCGAAACTGGGCAAATTTTATATCGATTTGGGATAGAATTGAATTTTTTATGCAATGTGTAACACCCCAAATTTTGGGATGTCATAGAAAGTTAGGAAACGAGCGCGTTTAACAAAAAAAGGATTATCATTGAAAATGTACTAATAAAAAACTTTTAATTTCCTTTAAATTACATAATTCAAAATGTCAATTTGTCTAAAAATATTCAAATAACAAATGTGAATAAAATAAAATTACATATACTTTAGTATCTGATTTAAAACAACTAAACAAATTATAAAACTCCCGAGATCATCTCAGCCTCTCGCCAATTTACTCCATGCCAAAATAATCTGCAATAACATATGCTCCCGTATAAAACACACATTATACGATCATCGCACATGCAACAAACACACAAACAAACAAATAGGGGTAAGCTAACCATAAACAATGGTATATAAAAGAAATTCATAAATAATACATTTGCAATAATACTGATCGTCGCATTCAAGTAACACTTAAGCATTATGATCAAAATCAATCCTTGGGTTGACCACACAACCCCAAAATCAAAACAATCATACGAAACCAAACATAACATCACATTCATCTAAAATCTTCAAACATAGTGATTATAATAAATTTTTGGTTTTCTGCGGCCTTTCACCCCATAACAACATCTAGTTTCCTAGAACAGATAGTTCGATGTGTCCCACTATCGCAGCCAGACTATCTCCCTTATTCCTCAAGGAATCATGAGTAAAAACGTCGATGCATCGCACATCAGCACTATACTCACAACAAGCCGAAATAAGGTGAAACATCTTTCCCCTCCCCACTGCTTCACACTGCTTCACACAACCGAGAGGGTACAACACTCGAACCAATCATCTACCACTGCTTCACACAGGCGAAGAGGACCCCTTTCCACTACTTCACACAGGTGAAATAGTCTTCACTGGGTTCCTAGGTACGAAAGACCTCACACAACATTTAATTCCTTCAAGATTCTTCAAGCAAGGCAAAACACTCCTAACACTCAACATATGAGAATTTCATATTGAACTAAATACACACCATCACATCATGATTGAAAAATAAAGTCCCATAACATAAACCCATCAACTTATCAAAAAATACATTCATACAACAAACTCTACAAGCGACATTCATTAAACACCAACATAACATCAGACACAAGTAACTATCCGTAAACCACCACTTAAACTTTATAACCATGCAACCCATGAAAACATATGGAAAAATGCATGTGAAACTACACCTAGAAGTTCCTAACTAGAATGAAGCAAGTCAATGTGGCCATCATTTAAAATACCTTGACATGCAACTCCTGTGCATTGAGCATATTTTTTTAAAAACCAAAAATAAAGAATCCAAACATTGAAAATACTATACATACATGAAGAGAACCGTGAACAAGGATATGTTTGCATGCATTTTATATGGATAAAGTAAAGAACAAAAATACATTCTTTCTAATGGAACCCGTGAACCCATATGAAAAGGAAACAACTGCATGACTTTTGAGAAGAAACAAAAGTAAGTTTATATGTTTTGTCCAATGAAAACAAAACTACCACTTAAAAGAAGTAGGACTCGTGTCTATAATAAAGCATGCACCAATCATAAACAAACCATGTAATATTATGTGTGGTAGGCACCAAAAAGTTTTAAGAAAGAGAAATTGCATTTGCATGTGGGCCATAGTCTTCTTACCAACTTACTACATATGAAAAGAAACCCTTTCTTTTTCTATTGACAAAAACCTATCCTAAACTAGGGAAACTATAGCACGTGATGGTTGGAAGAATTCTCACCAAGGCCCCACTTAAAATTTATGGCTACATGATTTTTATCTCAACTAAACACCACCTCCCACCAATGCACAAACAAAATCGTGATATACGTATTGCATCAAGATAAAATGAAAAGCCAAAGGCATTACACCTAAGCCAAAAGAAGGAATGGAAACACCATGCATTTATGCAAATGTAAACACCGCCACAAAAGGCTTGTCCCATCAAAACTACAGAAGCTTAACATTAAGATTAATGGTTCTCTAACTAGCACCCATGGCCTTTACTATTAATGAAAGCATCCAAAGCTACACTCCTCACATTAAAACACCAGCCCCCACATCCCAAAATTGGAAACGAAACTTGCCTCCAGGAAACATGTAGAAACGCATGCCCTGCACCAATGCAAATATTCCCAGGCACCACTCACCTACACCTCAACTCATGGAACCCAAACCCACGCTAACTCATGCATGCACCCCATCTTTACATTCTCTACCACAATGTCATTCACATGCCACACCACTAACTCACAACACTCATTCTCTTCACCTCGCAGCACCTACACACATGAACAAATCAAAACTACAACCAACACGAAAATCCTGAAACTGACCACTTCCAACGTGAACAATCCCATGCACAAAAAAAAAAGGAAAAATTAAAGCAGCACTAAGAAAAATAACCTGCAAAACATATGCTTTCTAAAAACATCACACAACCATGAATAAAAGAAGTTGATGTTATTAGTACAACTTCAAACGACCATAAATTTTGCTCAGGTGATCGAAACAGAACAATTTTATATCGATTTGGGATCGAATTGAGTTTTCTTTGCAATGCCTACTGTGGTAGTGTGTAATAGTGTTTGTAGTGCAAAATTTGTGTATGTTTTTAGTAAAACTTCAAACGGCTATAACTTTTGCTCTGGTTATCAAAATAGGGCAAATTATGTATCGATTTGGGATAGAATTTAATTTTCTTTGCAATGCCCATTGTGATAGTGTGTAGTAGTTTCTGTAGTGAAAAATTTGTGTATATTTTTAGTAAAACTTCGAACGGCCATAACTTTTACTCTGGTTATCGAAACAGTGCAAATTTTATATCGAATTGGGATAAAATTTAATTGTCTTTGCAATACCTACTATGGTAGTGTGTAGTAGTTTTTGTAGTGAAAAATTTGTGTATGTTTTTAGTAAAACTTCAAACGGCCATACGTTTTGCTCTGGTTATTGAAACAGGGCAAATTTTATATTGATTTGGGATAGAATTGAATTTCCTTCGCAACGTCTATTGTGCTAGTATATAGTACTTTTTGTAGTGAAAAGTTTGAGTATGTTATTAGTACAACTTCAAACGACCATAAATTTTGCCCAGGTGATTGAAACAGAACAAATTTTATATCGATTTGGGATCGAATTGAGTTTTCTTTGCAATGCCTACTGTGGTAGTGTGTAATAGTGTTTGTAGTGCAAAATTTGTGTATGTTTTAGTGAAACTTCAAATGGCTATAACTTTTACTCTAATTATCGTAACAGGGCAAATTTTATATCGATTTGGGATAGAATTTAGTTTTCTTTGCACTGCCTACTATGGTAGTGTAGTAGTGTTTGTAGTGCAAAATTTGTATATGTTTTTAGTACAACTTCAAACGGCCTCAACTTTTGCTCTGTTTATCGAAACAGGGCAAATTTTATATGGATTTGGGATATAATTGAATTTTCTTTGCAATGCCTATTATGGTAATGTGTATTAGTGTCTGTAGAGAAAAATTTGTGTCTGCTATAGTAAAAATTCAAACGGCCATAACTTTTGCTCTAGTTATCGAAGCAAGGCAAATTCCACATCGATTTGGGATAGAATTTAATTTTCTTTGCAATGCCTATTGTGGTAGTGTGTAGTAGTATTTGTATTGAAAAGTTTGTGTATGTTTTAGCAAAACTTCAAACGACCATAAATTTTGCTCCGATTATAAAAACAAGGCAAATTTTATATCAATTTGGGATAAAATATAACTTTCTTTGCAATGCCAACTGTGGTAGTGTAGTAGTGTGTGTATTGCAAAATTTGTGTATGTTTTAGCAAAACTTCAAATGACCATAACTTTTGATTCGATTATAAAAACAGGGCAAAATTTATATAGATATGGGATAGAATTTAATTTTCTTTGCAATGCGTACTATGGTAGTGTGTAATGTGTTTATAGCGCAAAATTTGTGTATGTTTTAAGTAAAAATTCAAACAGCCGTAACTCTTACTCTAGTTTTCGAAACATGACAAATTTTATATCGATTTGGGGTAGAATTGAATTTTCTTTGAACGTCTACTGTGGTAGTGTGTAGTAGTGTTTGTAGTGCAAAATTTGTGTATGTTTTAGCTAAACTTCAAATGGCGATAACTTTTGCTCTGATTATCGAAATAAGGCAAATTTTATATCGATTTGGGATAAAATATAACTTTCTTTGCAATGCCAACTGTGGTAGTGTAGTAGTCTTTGTAGTAAAAAAATTGTATATGTTTTTAGTAAAACTTCAAACGGCCATAGCGTTTGCTCTAGTTATCGAAATAGGGCAAACTTTTTATTGATTTGGGATAAAATTTAATTTTCTTTGTAATGCCTACTATAGTACTGTGTAGTAGTGTTTGTAGATCAAAATTTGTGTATGTTTGTAGTAAAACTTCAAACGACCATAACTTTTGCTCTGGTTATCAAAATAGGGCAAATTTGGTATTGATTTGGGATAAAATTGAATTTTCTTTGCAATGCCCATTGTGATAGTGTGTACTAGTTTCTGTAGTGAAAAATTTGTGTATGTTTTTAGTAAAACTTCATACAGTCATAACTTTTACTCTAGTTATCGAAACATGGCAAATTTTATATCGATTTGGGATAAAATTGAGTTTTCTTTGTGTAACAACCAAAATCACGACGGGACGACGAACCAAAAAAATAAAATTTGTAAACACAGAGTTTTGGAGTCGCCACCATAGTTATTATAGGAAACTATGGAAAACGATAAAAAGGAGCAAGGTCTACGAAAACAGAGATTGGGGGTACGGGAGTTAATTACGCGTAGGGAAGGAGTTAGCACCCTACAACGCCCATCTTAAGACGATACCTTTAATTAAAAGACAAATTGATGTGGTCTCCTTTAAATGTTTATTTTTTTTAAAAAAATAAAAATAAAAAAATAAAAAAATAAATGAATAAAATAAAATAAAATAATTAATAAATTAATAAAAATAAATTAATAAAAATAAATTAATAAAAATAAATAAATAAATAAAAATAAATAAATAAATAGAGATGACAAAGGAAAACAAAGGAAACAAAAAAAGATTTTTTTTTGTTTATTGGGCTTGACAAGGATTACTGTTTGTTCCTATGTATCTCCATTCATAATGGAGAATCAAGGTCACGTAGTTCTTTATGATTATTTTGAGAACTTGTTGATTTGATTATTTTTGTATGTAAAAGTCTTCTTATGATTTTAGTATTTTGAAATATCAGAAGCGAATGTCATGTAGCGCGAGTGGCCATATAGACACTAAGGATAAACTAAAAAAAATATTCCTTATAGTTTTTTTTATATATACATTTTTTAGAAAAAAAAGAAAAGTTTTAAAATAAATATGATGCGGCGCGAGCGGCCGAACAAATAGTTAGAGTAAGAAAATAACTTGTTCCTTAAATTGTAAATTTCTATTTTTTTATATACTTTACCACTTAAATGTTATTTTTTATCATCATTTTATTTTATGTGGATTCAGCAAAGGAAAAGAAAAAAAACTATGTATATAAAACGAAAAAAGAAAAAAAGATTAAACCCCAAGAAAAACAGTTAGCTTTTCAAATGGGTCTAGAAATTATACACGCATACTAAGAATCAAAATACAAACATGACTTATTATCCTAATTATGTGGAAGACATTAATCGCCAATTAGCTTTGCATTTTTAATAGGGGAAAAAAATGAAACCAAGAAAGCAGCAATCAATATAACCAAAATATCTTCATTTTTTACACATATCTCAACCTTGACAAGCATACCCCAAACAAACAAATAATCAGGCATTTAATCATTCACACCAAGGCATCCAGGCAACATCGAAATAAATATAGTAATTGAAAACTAAAAGTCAGAACATCCATATGCGGAGATTAATTAAACAACAATACAAAATATAACATCACTGATATGACATTAACAATAAAAAGGGATAAGGCACAAAAACCTGACTTATGCACTTCGTAACCACTCACAAGCAAAAGAAGACCCACACAAACGATGCACTGTGGTTCCAACACCCAAATCTAATTTTGAACACACGAACCAACTTTTCGGTGCTGTAAAAAGTGAAAGTCTCGGTAGAGAGAGAGCCCAGATGGTGGATGTGTTTAGGGTTATCAAAGAGGGAAAAATCATGCCCAGAATCCTTTTTTGTGGGTTTATATACACAACATTATAAATCTAATGTACTCTCGTAATAAAGGTTTGTCTTAATTACAACAAATTTTAAAAAGCAAGAATTGGTCTTAATATTATCACATTATGGGAATTAAATCAGAGCACAAAATCAAACGTGATCAGCAAAATTGATTCTAATTAGTAAAAGAGATATTGTTTTGAATTATATTACTACTTTCTCTATGTGGAAAAAAGAGGTGTCATAAAATCAGAGTACAAAATCAAACGTGATCAGGACAGATTAATTAGAATTACAAAAAAAGATATTCTTGAGAAACATATTAATATTTTCCTCATTTGGAAAAGGAGGTATCATAAAATCAGAGCACAAAATCAGAGTAAATAATTCTAAATATTAGAACATATTCTGTTTCTAATTATTAGACTAACTTCTTAATCTAGAGCAGAAACGACAAAGCATAGAGTGGGGGTGCAAAAATTAAATGTTGGGTTGCCGTTAGTTGCAAGAAAAACGGTGTGGGTATAAAGAGTATTTTGGGCTAAAATAGAAACAAAGCCTCAAAAAAAAAAAATACATACAAGATTAAAACAAAATTTTTCTTTTTATTTATTTATTATTATTATTATTATTATCCTGTTATTATTATTATTTAGACAAAGAAAAAAAAAGAAAAAAAACGAAAGAGAAAACTTATTTATTTTTTTATATTTTATATTTTATATTTTATACCTTTTTTTTAAAAGAACAAATTATTATTATTTATTCTATTATTTATTTAGCCGAACAAAATTGGGTGTTGACAGTTGCCCCTCTTTACTTAGATTTTCCTTGATAATATGAGAATTTTACATTTTCATATTCTCCAAGAAATATAAGTAAAGATAAAGATACTAATTTCGTCCAGTTTCAAAAGAAATAAAGGCGAAACATGAAATCAAAGGTCACAAATCGACAACCGCACTTCCAAAGGATTCAATGACCATTACCACGTAGAGGGCCTAGAGGGCCTTGATCCAGAAAGTCATAAACTATTTGCAAACTAAAACCTTTTGAGAAAGATTAGACCAATCACGAGAAGAGGGTCTACATCTAAAGGATTCGGCGACCATTACCACGTAAAGGGCCCCGATACCAAAACATATACTTTTTGCTAAAATGAAGCGATGTCCATTTGATGCTTTTGGTTCTATGGCTCTAATAACATCTATTCCCTACATTGAAAAAGGCCATGGTGATGTCAAAACATTTAGGGTTGTGGGTGCCATGTTAATATTGTCAACATATACTTGGCATTTCTCACACTTCCTCACATGCCTGCAACAATCATTTTCTATGGTTAACCAAAAATAACCAGTCCTCAAAATCTTTCTGGCCATTGAATGCCCATTCATATGTGTGCCAAAAGTGCCCTCATGAACATCTTTCAATATCACTTCGGCTTCTTTTGCATCCACACATCTTAGGAGAACCATATCGTGATTTCTTTTGTATAAGACATCCCCATTTAAAATGAAACTAGCAGCCAGTCTTCTTAAAGCTCTCTTATCATTCTCGGTTGCCCTTCCGATTTGGTCGTGTTGGTCCAACACACAACCCATCGATTCCTCTAATACAGTTAAGTACAGAATAAGGGGTCTTCCGGATTCCGGTGGTCCTAGTACTGGCGGGTCTTGTAATTATTGTTTGATCTTATCAAAAGCAGTATGACAATCCTCGTTCCATTATAGAGCTTGATTTTTACGCAACAATTTGAAGATCGGTTCACAGGTAGCGGTTAACTGGGAGATAAATCAGCAATGTAATTTAGTCGGCCCAGGAAACCTCACACCTCCTTCTCTGTGTTGGAAATTGGCATTTCTATTATTGCCCTCATCTTGTCAGGATCAACCTCTAACCCCTTTTGGCTAACAATGAAACCCAATAACTTTCCTGATTTCACACCGAATGTGCATTTAGCCAGATTTAATCAGAGTTTAAACTTTTGTAACCTTTCAAACAATCTTGTTAAGTTGACGAGGTGTTCTTATTCAGATTCAGATTTAGCAATCATATCATCCACGTAAACTTCAATCTCTTTGTGCATCATGTCGTGAAAAAGAGCTATCATTGCCCTTTGATAAGTTGCCCCAGCATTCTTGAGACTGACACCTTATAGTAAAAAGTTCCCCACAATGTAATAAAGGTAGTTTTTTCCATATCCTCAGCCGCCATCTTGATCTAATGAAGGATTATCTTGTTCCTTTTAAGATTATTGAATATGGTGTGAGTTGATTAAGAAAGCTAAGTGAAATCCCCACTGGACATTAAGATAGCAAGCTATCTAGATGTGAAGGTTCCTTTCACAAAGCTCAAGAGAAGAAGATGATGGATTGATTCAAAACAAAAAGGAAATGGAAGCACATAAACCATAGAAAACCAAGAATAATTAAAGGAAGAAGAACACATAAAATGGAAAGGAAAGAAATGGTAAAAATGTTAGAAGCACGCCACTACAAGGCTAGGCTAGAAGCCATGCCAACCTTGAAGATGAGTAGATGTGTGCCGCCACTTGCTATGCAAGATAAAGCTTAAAAGTATTCACTCCCAAGGGAGGAAACTCTCACAAATGGTTGAGACACAAGAGTGTTTTTACTTCAAAATGTTCAACCCTTTTATATGTCTAGGAGCACCCCTTATATAGAAGAGTTTAGGGGCCTCTAAGCAAATAAAAGATACCTAACGATGTCTCTACAAAAACCTAACCCTAGCTTTTAGAAACTAGGTCAAATAAGGTTACAAAAATAAAAGACAAAAGAGCCAAGTATGGTGTGTGCAAGACTAATTTCGTTCTAGCACAAAAGGAGACAAAGAATGTGTCTCATATGTCTCCAAAAAGTGGTCAAAGTGTGCTAAAAACAAAGGAGACCAAAGGTACATAGATACACTTGCTTCATGCCTTTTACTTTATGCTTTATGCCTTTGCTTTACTCTTTCCTCCACATCATTTATGCTCCCCAATCACCATGTGCCACCTAGCATTGCTTTCTTACTCCTAATTAACCTACAAAGCAAATAAACATAGATTAGCATGTTGGCTTAAGTCAAGTCAACTATAGTCAACAAGTCAAACCTAGTCAAAGGTCAACAAGTCAACTAATGTTGATTCAACTAAGTCAACTTAGGGAATCAAAAATAACAAACACAAATGAAAGGGATGAATAATTAGTGAACTTCCTTTCTAAACATGCTTAGCCTTCTTAAGCATGTGCCTTAATCCTTGGTTGGGGTGAATCCTTCATCATGATCTGATTATAACCCGAGAAACCATCCATAAATGAGAACAACGAAAATCTGGCCGTATTGTCGACCAATGTATCGATATACGGTAATGGAAAATTATCCTTTGGACTGACCCGGTTCAAGTCTCAGTAGTCAACGCACATTCGAACCTTCCCATCCTTCTTAGGCACAGGTACAATGTTTGCTACCCTTTGGGGATATCTCGCCACAACCAAAAAACCAACATCAAATTGCTTTTTTACTTCTTCTTTAATTTTCAAGGACATTTCTGGTTTCATCCTCCTCAACTTTTGCAAGACGGAAGGACACTCTGGCTTGAGAGGGAGTTTATGTTGCACTATGTTAGTATCTAGTCCTGGCATGTCATTATATGACCAAGCGAAAACGTCCCTGAACTCCTTTAGTAGAGCACACAATTGTTCCCGTATTTGTTTCTTTACACTAGTGTCAATTTTCACTTCTTTTATCTCTCCTACATCTCCCAAAATGAGCACTTCAACATTCTCTTGATGGGGTTTTATCTCTTTAGCTTCTTGTTTCACTAATCTCAACATTTCAGGGAAGGTTCCCATTCATCCTCATAATCACCTTCCATATTATCAACGGGGTGCTCAAAATTAGGAAAATCGACATTAACATTTTCAAAACATCCATCATCATATCTACATTTTTGAGTTTATAAAATGGATAAATACAACAAAACAAACAAAAACACCAATTATAAATGATTTTATTGTCACATTGAGCATAAAAAAAGACTTAAAGAATAAATAAAAACGATCATCTAAAAAAGTCTTGAATCCTAAAACTACGAGTAAAGCAAAAGGATAAACTAAAGCTATTACATTTTTTCCAAATTAAACATCACTAGTAAATTTGTTATCTCCCAATTGTTCAGTTGCACGTCTGGAGGACAAGATCGCACGAAGTTCAAGCTTTCAGATCCACTTCCACCCTCGATAGCTGATATCTGACAAGTGTTAAATGTAACGTCCTAGCCGAAAATTACTTATTAAAATAAAACAAAAATAAAATTCAATAAAACAACCTCATTTATCATTCAACAATTTCTCAAAATGCGGGAAATATTTAAAACCTTAAGTTCGATGCGCCAACACAGATAAAATAATTCGTATTAATACTGTAATGCAATTAAAATGGTCTATAAAATTATTACAATAACACCATAGTCCAATAAAAAAACTAGTGAGAAAATTCCCCAAGAGATCCCCACTCCGTCTCTATGCACCTGTCCGCTCACTTGCATCAACATCTACTCCCATGTAACAAGTTACATGATCATCGCCCCACACACACAGATAGGGTGAGCTCATTTAAATAAAACCAACCAATAAAATATTAAATACAACATCAAAACATTTAAACTCGGGTTAGTATTCTTCTCCCTTTTTCCTTACTTTTCCACTTCCAATACTTTCATTAGACGTCTATCACTTCTATACCCTTTAGGTGAGAATAATGATCGATCTTTGCTGCACGAGTGTCTACTTGCCCCTCCGACTACAGGCCACCACCTGATAGTCCACACGTGGGAATAACCTTGTCATAACATCTCACCGTGACACCAAGTAGAGCTCCCCAAAACAAACATAAAGTTTGTAGCTGTTCCAGACTACCAAAACTCTATCAAAATACTCTGAAGATAGCAATCACCCGAACCTCGCCGTACAAGCCACAACTCGCACACTCCACTGGACTTCCTAAACCACCAGGCTACAACCTAGAGGGGTCACGTGTTAATCCAATACGGGTTACACTCGTAACTGGACGCCCAGCCAAAGCCTCGCATCATGAACATCACCTAAAGTTGTGTAGAAACCTTTCCTCGCGCACCATCACTGAACCAAAACCACTTGGTGCACATCTCACGTTGCCAGGCAAACACTCGGTCCAGACCACTAAGCGAGCATCACACACCGCCAGGCACCACGCGTATGCAGCATCATCACTGCACCGTCACCGCCGGGCGGACTCCACCATGTTGTCGGGCGCCACTCACCGCCACCGTGTGGCGAACCTGCCCCGCGCCGCCAGGCGCCACCGCACCATCAGGGTCTCTACTGCACCATTTCGCCTGGCGGAACCCTCCCTACCGCCAGGCGCCCTGCTCACACTGTGACCACTGTCACAGGTTGGTGTCCCATTCGCCTGGCAGCTCGCACACGCCGCCAGGCGCCATACCAGTAGCGCACTACTACTGGTTTATAGGCACTTAAACAGATCCACAAAGGATCTCAATCATACAACACACCAATTTATAGGAGAATTATGGCACTCCAACTAAGGTTCTATTACTACTTTATCATCCACATAATCTATTCATGAAACTAATAATTTTCGTTATAGCACATATCCCTTACACACCCAAACAGTGAAGCATGCAATATCGCCCGCTTTCCAAATATCAATCTTCTTCATACAATCATATTTACAACAATCAAATTACACATTTTATTCCCTGTTCATCATTTTACTATTTGACTAATTCATAATCATCCAATTACATCATATTATATCCTAATTACTGGTTCCCATATAAATATAGTCCTTATTATGTTTCTACCTACAATCCTTATTTAGTTTAATGCATATCTCCCCATTAACACATACTCATACCCAACTCATTTCGTATCTTTTGACACCTATCTTTTTCTCAATTTTTAACATACAATTTAATTAACTGTGAACGCCATTCTACTTCACATTCCCCATTACAATTCAACCTGTTAACCTTACCATGCTTACTAATTCCAGTCTACCATATACCATAACGCATTTAATTCCCTGCTCAACCATTCCCATAATGCGAACACCCAACAACAACTCTTCTGCTAGTCTGATGTGGCGCCAGGCGGTGTGTGAAAATTGGGTTCTCCGTAGGTCTGTTCGCACCTGCCATGTCTTCCACACCCTAATTGTACTACCGATTCCAATCTGCATTTTTAATCAAAATATGAGTGATTCCATTACACGAGTCTAAGTCAGTTTATGTCAATACCATTACCATATAAGCAATCCAACAAATCAAACTCGACACAACATTTCATCATCTCACACCCCATAGACCTCAACCCCACATGGAAACCCAATTCATACCAATTTCACACACCATTCAATTCACAAGCAGATTTTCTTCCTTCAACGCATTTTTGCACTCATACATGATTATTTTCAACATCACAAATACCACAAAATTCACCACAAACCAGAAATTGGCCAAAGCTAGAAGCGTCGCTTGGCGGGCCATGCACAACTGCTAGGCGGTTCAAGGGAACCCAGAAAAATAGGGCTTACACACATGTGTCGCTTGGCAGCGCATGAACTACCGCCAGGCGGTTTCTGGAGAATCCAGAAACGTGAAGAAAATCAAGAATAGACATGTTCTACTCTTTCATCATGATTTAGATCATATATTCAAACGATAGCAAAATAAAAACAAGCAATAAGAACTCCCCTAACCTATATTCCTTGCTTAATTTGATAAGTTCTCTATTTCCTCCCTGATTGCCAATAGCCTTCTTGCTCTTCTTCCAACTCAGCCTCCAACCTCACTCAACGCTCACCAAAACTCACAATTTCGTGCTCTCTTCTGCAACCACAATTACAGCCCAACCAAACCTTCTCTCCTACCTCAAAATACCCTTTTAAAATGGTCTTAAAGTGGGTTTAATGTGAGAAAACGAAAATGGCATTAATCCTAAGTTAATTACCATTCAATATCCTAATTAACTTCTGTTTTTCAGCCACTCTTGGCTGCCATGTCCATTAGAGTTTTCCTTTAATCCTTCAAATTCCAATCCAAAGCCAAAATAGCCAAAAAATGAAGTTCAATTTGGGTTCCCCAAGGCTTGAACCCATAACCCTAAAATCTCAAGTCAATACCAAACCATCATGCCCATTCATGTTTCATGCTAACTAATATAATTTAATTATAATATCATTCCCCAACATGATTATATATATAAAAATATAAAATCACATAAATAACACATAATTGGCATACATAAGACTCAAACCCAAGTCCTCTCACCCAATCAAAGTACTCTCAACCATTTGAGCTAGCACTTTTCCACGTCATGAGGGTTAACATTTAATGCCATAAAGGCTTCTCCTACCCGCATTTATTAAATAATTATTTATTTAATTATTTAAATTTAGTGGGTCTTACATTAACCCATCCAGCATTGCGGAAGCTTTTCTTGATATCGCAAATGTGAATCTTCCCTATCTTTCGTTCTCGACCTTCTACGCGAGCCAAGATTCGCTCCTTCTTCTCTTCTAATAGCCTCCTCTTGTCTTCTTTAGTAGGCTTGTACCCCAAACCGTATCTACCCTTGTTTTCAAAGACCTCTAAGGGGAAAGTTAGCCCTTGGTTATTTTTACCAAGCCCTTTTCCATATTGGTAACCCTCTTTCAGCATAACCTTGGCCATCATGAGGGAAGCACAAGACATGTGTGGGACCATCGAAAATGGTTCAACATATGCGTTCACCATAATTTCTAGTGATTGAAAAGTTATCTCAAAGGCTTCCTCTACTGCTTCAATGTAACAAGATAATGAGGGCCCACTCACAAGGAGATCCTCCTCACCTGAAGAGTGGATCCAAGGGCGGCCCAACAAGCAACTGTAAGCTAGAATAATATCCATGACTTGAAATATTATTTGAAAGATACAAGGACCGATTTGAACTGGAAACTCTATTTCTCCCATTACTTCCCTCTTGCTTCCATCGAAAGCCCTTACAATCATGGCACTCGGCTCCATGTGCATACCATCACATGACAATTTTTCTAGCGTCGATCTTGGCATCACATTTAATGAGGAACCATTATCAATTAAAATTCTTGCAATGACATGGTCCAAACATTTCACAGATATATGCAATGCCTTATTGTGTCCTCTACCTTCAGCAGGTATCTCGTCATCAGTAAAGGTGAGGTAATTATTAACAGTGATATTCCCAACAATTCCCTCAAACTTGTCTAGGGAAATATTCTGATCCACATGAGCTTTGTTGAGTATCTTCATTAACATCTTTCTATTGGAAATTGAATGCATAAGTAACTCCAAAAGGGAAATCCGAGCAGGCATGTGTTTGAATTGTTCTACTACTTTGTACTCACTTTGTTGTATGAACTTTAAAAACTCACAAGCCTCTACATAAGATATTTCTTGCTTTTCCTCTTTTTTAGATCCTTCCTGTGTTTGCACGTCCTTTTCTTTCAAGAGTTCCTTAATTTCTCCTGTTGTGATTCCCTCGTTGCCAACTACGTCCTTCCTTAAAATGGGTGGTGTGAAGATACGACCACTTCTTGTCATTCCTCCAGTGCTTGATATATTTTCTCCAACTGGCTCCCCATCGACTGATTGATTCTTTGTTTGTTGTCCCTCTCCTAACACATGTATACCGTATTTCCAAGGGACCGCCTTCTCACTTTGTATGGGAGGGTGAAGGTGATAGGATGACAACAAATTGTCTTTTCGGAGATGTTAGTGCAAGAGTGGATCTAGCGAAATGAACTATCAATGGCTTTGGTGGCGACATGACAGATTTCTCACTAGTTTGTGCAAAAACTTCCTCCTCCTTACCCCCATGACATACTTGTACGAAATTCTTATTGATCAGATTTTGCAAAAAGTTCTCAAACTTGTTGCACAACTCGATGGAGTGTTTAGCACTTGGATGGAAACCTCATGCCTCATTCAAGTTATATTCTCCTTCCAACAATTTTGCTTTTAGTAGCACCTCAAAAATATCCCTTCGTGAACTCCGAATTTTGCTCACATTCTTTACCAACTTGGGTCCATTGAGATCAATAGCATTTATTGAAGCATTACCATGCCTAGAGAGGGGATTGGCCTCGATGTTGGGTTTATCATCTTGAAATTTTAACCACCCTAAGTCCATTAGAGCTTGCACCTTGTGTTTGAAAGACAAGCATCTCTCGGTAGAGTGTCCAATGGCTCCTCCGTGATAATCACATTTGACATTTATATCAAAATTCTTAGGATATGGCGGTTGCAAGGGCTTCATCGGGCAAATGGCTACTAAAGCATTACAGAGTAGATCTGGCAACAACTTTGTGTAAGTCACAGGAATATGAGTGAAATGAACAAAATTCCATTCTTGATTCCTTCTGGGACTAGCAATTTGCCCCAAAGGCTGGTTGAGATTTGTGCTAGTCTCAGTTTTCCAAGTGTTATTTGAGGTGTGTAGTGACTGACTAATTGAATCCCTGTTGTGGAGATTGTGATTGGTGGCAGCTGTTGTATGAGTCACATAAGGATGTCGATTCACCTGTCGTTGATAATTTTGAGTATGGGCTTGGTTTTCCCACCTTGGTACTGTGGACGTTGCATGCACTTCCACTTCCTTTTTCTTCCCTGGATTGAAACCGGGCTTTTTAGAAGTTGTAGTCGCAAGCGGGCTATGATGAGTCCATCTTCAAGAGTAAGGAAGCCAAGGAGAAGCTATGCGGAATTGATGAAGCTTCCATGGAGAAGGATGAAGGTGTGGAAGTTAGAAGATAAGAGGAAAAGTGGTGCTGCAATGGTGTTTGGAGAAGCTCTCAAGTGAGGTTGGGCCAACACTCAAGGAAGGGGGCTAGAGGAAACCAAGAAGGAGAACTCTAGCCTAACTTGATTCACAAAAAGAGAAGAGTCTGGAGTCATCTCAACAGAGTTTCTCTACTATATTCATGAATAAAAATACAAGGGTCCTAAGCTCTCTATTTATAGTAGAAAAG
Organism: Vigna unguiculata; assembly: GCF_037176805.1. Taxonomy (NCBI): domain Eukaryota; kingdom Viridiplantae; phylum Streptophyta; class Magnoliopsida; order Fabales; family Fabaceae; genus Vigna; species Vigna unguiculata. Next base: position 18,354,173 of record NC_140802.1, read on the forward strand.
GAGAGCCAAGTGGTCTAGAAAAATGGAGGGAAAAATGATATAGAATGTGGTATTTGGAGCCAAAAAGAGAGCATGAGGCAAGTGTGATGAAGGATTATCTTGTTCCTTTTTAAGATTATTGAATATGGTGTGAGTTGATTAAGAAAGCTAAGTGAAATCCCCACTGGACATTAAGATAGCAAACTATCTAGATGTGAAGGTTCCTTTCACAAAGCTCAAGAGAAGAAGATGATGAATTGATTCAAAATGAAAAGGAAATGGAAAGCACATAAATCATAGAAAACCAAGAACAATTAAAGGAAGAAGAAAACATAAAATGGAAAGGAAAGAAATGGTAAAAATGTGAGAAGCACGCCACTACAAGGCTAGGCTAGAAGCCATAGCAACCTTGAAGATGAGTGGATGTGTGCCGCCACTTGCTATGCAAGATAAGGCTTAAAAGTTTCACTCCCAAGGGAGGAAACTCTCACAAATGGTTGAGACACAAGAGTGTTTTTACTTCAAAATCTTCAACCCTTTTACATGTCTAGGAGCACCCCTTATATAGAAGAGTTTAAGGGCCTCTAAGCAAATAAAAGACACCTAAGGATGTCTCTACAAAAACCTAACACTAGCTTCTAGAAACTAGGTCAAATAAGGTTACAAAAATGAGAGACAAAAGAGCCAACTATGGTGTGTGCAAGGCTAATTTCGTTCTAGCACAAAAGGAGACAAAGAATGTGTCTCATATGTCTCCAAAAAGTGGCCAAAGTGTGCTAAAAACAAAGGAGACCAAAGGTACATAGGTACACTTGTTTTATGCCTTTTACTTTATGCTTTATGCCTTTGCTTTACTCTCTCATCCACATCATTTATGCTCCCCAATCATAATGCACCACCTAGCATTGCTTTCTCACTCTTAATTAACCTACAAAGCAAATAAACATAGATTAGCATGTTGGCTTAGGTCAAGTCAACTATAGTCAACAAGTCAAACCTAGTCAAAGGTCAACAAGTCAACTAAAGTTGATTCAACTAAGTCAACTTAGGGAATCAAAAATAACAAACACAAATGAAATGGATGAAGGATTAGTGAACTTCCTTTCTAAACATGCTTAGTCTTCTTAAGCATGTGCCTTCATCCTTGGTTGGGGTCAATCCTTCATCATCCTCCCCTTCTTGGAGAGAATTTGACCACAAATTCTTTAAGCCTTTGTAGATGGAGCTTGACTTGATTTGGGGAAGGTTTTGCGCCTCCCTTTTATGAGCTCTTGTTCCATCTTTTCTAAGGGTACTACCCCTAGCTTTGGTTAGGCCATCCCTCTTTTTTAGACCATTCTTCTTCTCATGCTTGCGCATTGGGTCTTCCTTTTGAGCCTTGCAAGAGAAGAAAGAATGGTGATGTCCATCTTGCTTTGGAAAGCTTTTTTTAGAGGCAAGTAACACTTTGGAGGTAACTTGCTCTTTTTCTTTTTCATCTTTTCTCTTATCTTTCACTTTATTTTGGTCCTCATTTGCTTGATTGGGTGATAGAGGTAGGAGTGTGAACTTCTTGCCTTGGAAGGAGAAAGCATAGGTGTTAGCATGGCCATCATAAAAGACTTTTCTATCACATTGCCATGGCCTACCTAACAAAATATGAGTTTCTTCCATAGGCACAACATCACATAACACCTCATCTTTAAAATTTCCAATTGAAAAGTTAATGAGGACTTGTTGAGTTACTTTAATGTCTTCTTTCTTAAGCCATGATATCTTGTAGGGCTTGGCATGAGGGATAGTTTTCAAGCCAAGCTTGTCCACAACCCTTGTGCTAGCCACATTTACATAACTTCCATTATCTATGAGGAGGGGACATAGTTTGTCTTTGATATGACACCTTGAATGAAAGAGGTTTTGTCTTTGAGAAGGGTCAAGTTCCTTGGAAACTTGTCTTAATTGGTGCCTTATCATTAATAATCCACCTTCAAGGGGTTTAATCCTTTTACTTGAAGAAGAAGTGTGGGAAGAAGTACTTTTGGGGGAAGGAGGAGAAGAATATTCACTCTCTACTTCTTTTTTAAGGTTTAAGGCCATGGTTCTTTTGGTGTGACAATTTGAAGACATGTGCCCATATCCCAAACACTTAAAACATTTTATAGAACTTGTCCTTGTGCCTTGAGAAGAATTAGGATTTTCATTAGAAGACCTAGACGAATTAGTCCTAAGAGGTGGGTCTTGGGAACTCTTGAGTGGTGATTTATCATGTTTTCTTTCTTTATCTTTCCAAGTACTAGAATAGTAGTCATTGTATGAACCACTCCTCTTGGCCTCTTTTTTCTTTTGCAATTGAGTTTCAACTTTGATGGCCAAATGTAAAACTTTGTCAAGAGAGGGGTACTCATATAACTCTACTAAATCTTGTATGTCCCTCCTTAACCCACTCACAAATCTAGCTACCTTTTCCTCTTCACTTTCAAATTGGAGTCCTACTTTTAGAAGCATGGACTCCATTAACTTGTAATATTCATCCACACACATGGACCCTTGTTGAAGCCTTTGGAGCTTCAAAAGAGTCTCCCTCCTATAGTAGGAAGGAACAAATCTAGTGCGCATCAAATTTTTAAGGTCCCTCCAAGAAGTCGCGAGTGACTCTTGGTTAATATTGTCCATACATAATTGATGCCACCAAGTCATGCATAATCCTCAAACTCTAAGACTACCAAATCTACTTGCTTTTGATGACTAACTACATGAATGGTAAAAATTTGGTCCACTTTTTGTTCCCACTCAATGTAGATGTTTGGGTCATTTTCTCCTTTGAACTTAGGAATCTTTGGAGTTTGCTTCTCTTGTGATGGTTTGCGCCTAGAATGCCCTCTTTTCCTAGCCTCTCTTTCTTGCTCCTTAGCTTGAAGCCTTTGAATGTGCTCTTGGATTCTTAGGTCACTTTGCTCCTTGTCCTTTCTCAATTGTTCAAAGGCTTCCTTCCTAGACAACTCCAAATCCCGAAGCAATCTCATCAATGTATTGTTTTTGTTTGGTGTAGGTGCATTTGATGAACTTGCCATGATTCCTACAACAAAAACACTCAAATTCGAGGCAAAATAAATGGATTAGGGGTTAGACAACATGAAAACCGAGACCAAATCCAACCCAAATTGTAACCCAAGTGTTTAGATCACTCTCCCAAAGTAACAAGGCAAGGCTAGCACTCAAAATCCACCAAAGGAGTGAAGCAAACACTTTTAAAACTTGTTCAAAACCTTCAAATGCAAGACAAGTGATTCGGCCACAACATCCCAAGAGTTTCAAGAAAAGAAAACTACTAAGACACAACAAAAGAACACCTAGTGACAAGCAAGAAAAGCACAAAAACAAGAAAGTTTAACTTCTAAGGAAATTTTGTTTTAAAGACAAAACTTGAACAAGACTAAAGCAATGAAAAACACTTTTAAAGACTCTATGGAAAGCATTTGAACAAGCCAAGATTATACCTCAAATTATGCATACACCAAGAAAGATCATAACCAAGTTAAAGCATTGAACTAATTTGCCAATATCACCCAAAATCCAAGTATAAAATTTGGTAGCATAACACCTAGTAAAAATGGCCAAATGGATTCACCAAGCAACACATTAGCTCTCGGCCAAATTGTTTTTGGTCTTGAAAACACTTTTTCTTTTCAAAACTAGGTACTTAAAATGATGAGAAGGATGTTTTAGGGTGTCTTGAACACTTAGTTCCTCAAAATTAGGTCAAAATCAATTTCAAGGAGCATGCTACAACAAAAGGCATAGATCTCATGCAATAGATCAAATACTTAGAAACAAGAATAAGAAAACTCAAAGAAGCATATGACATATGACTCAAGCAAAAGTTAGACACATTTAAAGACTCAACATGACATACACAAAGACACAAACATGTAGCTATCATGCATTTAAACTCATGGATTTGAGGCTCAAAGACTAACCATCCAAAGACATGTTATCCAACCACATTTAGGAGTAAGAAGAGTAACAAAAACAGTAGCAAAAACTACCCAACATAACCTGAAAAACATTGATTCGCGGTGATCTCGGCAGCTCTGACCTTTGCTCACTATTTCAATCATAACTCTCTCCACAGAACTCCAAATGTGTTGGTTCTTTTTTTGTTAAAAACTATACCAACAGAGCTTTCTTTGGACATAAGGAACGTAATTTTTGGACCACTGAGCAGGTGCAGTTTAATCTTTTAAAATCGTGAACAGTTTCTGCCAACATTGTTTTTATGTTGACCATTCAAAGATAGATACACAAGACAAGGTTAGAACATGAAAACACCATATTCAAGGACAACCAAAGCTCTAGATACCAAATGATGAAGGACTTTCTTGTTCCTTTTTAAGATTATTGAATATGGTGTGAGTTGATTAAGAAAGCTAAGTGAAATCCCCACTGGACATTAAGATAGCAAGCTATCTAGATGTGAAGGTTCCTTTCACAAAGCTCAAGAGAAGAAGATGATGAATTGATTCAAAATGAAAAGGAAATGGAAAGCACATAAATCATAGAAAACCAAGAACAATTAAAGGAAGAAGAAAACATAAAATGGAAAGGAAAGAAATGGTAAAAATGTGAGAAGCCATGGCAACCTTGAAGATGAGTGGATGTGTGCCGCCACTTGCTATGCAAGATAAGGCTTAAAAGTTTCACTCCCAAGGGAGGAAACTCTCACAAATGGTTGAGACACAAGAGTGTTTTTACTTCAAAATCTTCAACCCTTTTACATGTCTAGGAGCACCCCTTATATAGAAGAGTTTAAGGGCCTCTAAGCAAATAAAAGACACCTAAGGATGTCTCTACAAAAACCTAACCCTAGCTTCTAGAAACTAGGTCAAATAAGGTTACAAAAATGAGAGACAAAAGAGCCAACTATGGTGTGTGCAAGGCTAATTTCGTTCTAGCACAAAAGGAGACAAAGAATGTGTCTCATATGTCTCCAAAAAGTGGCCAAAGTGTGCTAAAAACAAAGGAGACCAAAGGTACATAGGTACACTAGTTTTATGCCTTTTACTTTATGCTTTATGCCTTTGCTTTACTCTCTCATCCACATCATTTATGCTCCCCAATCATCATGCGCCACCTAGCATTGCTTTCTTACTCCTAATTAACCTACAAAGCAAATAAACATAGATTGGCATGTTGGCTTAGGTCAAGTCAACTATAGTCAACAAGTCAAACCTAGTCAAAGGTCAACAAGTCAACTAAAGTTGATTCAACTAAGTCAACTTAGGGAATCAAAAATAACAAACACAAATGAAATGGATGAAGGATTAGTGAACTTCCTTTCTAAACATGCTTAGTCTTCTTAAGCATGTGCCTTCATCCTTGGTTGGTGTCAATCCTTCATCAAAGTGTGACTTGCCACCTAAGCAAGTCACAAGGGACTTGCTTCTAGGCGCATAAGAGAAGCTTGGTGACCAAGCTTGGAGCAAGAAGGATCTAGATCCTCTCACAAATGCGTTCCCTCTCTTTGTTGGGCCAATTTCAAGCCCAACTCTTCTTTGGTCCAATTCTCTTCAAAGCCCAAAAACCCTCCAAGGCCCAATACATGGCCCAAACAAAAACCCTATTCTACAAAGGCCAAAATATAAGGCCCAAAAATAAACCCTATTCTAATATTTACAAACAAAGAGTTTTAGGCCATGTAAAGTTCATCTTGGGCCTTGTATGTGCATTGGAGGCCCATTCCTCTTTTATCCTCTTAGCCATTGCTCTTTTTGTGGGTCCCTTGGTTAGAGGCATCTCATAATCCCCTCCCTCTTGAGAAGGATTTGTCCTCAAATCTGAAATTTCTGCCTCATCATCTGTACCACCTGCAAAAAGTATTAAGTCAACAACATTAAAGGTGGCATGTGCATCATATTCCTCAGGCAACTCTAGCCTATATGCATTATCGTTGACTCTTTTTAGCTCTTTAAAAGGACCATCACCTCGAGGGCTAAGTTTAGACTTCCTTTTCTTAGGAAATCTATCTTTATTTAGCTTTTGGACTTTTTGAGGACTTTTTTTTTGTCCTCATCTTTCTCTTTTTCTCTTTTGTTCTTCATTTGAAGTTGATCCTCAGCCACTTGTGATGGCAAAAGAGGATGAAGAACAAACTTTTTAGCCTTTTGAGTAAAGGTAATCTTGTTGGTGAGACCATTGTGCATGGTTTTCTTATCAAATTGCCAAGGTCTCCCCAATAAGATATGACAAGCTTCCATAGGTATTACATCACATAGCACATTATCTTCATATTTCCCTATGGAAAACTTGACCTTTACTTGATGATTGATTGCCAAATCCCCATCTTCATTAAGCCAATGAAGTTTGTAAGGTTTTGAATGAGGTAAGACAGTCAAAGACAGCTTGTCAACCAACCTAGTACTGCAGCAGTTACAACACGAGCCACTATCCACAATTAGAGAACAAGTGTTTTCCAAAATTTTACACCTTGTGTGAAATATGTTCTCTCTTTGTGTTAGTGCTTGTGGACTAGGTTGATTGTTGAGGATCCTTCTAACAATTAAAAGGTCCGCATCACAAGGGTGAGCATCTTCTATATTAGACTCGTTGGATTCCTCACTTCCACTCTCAGTTTCATTTTCATCCTGGCTGCTATATCTATCAACACACCTAAGAATCATGGTCTTTTTGGTGAGGCATTGAGATGCTATGTGACCTCTACCAAGACATTTGAAGCATTTGATTTCACTTGTGCGAGTGTGTGATGATGCACTCCCCTCTTTACCTTTTCCTAGATTCCTAGGTGGCTCCTCCTTTTTCTCTTCTTTCTTAAAATCTTTCTTAACATAAGAGTTAGTTTGAGCTTGATTTCTTTTTGAAAAAGATTTTCTCAAATTTTGTTGTTCTACCTTAATTCATATTTGCACCAAATCATTCAAATCTTGGTAAGGTAGAAGCTCAAATCTATCTCTTATATCAAGGTTTAAGCCACTTAAGAATCTAGAAATGGTAATGGACTCTTCCTCAATTATTCTCGCCCTCATCATAAGTAACTCCATTTTCTGTCTATATTCTTCCACAAACATATTTCTTTGTTGGAGTCTTTGGAGGTTGTTCATGATCTCTCTATTGTAGTAGGAGGGAATGTGTCTCCTCCTAAGGGCTGACTTAAGATCATTCCAATATTCAATTGAAAGTCCATTACATAGCATAGCCTTGAAAGCTTAGGGTAGCAAGAGGCACTTTCCTTTCTTCACTAACTTGATGGCAAGCAAAGAGTTACTCGACCTTCATCTCCCAATCCAAATAAGCTTCAACATCATCCTTGCCTTGAAAGTGAGGCAAGTCTACTTTAACTTCTCTAGGATTAGGGTCTTTTCTTTGTCTCCTAATATGGGAAGGTTGTTGATAATATTCTCTTAATCTTAATCCTTCCTCTTCCCCATATATTGAAGCTCCACTTCTAGACCCTTTGCTAGAATTACTCCTACTTTTTAGCTTATTTTGGATTTTCTCATCTCTTTTCTTTAAAGCTTTGATTTGTTCCTCCAAGAGAGCAATTTGGCCATCTCTTTCCAATTGATCTTTCACCTTGTAAATTGCCTCTTGTTTTCTCCATAGTTCAAGTCATTTGAGTTGTTGAGAAACATGTTTTAAACTATGAATTAAATCCTCAAAATCACTTGCACTATGTAGGGAGGGTTGACTAGCCATGATTACTAAAAGCTAACTAAGAAATTCTAAAGAAGAAGTAAATAGCAAAATTCTTGAATTATCTTCCAGGAAAGAGAGGTGAATAACTTGGATTGCTTACTAACCAAGTCTTTCCTTGCCAAAGTAATTCAAAGAATATTGCACAAAACTTCTAAAATAGAATTAGACATACACTAACAATTAAGCAACAAAAAACAAAACGATTTGGAGTCTAACTATGCGGCCTACTTTGGTGAGACTTGATGTTGCAAGACACACTCACTGTCTAGAAGCGCTTTTCAATGATTTTTGTTTTCTTTTTTTGGTATATGTTTTAGCTACAAGAGGCAAAAATCAGATCTGGATTTGCAATAGCCAATTTTTGTGATAAAACAAATACAAAAAGTGTGCAGACAGACAGAACTGGAACAACAGTAAAATGCAACAGAAAAATGCTCTCAAACTCAAATGATGGTTGTGATTCTAGTGTACTTCTTTTGCCACTTTCTTTTGATCTTTTCTTTTGATTATTTTTGGCACTTGCTTGTACTCTTTTTTTGGTCTTTTTCTTTCTTTTTTTATAGCTCTTACAACAACTAGTTTCCACCACAAATTAGAATCACCACCACACTATGCTTGATCATTTGCATTTTAATAGAAACAAAAGAGAAGGAAACTTAAAGGAATCAAAAGAAGATTATGAAACTCGAGGAAACACAATGGAAATTAACTCTAAAGAACTTGCCAAGAACTAATTAACAAGTATGAACTCAAATGCGAAAATTAAAAGCACACAAAGCACACTAGAAACGAAAATGAAACTTAGGTGATTAAGCAAGCACAAGGAAAATTCCCACTGGACATTAAGATAAAAAAGGTTATCTAGATGTGAAGGTTCATTTCCATGGCTCTAAGGGAGAAGAGAAGGTGTATTTATGAACCAAAAATAGTAGCAATACAACAGTAAAACAGCAGCAAAATGGAAAGCTAAACAAAGGAATTTAAGACATAATTGAACTACACATTACTCTAGACAAAACATATGGATTAGAAAATTAAAATGACTCAAATAGATGAAATAGAAAATGAACAAGACTTAAACGAAAATGTAAAAGGCACACAAATTCACCATGGTTGAGTTCTTAGGCACAATGGCCGAATGGTTCCAAAGGAACAATAATAAGAACCATATAACAAATGAGGTGAAAAGAAGAAAAACAGCAAGACATCCAAAGGAAGTAATGAACAACACGGAAATTAAAAGAAAAACCACAAGGAAGATGAACTTATCTCTTGACGTCAAGCTTGATCAACCAAGGCTCTAGATACCACATGATGAGTCCATCTTCAAGAGTAAGCAAGCCAAGGAGAAGCTATGTGGAATTGATGAAGCTTCCATGGAGAAGGATGAAGGTGTGGAAGTTAGAGATGAGAGGAGAAGGGGTGCGACAATGGTGTTTGGAGAAGCTCTCAAGTGAGGTTGGGCCAACACTCAAGGAAGGGGGCTAGAGGAAACCAAGAAGGAGAACTCTAGCCTAAGTTGATTCACAAAAAGAGAGGATTTTGGAGTCATCTCAACAAAGTTTCTCTACTATATTCATGAATGAAAATACAAGGGTCCTAAGCTCTCTATTTATAGTAGAAAAGGAGAGCCAAGTGGTCTAGAAAAATGGAGAGAAAAATGATATAGAATGTGGTATTTGGAGCCAAAAAGAGTGCATGAGGCAAGTGTGACTTGCCACCTAAGCAAGTCACAAAGGACTTGCTTCTAGGCGCATAAGAGAAGCTTGGTGACCAAGCTTGGAGCAAGAAGGATCTAGATCCTCTCACAAATGCGCTCTATCTCTTTGTTAGTCATATTTCAAGCCCAACTCTTCTTTGGTCCAATTCTCTTCAAAGCCCAAAATACAAGGCCCAAAAATAAACCCTATTCTAATATTTACAAACAAAGAGTTTTAGCCTAGGTCTTCACATCTTCCTTGGCCCATGTAAAGTTCATTTTGGGCTTTGTATGTGCATTGGAGGCCTATTGCTCTTGTATCCTTCTAGCCATTGCTCTTGTTGTGGGTCCTTTGGTTAAAGGCATCTCATCAGGCTATATGCAATTTTTCCATTCTTCAACCCGATCTCTATCCTTTCACCTATGATGATAATATCGGCGAAAACTGAAGATACATTCCCTACCATGTATTCATAAAACGATGGTTGTAACGTGCTCACAAACATTGTCACCATTTCCTTATCATGAAGAGGAGGCTCCACTTGAGCAGCATCGTTAAGCATACTCTTAAAATGATTTTGCATCCCTTTTGGCCATGTTCTGCAATTGCAAACGATCTGGCGCAATATCCATGTTATACTTGTACTGTTTCAAAAAACCATCTACCAAATCCATCCAAGAGCGAATGCGAGACGCCTCCAAGTGGGTGTACCAACTCAATGCTACCCTAACCAAACTGTCTTGGAAGAAATGGATCAACAATTTGTCATCGTAAGCATAGGCAGCCATCTTTCGACAATACATGGTTAGATGGATTCTAGGACATGTGTTACCCTTATACTTTTCAAACTTCGAAACCTTAAACTTGTGAGGTATTGTTACATCACGAACTAAGCTTAAACTTGCAACATCGGTAAACCCATAGTTTCCACCTCCCTCAATAGCTCGTAGTCGTTCTTCTAAAATTTCAAATTTAGTTTTAGTTCCCTCAACCTCAGCGGATACGGCCTGCATAGTAGGGCGTGATGTAATCTTGTCCAAAGAGTTAACACCAATAGTGGTGTTTAAAGGCTTAGACATTACAGTCTCTCGGGGTCCCGCGAAGGTAGCCACTTCATTCTCTTGAGTATTGATTGGGAATGAGAAGGAAGCATGCTCAATCTCTGAATATCCTCCAACAGGTGGGGTGTAACCAGATGGCAATCCGTATGCTGGGAAAGTAACATAACCACCGTGAGTGCTTTCCTCACCCTTCGCCGATGAAGCTTCTCCTTATGCCTTTAGGGACTTCAAGGCCTCTAGTATTTGACCTACTTGGTCCTTTAGTTGACTGATATTTGCTTTCACTGCCTCTTGTGCTGTTTCCCAATCTTCCATATTCTTTCTATTTGCTCACGTCCTATAGGGATGCCTTGGTTTTGCCGTATTTGTTTTTAATTATTTTTGCTCTATTATTATTTAAGAAAAAAAAAATAATAAGAAAAAGAAAAGGAAGGAAAAACAATGCAAAACGCTTAATTTATTAAACAAAATCATAAAGTTGTAAGTAAATTAACATGGAAAAGAGTCAATACAAATCCCACCCTCTAAAAAACTCATAAATCAAATGCAAAAGAAAGAAAATCTTAATTTCTAGCCCTAGATATCATGCTCTTCATCTCTTCTATTAATTTCTTGTGAGTGGTCCAAAAAGGTCTCAATCTTCTTCGGAGGATTAAAAATTGGCAGTGCAGACTCAGCTTCAGATAGTAATTGTGGAATGTCTTCGATGGCTCCATTGGCCAAGGCCGCCAATTGCGAAAAACTTTTCTTCCAATGTCTTATATTCCATTCCTACCCCAATGTGTAGTCATTCATTTCTTGATATCTTTTCTCGGATTCTGCTTGATGCTGATGTTCCTCATTCATCTTCATATCATAGGTCATCATTATCTCCTTCATCTGTTGCTCCATATTATTGATCTTAATCTGGGCCTCGTACAATCTTTTTAATGCTTCCTTCTTATCTCTCTTAACCTCTTCATACATTTGATTCCTGTAGTACTCAGATGAAGTTGTTGCATCTCTTTCTTGAGCCCTTAATGTTAATTCGACGTTGGCTGCAACAAGATCTTGTTTAACTCTGAAGCAATGATTCCTCTCTTCCCTCATTGTCCTAAATAGCTCTTGGTACATCCTTGTCCTTTCTTCATTATCACGCCTAAAGCCTACACACTCTTGTTGGAGCCTCTAGAGATCATTACTTAACTCGTCATTTTTCATCCTTACTACCTCTCTTTCTCCTTTCAGGATTGTCACTTCCTCAGATTCTGCTGGTTGTGGTTGTTCTGAAGGAGAGAAGTCTGACTTGAAGGGTAGCTTTATCACTTTAAATCTCTCCATAATCCATCGATTGTAAGACATCCTATCCTCAATTAGCCAAGACCTTGGATCTTCCTCCACACACATAACCTTATCCCAAGCACACTTAATTTGTCAAATTAAATAGGGGGAAACTCCCTCCTCACAATGAGTCCATATGGGCACCAAAACTCCTGGATTTTGAGCGCCCCGAATGGGATACCCATATTGTCGTTGAGCTAACACAGGATTATAATTTATGCAGCTCCTTGTGCCTATGAGAGGCACATTAGGAAAATTTCCACATGAAACGATACGTGATCTAGATTGCCAAGGAAGGCACCATCTGTTCTTTCCCCCATTCAAGCTTGCAAAAAACTGAGCCCAATCCTTTGCCCCTTTAATTTCTGGCTTGCTCAATAAAACTTCTTCAACTGGACCTTCAGCATTTGAAATACCTTTATTAATTCTTGAGATGAACCACACGTACAACACAGGTAAACAACATAACATCTTCTTCTTGAACTCATGGCAAAGGTTTAGACTTCCATACATATAAGCCAAAACTACATTAACTAGGCTTTCTGAATGATTTTTGTAAGCCACAAACACATTAATGGCGTTGTGGTCAACGATATTCTCCATGTTAGGGAAAAGCATGGCTCCGTAGAGTGTGAGAGCTAACACGTCCATGAATGTTTCTCCAAATCCTTCTTTAGCCAATTGCCGCAAACGCCACTCCAAATACCCTTAAGAGATGCCTTTCGAATTGCCCCTGGTAATCATTTTACCTTCTAGCTCAGTAGGATGCACCTTCAAGATCCCTGCTAACGTAACAGTTGAGATATGTTGGTATGAGTATCTATAGGGGACCTTGCCCTTCATTGACAAACCTAGGATATGCTCAAATTCTTCTATTGTGGGTACTAACTGAAAATGTTGGAAGGTGAAACATCTTAACGGTGGATCGTAGTATTGGTCCAAAGCTGTGAGTGCTACAACTTGAACTTCCACTTTCAGAAAACCTAATAAATTCCCATATTTCCTCTTGAAAGTATTCCATGATATGGTCTTCATTCTTCCAGCTAACTCTCTCAAATTACTCAAATTACCTTCTGCAACCTTCATGGATAACTTTTTCTTCAAAGAAACAAAATCTAATTGCCCCCAACTCCGGATTCCATGTTAATTTGCCTTTTTTTTTAAACTTAATCACAACTTTATAATTTCGGACCTAAAATTAAATAAACATGATGAGATGACATGGGAAAACATAAATATATGGATACAATAATATGTCATGCATTATTTTATTACTAAATCAAATATCAAAAGGAAAGAAAGAAAAAAACCAAAAAAATAAAATAAAAAAATAATGATAATAATAATAATAAATATAATGAAACGAGGAAAAAAAAACCTCCCTTTGTGCCTTATCCATTGGGTTTGGTGCCTAATGGATCTAAGGTAAAATACATGTGCTTACCAGGATGGTTTCCTAATACCTAAATATGAAGGTCACTAGAGCTATGACCCACTTTATGGCATTTCCCATGACAATTGGTACAACAAGAGGTGGGAGTACCAATGAAGCAAACAAACTCTAGCTGGGGTTCTCACAATGACCACTTGGGAAGTACATCCACTGTGACATTGCTACACAATCCCCTCTATTTCTAAAGTTACTTAGGCCCGGGTATAGGGCCCCACTCATGTCATGCACATAGTGTATGTGTGTGTGTGAAGGGACGATAATGCATACCCAAACCCCTTCTTGCAAACAAATAGAAAAAAAAAGACAAATATATATAATAAAGTCATCTATCCTAGGATTCAAAATTCAAGCATAAGAATAAAGCAATATGAACAATAAATAAATAAAATAAAATAAAAATCATCCAAAATTAACAAAAATATACATAATAATAATAAAAAAATAATGAGAAATAAAATAAAACAAAACAAATAAATATAAGACGAAAAAAAAGAATGAAAAAGAAAAGAGAAAAAAAAAATAAAAAAAAAAACTAAAAATTTGAAACAACCACATCAATTTATATATTTAATTAAATGACCTAACTCTCTAACTTCCCGAGTGGAGTCGCCATCTGTCACAACCGAAATCACGACGGGACGACGAATCAAAAAAATAAAATATGTAGAAACAGAGTTTTGGAGTCGCCACCATAGTTATTATAGGAAACTATGGAAAACCATAAATAGGAGCAAGGTCTACGAAAATAGAGATTGGGGGTAGGAGAGTTAATTACGTGTAGGGAAGGTGTTAGCACCCTACAACACCAATCCTAAGACGGTATCTTTAATTAAAATACAAATTGATGTGGTCTCCTTTAAATGTTTTTCTTTTTAAAAAAATAAAAATAAATAAATGAATAAAATAAAATAAAATTAATTAAATAATAAATTAATATAAATAAATAAAAATAAATAAATAGAGATGACAAAGAAAAACAAAGGAAACAAAAAAAGATTTTTTTTTTGTTTATTGGGCCGGACAAGGATTACTCCTTACTCCTACGTATATCCATTCATAATGGAGAATCAGGGTCACGTAGTTCTTTATGATTTTTTTTGAGAACTTGTTGATTTAATTGTTTTTGTATGTAAAAGTCTTCTTATGATTTTAGTATTCAGAAATATCAGAAACGAATGTCATGTAGCACGAGCGGCCAGATAAACACTAAAGATAAACAAAAAAAAAAAAATATTCCTTATAGTTTTTTTTATATATACATTTTTTTAGAAAAAAAGAAAAGTTTTAAAATAAATATCACGCGGCGCGAGCGGCCAAACAAATACTTAGAGTAAAAAAAAAACTTGTTTCTTAAATTGTATATTTTCTATTTTTTTTATATACTTTAGCACTTAAATGTTATTATTTTTAATCATCATTTTATTTTATGTGGATTCAGCAAAGGAAAAGTATAACACCCCTCCAACTGAGAGCATGTCAGGTCTGCAGCCCAATACACCCCAACCCCTCGCCCCAAGTGTCCCCCCACTTCGCAAGGCAGGATGTTGTTAGTGGGTATCGAACCCCAAACCTGACCTTTAACACCCTCTCAACAAGAGAGATGTCACCAGTTGCGCTTTGTAACATCCCGTTTTTATAGTTTTTAAACTATTAAACAAAACATTTAAATTTTAATAGTTCAGAGGCAAATAAAGACATAGGCCAGCATAATCTAATACAGTTATCCAAAAAGAAGTACATACGCTGATCAACCTGTACAACCCACACCACTAAGGGTTATAAAACATCCTAAACATTCACTAGGAAAAACATGTGGCTACTACAGCTGGGAAAAGTCCTGGAAACCCACTCAACGTCTGTCTAGGAAGGGTGTACCTTCACCTGCACTTTTATCTGCTCTCGCCATTCAATAAAGACGATCATTGCAAAAGTAGAAGTGATAAAGGATTGATCACTACCAAGGATGATGGCCCATGGCACATGCTTAGAAGAAAGGGAGTTCCTTGATCCCTTCCTTTGCTTTTATTTTCTTTAGTTTAAAATTCCTTTAAGTTGGCTTGGTTGACTATTTTTGAGTTGACTTGTTGACCTTGACTTTGGGTTGACTTGTTGACTCAAAAGATTAGCTTAACCTTAAACATGCTAATAAATTCCTTAAATTGCTTTTGTAGGAATAAGAAAGGAGGAGGACCACATAGGAGACACTTGGCGTCCTAAGGAAGAAAGAGAAGGAATAAGACTTTCTAGAAGCATCTAGAAAGAGGAGGCCCACATTCCTTGGACACCAAGTCTTCTAGAATGTTCTAGAACCTTCCTTTGGGAGCCTTCGCCATGAAGACTTGCCACCTAGATGGCTTGGACGAAAATTCACCCATGTGCACCCTAGGATGACCTACTTTCTAGAACATGCTAGGTTTCTTTTGTAATCCTTTAACTTAGTTGTTTTGCTAAGGGTGCTCCTAGACATGTAAAAGGGTTGAACATTTTGAAGTAAAAACACTCTTGTGTCTCAACCATTTGTGAGAGTTTCCTCCCTAGGGAGTGAATACTTTTAAGCCTTATCTTGCATAGCAAGTGGCGGCACACATCCACTCATCTTCAAGGTTGCCATGGCTTCTAGCCTAGCCTTGTAGTGGCGTGCTTCTCACATTTTTACCATTCCTTTCCTTTCCATTTTATGTTTTCTTCTTCCTTTAATTGTTCTTGGTTTTCTATGATTTATGTGCTTTCCATTTCCTTTTTGTTTTGAATCAATCCATCATCTTCTTCTCTTGAGCTTTGTGAAAGGAACCTTCACATCTAGATAGCTTGCTATCTTAATGTCCAGTGGGGATTTCGCTTAGCTTTCTTAATCAACTCACACCATATTCAATAATCATAAAAAGGAACAAGATAATCCTTCATCAAGAAGACACACAGAACACCATAAAAACTAGAAGGGTAAGCTAACTTGAACAAAGAGCAAATCATGCAAATTTTATATTAAGACAGAAAATAGACTTTTATTACACAATCGATTCAATCATCAAATTAATCCTGACCACAACACCACGCATCAATCTAGACTCGATATCCGGATTATGTAAGCGGCATTGGAGCTCTTGGTGACTTGCACTCGAGATGGTTCCTAAACTCTGCAGAGTTTTAGGCACAAGGGGTATTCACCCAACCACTCTCAAGGTAAATCCCATCACCTCTATGATGGATCGGAATCATAGACCAGGACCTCCTGCTACTTCCCCCGACGTAATCCATCATACTCTACTTGAGTCTTAATGGTTACTGGAAGCGTCAGGATATCACCAATCTGAGTCCTCATGCCCTTACATTTACTAAACCACATTCCTTAGGATTTCCCTTGAAATCCTAACTCTATCATACTTCCATTCACATCAAGTTCACACTCAATTTCTGCATAAAGATCTCATACATTATCAACCATCATTATCTTAAAGCAGCCAATCAAGCATCAAGAAATCAAAACAGTGGGAAAAACCAATCTTCTGCAGGGAATCTCGCTTAGGCTAGAGGGTCTCGCCTAAGCTAGAGAGTCTATCTCGCTTAGGCGAGTCGACCTCGCCTGGGCGAGACATCATACAGTGGCAAAATAAAAAATCCTGGGCGAACTCTCGCTCAGGCGAAACTGGCTCGCCTAGACGAGAAGTTATCTCGCTCAGGCGACTCCAGCTCGCCTAGGCGAGATTTCGTGCAGTGGCAGAGGTGATCCTCTGGTATTTTCGCTCAGGCGAGAGATACTCGCCTAGGCAAAAATACCAGGATTCCTCATCTGTTCCACGCATGCATCCTCGCCCAGAATCATCTCATGCTCAAAATCACACCCAAACACGTCCAAGCATCAATTAAACACAAAATCAAACAATTCTACCACTCAAGAACACACCTCCTACAAAATTTGAGTTAAAGGTCAGCTTCCCTTACCTATCTGTCAAGAATTCACTTGGTAGAGTCTAGAAATTGGCAGGGCAGCAGAATTTTCAGTTTGACCTATGAGAACCTATCACCACAACAGGGAGAAGGAGGAATTACATGATCAGATTCGAATTTCAGAGATAATTTCGTGAATTCTAGCTGGACTTGAACCCAATTGAGGATATAACTTACCTAGAGGATGGAAGCTGAGGGAGGAACTGTGGAAGGTCCTGTTGGCTGGTCCTTCCAGAGCCTGAGTAGGGAAAAATGAAACCGTGAGATGGCAGCACAGGGATGAGAGTGGGAGAGGGTTTGAGTTGCAGAGAAAGAAAAATTGGAAGAATGAGGAAGAAGAGTGTGTTTCTGTTTTTGGAAGAGAAAACAAAAAGAGGGGTATTACAAAAAGAAAGAAAAAACTACGTATAAAAAACGAAAAAAGAAAAAAAGATTAAACCCCAAGAAAACAGTTAGCTTTTCAAATGGGTCTAGAAATTATACACACATACTAAGAAGAAAAATACAAACATGATTTATTATCCTAATTACGTGGAAGACATTAATTGCTTATTACCTTTGCATTTTTAATAGGGAAAATAAAAAAAATGAAACCAAGAAAGTAGCAATCAATATAACCAAAATATCTTCATTTTTTACATATATCTCAACCTTGACAAGCATAGCCCCAAACCAACAAATAATGAGGCATTTAATCATTCACATTAAGGCATCCAGGCAACATCGAAATAAATATAGTACTTGAAAACTAAAAGTCTGAACATCCATACGCGGAGATTAATTAAACAACAACACAAAATATAGCATCACTGATATGGCATTAACAATAAAAAGGGATAAGGCACAAAAACCTGACTTATGCACTTCGTAACCACTCACAAGCAAAAGAAGACCCACACAAACGATGCACTATGGTTCCAACACCCAAATATATTTTGAACACACGAACCAACTTTTCGGTGCTGTAAAAAGTGAAAGTCTCGATAGAGAGAGAGCCCAGATGGTGGATGTCTTTATGGTTATCAAAGACGGAAAAATCATTCCTAAAATCCTTTTTTATGGGTTTATATACACAACATTATAAATCTAATGTAATCTCATAATAAAGGTCTGTCTTAATTACAACAAATTTTAAAAGGCAAGAACTGATCTTAATATTATCACATTATGGGAATTAAATCAGAGCGCAAAATCAAACGTGATCAACAAAATTGATTCTAATTAGTAAAAGAGATGTTGTTTTGAATTATATTACTACTTTCTCTATCTGGAAAAAAGAGGTGTCATAAAATCAGAGTACAAAATCAAACGTGATCAGGACAGATTAATTAGAATTACAAAAAAGATATTCTTGAGAAACATATTAATATTTTCCTCATCTGGAAAAGGAGGTGTCATAAAATCAGAGCACAAAATTAGAGTAAATAATTCTAAATATTAGAACATATTCTATTTCTAACTATTAGACTAACTTCATAATTTAGAGCAGAAACGACAAAGCATAGAATGGGGATGCAAAAATTAAATGTTGGGCTGTCGTTAGTTGCAAAAAACGGTGTGGGTATATAGAGTATTTTGGGCTAAAATAGAAACAAAGCCTCAAGAGAAAATACATACAAGATTAAAACAATTTTTTCTTTTTATTTATTTATTTATTTATTATTATTATTATTATTATCCTGTTATTATTATTATTTAGACAAAGAAAAAAAAGAAAAAAAACCAAAGAGAAAACTTATTTATTTTTTTATATTTTATATTTTATATTTTTTACCTTTTTTTTGAAAAAACAAATTATTATTATTTATTTACGCGGACGAAATTGGGTGTTGACACTTTGCAATACCTACTATGGCAGTGTGTAGTAGTCTTTGTAGTGAAAAACTTTTGTATGTTTTTAGTAAAACTTCAAACAAGGCAAATTTTATATCAATTTGGTGTAAAATTGAATTTTCTTTGCAACGTCTATAGTGCTAGTGTGTAGTAGTTTTTGTAATGAAAAATTTGAGTATGTTATTAGTACAACTTTAAACGGCCATAACTTTTGCTCTAGTTATCGAAACAGGGCAAATTTTATATCGATTTGGGATCAAATTGAATTTTCTTTGCAATGCCTACTGTCGTAGTGTGTAGTAGTGTTTGTAGTTCAAAATTGGTGTATGTTTTTAGTAAAATTTCAAACGGCTATAACTTTTGCTCTAGTTATCGAAACAGGGAAAATTCCATATCGGTTTGCGATATAATTGAATTTTCTTTGCAATGACCACTGTGGTAATGTACAATAGTGTTTGTAGTGCAAAATTTGTATATGTTTTAGTGAAAATTCAATTGGCCATAACTTTTGCTCTGATTATCGAAACAGGGCAAATTTTATATCGATTTTGGATAGAATTTAATTTTCTTTGCAATGCTTACTATGGTAGTGCAGTAGTGTTTGTAGTGCAAAATTTTTATATGTTTTTAGTAAAACTTCAAACGGCCATAACTTTTGATCTAGTTATCGAAACAGGGCAAATTTTATATTGATTTAGGATAAACTTTAATTTTCTTTGCAATGCCTACTATGGTAATGTGTAGTAGTCTTTGTAGATGAAAATTTGTGTATGTTTTTAGTAAAACTTTAAACGGCCATAAACTTTTCTCTAGTTATCAAAATAGGTCAAATTTTATATCGATTTAGGATATAATTAAATTTTATGTGCAATGCCTACTATGGTAGTATGTAGTAGTTTTTGTAGTGAAAAAGTTGTTTATGTATTCAGTAAAACTTTAAACGGTCATAACTTTTGCTCTAGTTATCGAAACAATGCAAATGTTTTATCGAATTGGGGTAGGATTGAATTTTCTTCGCAACGTCTACTATGGTAGTGTGTAGTAGTTTTTGTAGTGAGACATTTGTGTACGTTTTTAGTAAAACTTCAAACGACCATAACATTTGCTCTGGTTATCAACACAAGGCAAATTTTATATCGATTTGGTGTAGAATTGAATTTTCTTTGCAACGTCTATAGTGCTAGTGTGTAGCAGTGTTTGTAGAGCAAAATTTGTGTATGTTTTTAGTAAAACTGCAAACAGCCATAACTTTCGCTCTAGTTATCAAAACAAAGCAAATTTTATACTGATTTGGGGTAGAATGGAATTTCTTTGCAATATCTATTGTGTTAGTGTGTAATAGTGTTTGTAGTGCAAAATTTGTGTATGTTTTAGTGAAACTTCAAACAGCCATAACTTTGGCTCTGGTTATTGAAACAAAGCAAATTTTATATCAATTTGGGAAAGAATTTAATTTTCTTTGCAATGCCTACTATGCTAGTGTGTAGTAGTTTTTGTAATGAAAAATTTGAGTATGTTATTAGTACAACTTTAAACGGCCATAACTTTTGCTCTGGTTATCGAAACAGGGCAAATTTTATATCGATTTGGGATCAAATTGAATTTTCTTTGCAATGCCTACTGTCATAGTGTGTAGTAGTGTTTGTAGTTCAAAATTGGTGTATGTTTTTAGTAAAATTTCAAACGGCTATAAGTTTTGCTCTAGTTATCGAAACAGGGAAAATTCCATATCGGTTTGTGATATAATTGATTTTTCTTTGCAATGACCACTGTGGTAATGTACAATAGTGTTTGTAGTGCAAAATTTGTGTATGTTTTAGTGAAACTTCAAACAACCATAACTTTTGCTCTGGTTATTGAAACAAAGCAAATTTTATATCGATTTGGGAAATAATTTAAATTTCTTTACAATGCCCACTATGGTAGTGTGTAGTAGTGTTTGTAGTGAAAAATTTGTGTATGTTTTTAGTAAAACTTCAAATCACCATAACTATTGCTCTAGTTATCGAAACAAAAGAAATTTTATATTTATTTTGGGTAGAATTGAATTTTCTATACAATTCCCAATGTGCTAGTCTGTAGTAGTTTCTGTAGTGCAAAATTTCTGTATGGTTTTAGTAAAACTTAAGACGGCCATAACCTTTGCTCTAGTTATCGAAACATGGCAAATATTATATCGATTTGAGGTTGAATTGAATTTTCTTTGCAACGTCTACTGTGGTAGTGTGTAGTAGTGTTTGTAGCGCAAAATTTGTGTATGTTTTTAGTAAAACTGCAAACAGTCATAACTTTCGCTCTAGTTATCAAAACAAAGCAAATTTTATATTGATTTGGGGTAGAATTGAATTTCTTTGGAACGTCTTCTGTGTTAGTTTGTAATAGTGTTTGTAGTGCAAAATTTGTGTATGTTTTAGTGAAACTTCAAACAGCCATAACTTTTGCTCTGGTTATTGAAACAAAGCAAATTTAATATCGATTTTGGGTAGAATTTAATTTTCATTGCAACGTCTACAGTGGTAGTGTGTAGTAGTTTTTGTAGTGAAAAATTTATGTATGTTTTTAGTACAACTTTAAACGGCCATAACTTTTTCTCTGGTTATCAAAATATGAGAAATTTTATATCGATTTAGGATCGAATTGAATTTTCTTTGCAAGGCGTACTGTGGTAGTTTGTAGTAGTGTGTGTAGTTTAAAATTTGTGTCTCTTTTTAGTAAAACGTCAAACGGCAATGACTTTTGCTCGGGTTATGAAAACAGGGTAAATTTTATATCGATTTGGGGTGAAATTGAATTTTCTTTGCAATGTTTACTATAGTATTGTGTAGTAGTTTCTGTAGTGAAAAGTTTGTGTATGTTTTTAGTAAAACATAAAATGGCCATAAATTTTACTCTGATTATCAAAACATGTCAAATTTTATATCAATTTGGGATAAATTGAATTTTCTTTGCGATGCCTGTTGTGGTAGTGTGTAGTAGAGTTTGTAGCGCAAAATTTGAGTTTGTTTTTAGTAAAACCTCAAACAGCCATAATTTTCGTTCTAGTTATCAAAACAAGGCAAATTTTATATCTATTTGAGGTACAATTGAATTTTCTTTGCAACGTCTACTGTGGTGGTGTGTAGTAATATTTGTAGTGCAAAATTTGTGTATGTTTTTAGTACAACTTCAAACAACCATATCTTTCACTCTAGTTATGAAAACATGGCAAATTTTATATCGATTTGGGGTGGAATTGAATTTTCTTTCCAATGTTTACTATACTAGAGTGTAGTACTTTTTGTAGTGAAAAATTTATGTATGTTTTTAGAACAACTTTAAACAGCCATAACTTTCGCTCTAGTTATCAAAACAAAGCAAATTTTATATTGATTTGGGGTAGAATTGAATTTCTTTGCAACGTCTTCCGTGTTACTTTGTAATAGTGTTTGTACTGCAAAATTTGTGTATGTTTTAGTGAAACTTCAAACAGCCATAACATTTGCTCTGTTTACCAAAACAGAGCAAATGTTATATCGATTTGGGAAAGAATTTAATTTTCTTTACAATGCCTACTATGGTAGTGTGTAGTAGTGTTTGTAGTTCAAAATTTGTGTATGTTTTTAGTAAAACTTTAAACAACCATAACTTTTGCTCTAGGTATCGAAACAGGACAAATTTAATATCGATTTGGGGTAGAATTGAATTTTCTTTGCAACGTCTACTATGGTAGTTTGTAGTAGTTTGTGTAGTGTAAAATTTCTGTATGTTTTCAGTACAACTTCAAACGGCCATAACTTTTGCACTAGTTATTTAAAATAGGGCAAATGTTATATCGTTTTGGGGTGAAATTGAATTTTCTTTGCAATGTTTACTATAGTAGTGTGTAGTAGTGTTTGTAGTTCAATATTTGTGTATGTTTTTAGTAAAACTTTAAACAACCATAACTTTTGCTCTAGGTATCGAAACAGGGCAAATTTAATATCGATTTGGGGTAGAATTGAATTTTCTTTGCAACGTCTACAATGGTAGTGTGTAGTTGTTTTTGTAGTGAAAAATTTATGTATGTTTTTAGTACAACTTTAAACGGCCATAACTTTTTCTCTGGTTATCAAAATATGAGAAATTTTATATCGATTTGGGATCGAATTGAATTTTCTTTGTAAGGCGTACTGTGGTAGTTTGTAGTAGTGTGTGTAGTTTAAAATTTGTGTCTCTTTTTAGTAAAACGTCAAACGGCCATGACTTTTGCTCGGGTTATGAAAACAGGGTAAATTTTATATCGATTTGGGGTGAAATTGAATTTTCTTTGCAATGTTTACTATAGTATTGTGTAGTAGTTTCTGTAGTGAAAAATTTGTGTATGTTTTTAGTAAAACATAAAATGGCCATAACTTTTACTCTGATTATCAAAACATGTCAAATTTTATATCAATTTGGGATAAATTGAATTTTCTTTGCGATGCCTGTTGTGGTAGTGTGTAGTAGAGTTTGTAGCGCAAAATTTGAGTTTGTTTTTAGTAAAACCTCAAACAGCCATAATTTTCGTTCTAGTTATCAAAACAAGGCAAATTTTATATCTATTTGAGGTACAATTGAATTTTCTTTGCAACGTCTATTGTGGTGGTGTGTAGTAATGTTTGTAGTGCAAAATTTGTGTATGTTTTTAGTACAACTTCAAACAACCATATCTTTCACTCTAGTTATGAAAACATGGCAAATTTTATATCGATTTGGGGTGGAATTGAATTTTCTTTCCAATGTTTACTATACTAGAGTGTAGTACTTTTTGTAGTGAAAAATTTATGTATGTTTTTAGTACAACTTTAAACAGCCATAACTTTCGCTCTAGTTATCAAAAGAAAGCAAATTTTATATTGATTTGGGGTAGAATTGAATTTCTTTGCAACGTCTTCCGTGTTAGTTTGTAATAGTGTTTGTACTGCAAAATTTATGTATGTTTTAGTGAAACTTCAAACGGCCATAACATTTGCTCTGTTTACCAAAATAGAGCAAATGTTATATCGATTTGGGAAAGAATTTAATTTTCTTTACAATGCCTACTATGGTAGTGTGTAGTAGTGTTTGTAGTTCAAAATTTATGTATGTTTTTAGTAAAACTTTAAACAACCATAACTTTTGCTCTAGGTATCAAAACAAGACATATTTAATATCGATATGGGGTAGAATTGAATTGTTTTTGCAACGTCTACAGTGGTAGTGTGTAGTACTTTTTGTAGTGAAAAATTTCTGTATGTTTTTAGTACAAGTTTAAACGGCCATAACTTTTGCTCTAGTTATCAAAATATGGGAAATTTTATATCGATTTGGGATCGAATTGAATTTTCTTTGCAAGGAGTACTGTGGTAGTGTGTAGTAGTGTGTGTAGTTAAAAATTTGTGTGTCTTTTTAGTAAAACGTCAAACGACCATGACTTTTGCTCTAGTTATGAAAACAGAGCAAATTTTATATCGATTTGGGGTGGAATTGAATTTTCTTTGCAATGTTTACTATAGTAGTGTGTAGTAGTTTTTTTAGTGAAGAATTTGTGTATGTTTTTAGTAAAACTTCAAGCGACTATAACTTTTGATCTGCTTATAGAAATAGGGCCAATTTTGTATCGATTTGGGATAAAATTGAGTTTTCTTTGCATTGCCTGCTGTGGTAGTCTGTAGTAGTGTTTGTAGCGCAAAATTTGTGTATGTTTTTAGTTAATTTTCAAACTGCCATAACTTTCGCTCTAGTTATCAAAACAAGGAAAATTTATATCGATTTGGGGTAAAATTGAAATTTCTTTGTGTTCCTGCAGAGAACAAACAAGATATGTCAGTCACAAGTAGTGTTTGTAGCGCAAAGTGTGTGTATGGTTTTAGTAAAACTTCAAACAACCATAACTTTTGCTCTAGTTATCAAAACAAGGCAAATTTTATATCGATTTGGGGTAGAATTGAATTTTCTTTGCAACGTCTACTATGGTAGTTTGTAGTAGTTTGTGTAGTGTAAAATTTCTGTATGTTTTCAGTACAACTTCAAACGGCCATAACTTTTGCACTAGTTATTTAAAACAGGGCAAATGTTATATCGTTTTGGGGTGAAATTGAATTTTCTTTGCAATGTTTACTATAGTAGTGTGTAGTAGTGTTTGTAGTTCAAAATTTGTGTATGTTTTTAGTAAAACTTTAAACAACCATAACTTTTGCTCTAGGTATCGAAACAGGGCAAATTTAATATCGATTTGGGGTAGAATTGAATTTTCTTTGCAACGTCTACAATGGTAGTGTGTAGTTGTTTTTGTAGTGAAAAATTTATGTATGTTTTTAGTACAACTTTAAACGGCCATAACTTTTTCTCTGGTTATCAAAATATGAGAAATTTTATATCGATTTGCGATCGAATTGAATTTTCTTTGCAAGGCGTACTGTGGTAGTTTGTAGTAGTGTGTGTAGTTTAAAATTTGTGTCTCTTTTTAGTAAAACGTCAAACGGCCATGACTTTTGCTCGGGTTATGAAAACAGGGTAAATTTTATATCGATTTGGGGTGAAATTGAATTTTCTTTGCAATGTTTACTATAGTATTGTGTAGTAGTTTCTGTAGTCAAAAATTTGTGTATGTTTTTAGTAAAACATAAAATGGCCATAACTTTTACTCTGATTATCAAAACATGTCAAATTTTATATCAATTTGGGATAAATTGAATTTTCTTTGCGATGCCTATTGTGGTAGTGTGTAGTAGAGTTTGTAGCGCAAAATTTGAGTTTGTTTTTAGTAAAACCTCAAACAGCCATAATTTTCGTTCTAGTTATCAAAACAAGGCAAATTTTATATCAATTTGAGGTACAATTGAATTTTCTTTGCAACGTCTACTGTGGTGGTGTGTAGTAATGTTTGTAGTGCAAAATTTGTGTATGTTTTTAGTACAACTTCAAACAACCATATCTTTCACTCTAGTTATGAAAACATGGCAAATTTTATATCGATTTGGGGTGGAATTGAATTTTCTTTCCAATGTTTACTATACTAGAGTGTAGTACTTTTTGTAGTGAAAAATTCATGTATGTTTTTAGTACAACTTTAAACAGCCATAACTTTCGCTCTAGTTATCAAAACAAAGCAAATTTTATATTGATTTGGGGTAGAATTGAATTTCTTTACAACGTCTTCCGTGTTAGTTTGTAATAGTGTTTGTACTGCAAAATTTGTGTATGTTTTAGTGAAACTTCAAACAGCCATAACATTTGCTCTATTTACCAAAACAGAGCAAATGTTATATCGATTTGGGAAAGAATTTAATTTTCTTTACAATGCCTACTATGGTAGTGTGTAGTAGTGTTTGTAGTTCAAAATTTGTGTATGTTTTTAGTAAAACTTTAAACAACCATAACTTTTGCTCTAGGTATCGAAACAGGACATATTTAATATCGATTTGGGGTAGAATTGAATTGTTTTTGCAACGTCTACAGTGGTAGTGTGTAGTACTTTTTGTAGTGAAAAATTTATGTATGTTTTTAGTACAACTTTAAACGGCCATAACTTTTGCTCTAGTTATCAAAATATGGGAAATTTTATATCGATTTGGGATCGAATTGAATTTTCTTTGCAAGGAGTACTGTGGTAGTGTGTAGTAGTGTGTGTAGTTAAAAATTTGTGTGTCTTTTTAGTAAAATGTCAAACGACCATGACTTTTGCTCTAGTTATGAAAACAGAGCAAATTTTATATCGATTTGGGGTGGAATTGAATTTTCTTTGCAATGTTTACTATAGTAGTGTGTAGTAGTTTTTGTAGTGAAAAATTTGTGTATGTTTTTAGTAAAACATAAAACGACCATAACTTTTGCTCTGGTTATATCAATTTGGGATAAAATTGAATTTTCTTTGTAATGCCTACTCTGGTATTGTGTAGTAGTGTTTGTAGCACAAAATTTGTGATGTGACCCTAATAAGGCTTTTAGCATTGGGCCAACGCCTAGGCCTATTCCTTTTAATCTATTCTATTTTCTTTATTTTTTTAATTAAATAAAACTTGTCCTAATTAGGTTTGTTTGCTAATTGCAGCTTACTTTTCAAGCTACCAATTAACAATTGGCCTGCGACCCAATTCCCTTGCATACCAACCTATGGTCAGCCCATGTGGCATGGAGACTAAGTTTGGAGTTTCTTATATTAGGAAATCTTTCCTTCCTTAAGTGCAACCATACTAAATCTCCTTCATTAAAAGACCGAACTCTCTTGCCTTTATTTTTAGAATGAGCAATGTTTTCAACTTGGGCTTGAATTTGGTGTTTAACCTTCTCATGAAAATCTTTTATGAACTTGGACTTAGAAACCCCTTCTTTATGAACAAAATCGAAAGAAGTTGGAAGAGGTAATAAGTCCAATGGTGTGAGAGGGTTAAAACCATAAACTACCTCAAAGGGTGAGAGTTTGGTGGTGCTATGGACCACTTTATTGTAAGCAAATTCAATGTGGAGAAGATACTCATTCCAAGATTTATGATTCCCCTCAAGCAAAACCCTAAGCAATGTGGAAAGGGATCTATTGACTACCTCGGTTTGCCCATCAGTTTGTGGGTGACAAGAGGTAGAGAAAGAAAGTTTTGTTCCTAGCCTAGACCACAAGGTCCTCCAAAAATGGCTTAGGAATTTAGCATCCCTATCAGATACAATTGTTTTGGGTAAACCATGGAGGCGAACCACTTCTCTAAAGAACAACCTTGCTATGTTGCTAGCATCATCTACTTTGTGGCATGGTATAAAATGTGCCATTTTAGAAAAAAGGGTCCACTACCACAAATATAGAGTCAACACCCCTAGAAGTCCTTGGAAGCCCTAGGAAAAAATCCATACTTATATCCTCCCAAGGGGTGGAAGCAACAGGCAAAGGAGTATACATCCCTGCAGGCATTACGCTAGACTTAGCATGCAAACAATTCAAACAACAAGCGCAATAGTTTTGTATTTCCCTTTTCATATGGGGCCAAAAGAATTTCTCTTTAAACATGGCCAAAGTTTTGGCGACCCCAAAGTGACCCATAAGTCCCCCCCCCCCTATGCATTTCTTTGATCAAAAGTTTTCTATGAGAACCTAGAGGAATACATAGGCGGCCTTCTTTGAAAAGATATCCATTTGAGAGATAAAAGCCGCTTTGGGACTTAGTCAGACAATCATGATAAATGGTAGCAAAGAAGGGATCATGAATATACAATTCACATATGTTGTCAAATCCAAGAATTTGGGACCCAAGCATGGCTAAGAGAGTATATCTCCTTGATAATGCATCAGCCACCACATTTGCTTTCCCTTTCTTGTATTTGATAACATAAGGGAATTGTTCCAAGTACGCAACCCACTTTGCATGCCTTTTATTCAATTTGTGTTGGCTCTTCAAATACTTGAGAGTTTCATGATCACTATGGATAATAAACTCTTTTGTCACAAGATAATGTTCCCAAGTATGAAGAGCTCGCAAAAGAGCATATAACTCTTTGTCATAGGTGGGATAGTTACGAGAAGGACCATTTAGTTTTTCACTAAAATAGGCAATTGGATGGCCTTCTTGTAACAAAACCGCACCTATTCCCACCCCAGAAGCATCACATTCTAGCTCAAAAGTTTTCTCAAAGTTTGGAAGAGCAAGAATGAGAGCTTGGGTGAGCCTAGTCTTGATATCATCAAAAGCCTTTTGTTATCTTTCACCCCACTCAAAAGATATGTCTTTCTTAACAAGTTCATTGAGGGGTGAAGCAATGGTGGAGAAGTTGGGGACAAATCTTCCATGAAAACTTCTAATGTCCCCAACATTCTTTGGCACAAGCATTCTTGGATGGCCTTAATTGTTGGAGGGTCAACATGCACCCCACTCTTATTGACCACAAATCCCAAAAAGATGACACTCTCTACACAGAAAGTGCACTTGTCAATGTTAGCATAGAGTTGGTGGTCTCAGAGAAAGAGATAACACAAGTCTAAGATGACCCACATGAAGCTTAGAGCATGTACTATACACCAAGATGTCATCAAAATAGACAACAACAAACTTGCCTATACAATCTCGCAAGACATGATTCATTAGGGGCATGAATGTACTAGGAGCATTGGTTAGACCAAAGGGCATGACTAACCATTCATATAGACCAAATTTTGTTTTGAAAGTAGTTTTCCACTCATCACCTTTTTGAATACGAATTTGGTGATAACCACTTTTGAGGTCTATTTTTGAAAATATTTGTGCTCCATGTAATTCATCCAACATATCATCTAGTCTTGGCATTGGGTGCCTATATTTTATGGTGATGTTGTTGATAACCCTATAATCACAACACATACACCACTTTCCATCTTACTTGGGCACCAATAACACAGGCACATCACAAGGACTTAAACTTTTTTGAACCCATCCCTTGTCTAGCAACTCATTCACTTGAGTTTCTATCTCCTTGGTCTCAATTGGGTTTGTCCTATAGGCGGGTCTATTAGGAAGACTTGCCCCTGGGACAAAATCAATTTGGTGCTCAATCCCTCTAAAAGGTGGGAGACCATGAGGGCCATCCTTTGGAAAAATATCTTGAAATTCATGAACGAGAGCACGAATGGAAGGAGGTAGATCCTTAAGAGAAGGATGTTCAAGACAAGTAAGGATTGCTTGACAAAGTAAAAGGAAGGGAGGTTGGTCATTATGAAGAGTGTGCAAAAGACTTTTATGAGTTAAAAGAAATTCATGAGCAACATCCTTAGAAGAAGAAACTTCCTTTACCTTTGTCTTGTCCTTAGAATCTTTAGAAGCATTAGAGTTCTTCGGACTCTCTTCCTCTCTCCTAGCTCGCATTTGAACTTGCTCACTAGCAACTTGCCTAGGAGTGAAGGGATGCAACACAAAAGTTTTTGAATGATGTTGGAGGGTGATCTCATTGGTGTGGCCATTGTTTAAGGTTTTATGATCAAATTGCCAAGGCCTCCCCAAGAGAATATGGCAAGCTTCCATTGGGATTACATCACATAAAACTTTATCTTTAAATTTCCCAATGGAGAACTTGACTTTTACTTGATG
This sequence comes from Vigna unguiculata, assembly GCF_037176805.1. Taxonomy (NCBI): domain Eukaryota; kingdom Viridiplantae; phylum Streptophyta; class Magnoliopsida; order Fabales; family Fabaceae; genus Vigna; species Vigna unguiculata. The sequence continues at coordinate 18,384,174 of NC_140802.1, forward strand.
TTCAACTTTGAGATCCCCATCTTCATTAAGCTAATGAAGTTTGTAAGGTTTGGGATGGGGTAACAAAGTCAAATTCAAATTCTCAACCAATCTTGTGCTACAACAATTGCAACAAGACCCACTAGCAATGATCAAAGAACAAGTGTTTTTCAAAATCTCACATCTTGTGTGGAAAATATTTTCTCTTTGATCATTGAGAGGAATGCTAGGTTGGTTATTGAGAAGCCTCCTAATCATCAAAAGTTTCCCTTCATTTGGATATGAATGTTCTTGAGAATCACTAGAATGAGAAGTGTCGGAGTCACTTGAAGATGACTCCTCTGGGCTAGTGTAGAGGTCTTTGCCCTTAAGCACAATGGTGCATTTGGTAGGGCATTGAGCGGCCACATGACCTCTACCTAGACACTTGAAACATTTGATGTCACTACCTCTTTTGTTGGTGGAGGATTCACCCTTGTCACTTACCTTTGTAAGGCTCTTTTGAGTGGACTCTTTTTCTCTTGAAAAATCTTTCTTTTGAAAATCACTTTTAGAAAAAGAGGGAGAATCCTTGCGAGAAGGACATCTCAAAAGTTGTTGCTCCACCTTGATGCTCATTTGAAGAAGATCATTAAAATTGCGGTAGGGGAGCAACTGAACTTTATCTCTTATGTTGTAATTGAGTCCACTTAAGAACCTAGCAATGGTAAGTTCCTCTTCTTCTTCAATTTCGGCTCTCATGATGTAGAGCTCCATCTTTTGTCTATACTCTTCTATAGACATAGATCTTTGTTGGAGCCTTTGGAGCTTGTCCAAGAGCTCTCTTTTGTAGTAGGAGGGAACATGGCTGGCATGAAGGACTTCCTTAAGATCATTCTAATACTCAATATCATGTAGCCCTTTTCTCCTTCTTTGGAGGACTAAGGAAGTCCACCAATTAAGAGCATGCCCTTGAAAGCTAATAGTAGCTAGAGACACACGCCTCTCTTCCTCCACAACATGACTCTCAAACAATTGTTCTACTTTGGCAACCCAATCAAGAAAAACCTCAACATTATCCTTTCCATAGAAATGAGGCAAATCAATTTTGACTTCCTTTGGGTGAAGAGGTATGCGCCTTTGCCTTCTTACACGAGGCGATTGTCTAAGGTTAATGCGCTCATCTTCCTCCTCTTCAAAATCATACTCATGTCTTGAAGGGGCACGAGAAGGCCTAGGAGAGGCACGAATATTATGGTTGGGAGGGGTAAGTTGATTGGCAATTAATTGAAGATTGGCTTGCATGGAAGCCATTTGAATTTTAAGGTCCCTAACCTCTTGAGAGAGATTATTTAGGACTCTAGGATCAACCTCAACCTCCTCATCACCACTTGTGTGAAGGTTGTTTTCATCATGTTGTTGATGTTGGGTACTAGCACGAGTAGCCCTTCTAGTGCTCATGGTGATTGAAAGAACTTAGAACTTTAACAAAATCGTGAAAGAAGGAACCAAGCACAAGTAGACCTCCAAGTTAGGCGAGGTGAGTCTAAAAGACTTCTTAAGTACCAGGGCCAATCCTTGCCAAGATGTACTTGCAAAAGGTTTCAAAGATCACACAAATGTTTAAGGCTAAGTAAATAGAATCACTTGAGACACTAAGCACAAATAAACACAAACAAGACTCAAAGAAAAGAAAAGACTAACACTAAAAACGAACCCCTAAATGGCAAAAATTTTAAAGACTTTGGTCTCACAAATTTAAACCACTAAGCCTCTAACTATGCGGCCTAAAAGCAAGGTGAGAAAGCACTTAGAACTTTCAACACACTCACTTACTAAAACGTTGCACTATAATATGAAAAAGGTTCTACTTAGGAGATGGGATTGAACACCTTTGGTTCCCCAAGACACCTAAGTAGGCCATGGATACAAATGAGAATTTGAAAGCATTTTTGCTTCACTAATTTGGTACTTAAAATGAAGCAACCTCAAGCCACTTAATATCTCAAATTTTGGTGCTCAAAAGATGCAATTTCACAATCTAGGAGGCTTCAAAATGGTACCAAATAAAATGTGCCAAAAAGAAGTACAAAGTACAAAGAAATAAAGCCAAAAATAAGAAACAATGCAACTCGAAATGTGCTGCCAAAGTGCTGCCAATTTGCACAAAATCAAGAGCTAAGAGCTTGGCTTGTAGCCTCCTTTTCATTTGAACAAAGACCACCACCAAGTAAGGCACTTGTAAGCACCTCAAGCCACCAAAATTAAGTGCAAAACAGCAACTATAGCCTTGGTTTTAAGGCCAAAACAGCCACCAAACCTGCACCAAAAAACAAAACAGCAAAAAAAACTATACCAAGCAATGGAGTTAGCACACACACTCTCAAATGAATAGGTCCAAAACTCTCAATAGGTGAGGAAAAGGAAAAGCACACAAGCTAAAATTCTACTTCAATATCCACCACCTAAGATGCTACCAAATCATAGAAACCATTCTAAACTCCATAGCATCATTAATCAACCAAAACCGAGAGACAAGTAGATGAACCCAAACAAAGGAGAAAGCAAGAAAAGCTAATTAGAAATGCTAAACCAAAAGAGAATTGAAATGAAACATGACTAGAAGGAGGTTCAAGAAGTGACAAGCAAAAAATTAAAGGCTGGAAAATAAAAACAAGCACCACAAAAGGAACCTAGAAAGGCACTAGAATAGATGAAAACAGCAAAAACAGCAAAACAAAAGTGCTCAATCATATGGCTGAAGTACTCATTGCAAAGCAGTACCAAATGAAGTGATGAATTGACTTCCAAAGCAAATCAATAATGAAGCAATATAGAGTACAAACTCAAGCCAAAATTCATGTGAAAACAAGCACTAAAAACACACAAACACGCACAAAACAGCAATGGAACAATGAATTTTTGGAAACTGTAGTGCCAGAAAACGGAAATTTGAGCCTCAACTTGCATGATTTTTCATTTTTTTTGTACTCAACATTTTTGAATGATTATTTTTTTTTTCGTCTAGATGTTAACTAAATGAGGAAAAAATCAGATTGAATTTTGGTGCACTGAGTTACTCACAAAAAATCAAAAACAGAGACTGTGCGTGCAGTGATTTGGTAGAAAACAGAAGAAAATTGGAGCAGATTTGCTCTCTGAAATTGGAGGAGATGTTCTATGGAAAGCATAGCTAAAGAACTTGATTATGAACTGAAATCAAGCATGAATCATAGAAGAACATCTTAGACACACAAAAGCACAATCCAATAGGTGAAAAGGATGAAAAATAGTGAGGATTCAGGCCTTAAACATCCACACACTTCCTTGAATTCAATCAAATCAGTAAGCAATGAAATTAAACGGTGGAAAAGATGAATTAAAGCACAAACAAAGCATAGAACATGACTTAAACATAACTAGAATGATAAAATGCAAAGAAGGACTGAATTCACCGAATAAAAATGTAGGAAACTCAAGAACCAAAGAACAAGTGCTGGAAAAACGAAAATGGAACCTAAAACAGATTTGCACCAATGAAGCAAGGAGTACTACAAGATGAATCAATGGAGATTCATGTAGTCTCAATGTCAAACGGTGGAGAGCAACAAAAACATGAAAAAAGAGAGCAGCAAAAGTGAAGAAAATAGTGGAGAAGAGAGACAAAACGAAAATTGAAACAAGAGACAAGTATGAACCAAAAACCTTAGCCAAACCAAGAGGATGGATGCACCAAAGGCTTGGATGGTTCTAGACACCAAAAAGAAGAAGAAATGCAGCGAAAATGAAGATAAGAGCAAGAAAAGCTCTAGGCAATGGAGGTTTTTGGTGAAGATGAAGAGTAGAAGTGGAGCTATGGTATGGAAGGTGGCTAGAGGAGATGAAGGAGAAGGTTAGCCATGTGTGCTCTCAAAATAATAGAAGAGTGAGTGATCTCAACACAAACATTCTATTAGAAATTTCAAGAGTTAAAATGTACAAATGGTCTACTTTTGGTTTTTATATGTGAGCCTAAAAGCTAGACTAATTCTTGGCCCTTAGATCAAGCTTGGAGGAGAAGCTTTAATCATCACCCTTGGATGGTGGCTTGGAGAAGGAGGCATCTTCCTAGCCTTTGGATGAAGACTTGGAAAAGAAGGCACTCTCTTAGTCCTTGGATGAAGGAGGCACACGGGTGGAGTGTGGACTTGGTGCCATGGGATGCATGATCCATGAGGTGTAGGAAGGAATGTTGACTTCCACTTAGTCCACCTTTGACCTTTGGTAGCTCATGGCCAAATCTCCTATTGGGCTTAGTCAAGCCCAATTTTATCAATTTAACTACACATTGTTTGACTTATTATTCTAGAAAAACAAGGCCTAAACAATGGCCCAATTTAAATCTATACTACTTCCTTCATGCATCATCTCATATTTTAGAGATTTCTTTAGCCCATGTGAATAATGTAAAAAGCCCATGATTGACTTGATCATCTTGTGAGAGGCCCATGTGAATCTTTCTCATCATGCTTCTAGTGATTGGGCCTTGATGTGGGCTTGGGCTTGTTGATGCACTTGAGCTTGGGCTTGTTGGGGTCACATCAATAGTAGTCAACAAAATAGAAAGGGTAAAGTAAACCAAAGTCGTCTCCCAACGAACACGGAATTGATTTTTAATAAATTAGTTCTTATAAAACTATATAAAAGAGTTAGTCAAATAAAATAATAAAAATATAGGAGGGTTAAAATAAACAAGAAAGAAATAGAAAAGATAAAAAGAGATAAAAGGAGATAAAAAATAATAGTAAAGAAAATAGATTGATTCCATTGCTTTTTCAAAATAGATTCATCATCGGTTATCTAAAGATTATTTCTCAATTAATTATTGTTATAGATTTACAAAATAATCAATGTAAAGTCTCAATTAATTTGTTGGCGTTCTCACTTTTAACCAAAGTACAGTCTCAATTAAAGGTGAGAACTTTTAGATTATCCACAGTAAATTCAACCAAAGTACAGTCTCAATTAAATAAAAAGCTTAATTAATCAAAGTAAAGACTCAATTAATTGTAGTTAGAGTAAATACCTTTAACCAAAGTAAAGTCTCAATTATTGGTAAAAACTCATTTAATCATATGAAAGTTTCTAAATAAAATCAAAGTAAAGTCTCAATTCAATTTAAAAACCCTTGGACTCATATGACCAACATGCATATAGATTTAAAATCATTACTTCTTATGTGATTTAAAGATAAAAGACATAGATGAATGAAAACATCAACAATAATAAAAAGAACAAAGAAATTAATTGATCTAACCTCAGAATCCTATAGTCCAAATTTGCAAAGACATAAAAAAATATCAATATTTGCAATTAAACCCCTCTCCTTTGGCCAATCTTTGACTATTTGACCACCTTTGACAAGCTTTGAACAGATTTGACAAACTTTGACCATTCAGTGTCCATTGAGAGGATGACACGTGTCAGAGTGCTCTCTCTCCCAAATTAGATTTCACTCTCCTTCCTTAGGGTTTTTGCCGCAAAATGAAGGTAAGCTTCTCGTGACAGTTGTTGCGTTTCCATGGCTAACGGTGCGATGGTCCAGCTAGGTGCAGATGCGTGGTGATTGCTTGCCGTTACTGTAGAAGCTTCGTCGTGGTGAGTGGTTTCCATGGCTGAAAGGGTGTAGAAAAGCTGTTGTTGTATGCGTCAATGGTGGACGACACGGTGGTGCAGGGGCGCACTGTTGCAGAGCTACTGGAATGGTGAAGGTGTGTGGAAGAAGATAGAGGCGTTGTTGTAGTGTAGTGGTGCGTTGCAGCTGCGGTGGCCGACTGCTCCAGCGAGTTGACGGTGAGCGGCGGAAGCTGCCGGCATGGTGGCGGCTAGGGTTTGAGGAGAAATTAGGGTTTCTCATGGGAGATATGAAGATGATGACATGGCACCATTTGGTTGGCTGAATTTTGAGTGCTTGGATGTCGCCACGTGTCATTATCTAATTGGTTAGTTTAATAAGTGGAGGATTATGACATGTGTCATTATGGTTTATGAGTGGAAAGAGGGGTGAAAAATAGATAAAGGCATGGGTGTAAAAGTAGATTTTCTATAGCCCATTTCGAAAAAGGGGAGTGTATAAGTAATGTATGGGGTATAAAAGTGATTTTTCCAGCACTTGCTGATTTTAGCCTTATTTAAAGGTGTTTTGTAATTTCAATCAATTTATTTTTCCACCTTTAAATAAGCTTAATCTTAACTTCAGTGGCATCAACAAACGTTAAAATATCCAAAAATAATTTATGTAGCTAAAAATCACTTTTTAAGACATTTTTATCACACAAGTTGAAATAGCCTAATTATCAGAATTGTTAATTAAATCACTCTTTAAGCACACAAATTCAATTAAATACTCATAATTAAACACTGAATGAGGGAAAAAAATACACACTCATCATGAATACAACGACAAACTGATCCAGATAAGGCCGGAATATCCTGTTCATGTAGTCCATGAATATAGCAGGAGCATTCGTCACCCTAAACGGCATCACCACGTACTCATAGTGTCCATAGCGAGACCTGAATGCTGTCTTCTGCACATCCTCTAGTTTGACTAAGATCTAATGATATCCAGACCTCAAGTCAATCTTAGAGAAGACAATTGTTCCCCTCAATTAATCCAGCAAATCGTCGATTCTGGGCAACGGGTACTTATTCTTTATAGTCAGCTTATTCAACTGACGATAATCTACACACAATTTGGAGTTGCTGTCCTTTTTCACTAGCAGCATCAGTGCTTCCCATGGTGATGCACTCGACCGGATAAACTTCTTCTCAAGCAGATCCTCAATTTGTTTCTTCAACTCTGCTAACTCAGCTGGCGCTATCCGATACGGTGCCATAGATACTGGACCAACTCTAGGGATGAGATCAATGGTGAAATCCACATCCCTGCTAGGTGGCAATTCTAGAATTTCATCTGGGTAGACATCTTTGTATTCATCCACCACTAGAATTATGCTGATTCGCTCGACAGTACTCATCTTCTCTGTCTGAGCCACTATCATGAAGCAGGTAGCTCCAGCCTCAATCTCCTTCACCGCCTCATTATAGGAGATAAGCTCCAGACCTGCTGCATTTGGAAACACTACTCTGCGCCGTCCGCAATCGATGACAACATGGTTGCTCGACAACCAGTCCATTCCCAGAATCACGTCCAAACCTTCTATCGGTAGGCAGATGAGATTCACCTTGCCCTTGTGGCCTGCCACCTCCATAGGGCATCCCACACAAACAGACATGGTGGATACCTCTCATACGCTAGTGTCGCAACTATTAACTCGCACGCTAGCTCCCGCATCACTAGACCGAGCCTCCTCACACATTCATTGGATACAAATGAATGGGTAGCTCCTGAGTCATACAACACAACAACCTCGTGATCAAACAAGAACCAAGTAGTCTGTACTAAGTTACCTGACTGGGCTGCCTCGGTAATCGACAAGGCGAACACACGCCCGGTGCTATAGGTCGATCCCTAACTGGCTTCTTCGTTGGTGCACTGTCAACTAGTTTCTTATTAGGGCAATGACATGCGAAATGCCCCATCTGCTCACAAGCATAGCACTTTCCAGTGCTACCACCACCTCCCGAGCTACTTGAGGGTTTTGGACAATCCCTCCTAAGATGCTCTCCACCATAATTATAGCACCATAATTTCTTGGTCAAACTCTGAGGTCTGTCATATGGCTTCTTCTGCTGTCGTGAATCAATGGTGTTCTTCTAAGGTCGAGCCACTCTACTGGGCCCCATCTCCAGCTGCTCAACCACCAAGACTGGGAATTCCCTGATCTGGAGTGGTACAATGAATCGGTGCAGCTCGTGTTTTAGCCCGCCCTTATATTTTCTACATCTCCACTCCTCGGTGACGGTGGGCGAGTAGAACCTGGCCAAGTACTCAAATCTGTCTGTGTATGCCTGCACAATCAGGTTCCACTGCTGGAACGTGAGGAATTCCGCCTCTCTCTCGTGCTTGGCACTATTTGGAAAATACTTTTCTAGGAATCTCGCCCGAAAAGAAGTCCAGGTAACCTCCATGTCCCGGGTCTGCATGAGTTGCTGCATGCCCGCCCACTAGTATTAAGCGTCTGCCACCAGTAAGAATGTGACGAAAGTCAACCTCTGGGCATCAGTGCACTCTATAACTCTACAAATCTTCTCACACTCCTTAAGCCATGCATCAGCCTCATCCGAAGTGGATTTTCCCATGAATTTTGAGGGCTTATGCCTCATAAAGTCCTCCATCGACACCGGGGGTGTGGGTGCTACCACGACTCTAGGTTACGCTGCAATGGGCTACATCGCATCTACCATCCGATGTATCGCCTGCACAATCTCATCAGCCCCAGCATTATTCCTCCTCCGCCTATTTGCCATAACCTGAGCACGCCACATATCATTGTTCACATCAAATAGCTTTGGTTAAGACTTTATACCCAAAGTTAGTTAACAATCAATGATCAAAATGATCTCAAAGCACACACGGTAAGCTCACTCCCCATAGACCCCAAAAATCTTTTGAAAATCATTGCTCTAATACCAAATGTAACATCCCGACCTGATATTACGGATTTAAATAATATAATAAAGAAAAGTAATTAAGCCGCAATAAAAAAACCTCATTTCCCAAAACACGGGAAATTTAAAACTTTATTAGAATATAAAAAAAATCAATATTCCATAATCTGTAAACGCAAAGTAATAATAAAGTCCCATAGTGTTTACAAATTATTATTCAAAATACAATCATCAAAACTCCCAATCTACCCCACGCTCCAAGCCTAAGCCTCACTAGCTCCTCCTGCAATATCATCTGCTCACGTGTACCGCATACACGATCATCGCCAAGCACAAGCAGATAGGGTGAGCTAAAAGATAACACATAAATATACATTAAAAATAAAATCTCTTCCTTTAATCTGCATGGCCACAACCATTTATAATATCATTTTACCACCAAGAACCTTCTCCTTCTTTATCACATGGCCACAACCAGGTAATATCAATACACCTCAAGGAAGACTCGTTCCCTTCCTCCCACATGGCCACACCATGTGGTATCAGTGCACATCATAGAGACTCGTTCCAGCTCTTCCACATGGCCACAACCATGCTAACAATGTTCTACATCTCCTAGTGAGTATCTCAAGGCGCCTTGCTGCCATACCTATCGGCCACAACCGATAGAGCACGTGCGGGAACCATGCTACGAATCACACACTGTAACGCCAGGTGGAGTTCCCAAATACGAACATAGTCCGTAACGTCCCAAGACTACCAAACTCGTCAGCGAATTACTGAGGAGGGAAATCCATCTGGACCCATCCGTACTGGCCACAACCAGCACACTCACACCGGCAACACTCGCCAACCCGAGCCACACCTCAAAGGTTCCTCATGTTCATCCGCTATCCCGAGCCACAACTCAAGGGAAGTCATTCCAGGCCACAACCCATAGAATGCCACGTGCTTAACCCCTATCCCGAGCCACAATTCAAGGATACGTTCTTGGCCACAACCCATGGAACACCAGCAAGCCCACCATCGAGATATCTTAGAAGCCTTATAGACCACGCATCACCATTCAACTCCAATCAATCCCCTACCGCAAAATTGTTTGTCTTTAAACCCAGGATCCATCCATTCTTGGCTTAAACTTCCAACTCTCGCCTAAGAACTCTAGTTCATCTCGCTTATGCTAGGTTACCTCGCCTGAGCGAGCACCACACACAAACCCAGCCTCGAACACTCGCTTAGGCGAGTTACACTCGCCTGGGCGAGACCACATTTCGCCCAAGAATCACATCTCTCGCCTGGGCTGCGAGTTAAGCCAACATCAGAACATTCTTCGAATTCTCGCTGAGGCGAGAGGCTCTCTCTTGAGCGAGACACACTTTCGTCTAAAACAGAAAATCCCGCCTGCGCGAGATGTGCAACCATAACACTCAAACACACACGGGTTCTCACTTAGGCAAGACACACTCGCCTAAGCGAGATGGCCAGTCGCGCAAGATCAAAACACCCCGCCTGAGCGAGATGCTCGAGCAGAACCTGAAATTGTGTCTCTATAATTCTCGCCTAGGCGAGTCTGGCTCGCTTGAGCGAGAAGTGCAGACCTTGACACTACTTTATGCTCACGACAACAGCAATTGCGCCCAAACACACACCAATTCGTACCAATTCATTCAGACAACATTGTACCAACATTACAAGCATGATTTAGACACAATATAGAACCCTAAACCCCAAATTTACACCGTAGCAGCATACTCAACGCAAAAACCATTCTTGTTTATAAAATTAGGTAAGAGTCTCAATGGAACAGTGTCAAATCACCCCAACCCCAGATTCATCGCATATACAACACGAAATCCACACATAAAAACTAGTACATTCATGCAATATGACCAAAGGCATACAGTTTCGGATACAACTCCCCTAACCTGGAATTTTCCCTTGCTTAGAAAAATGCAGAGTGTTGGAAATCCCTCCTTGATCACTAGGCAGCGTGACACCTTCCTTTCACTATGCTCTCAATTGCCAAAACCCTCTCAACCCTCTCTCAATTTTCGCACCCTTGCAAAGTCGTCAGAAAATAGCTTCTCCAAACTCCTCTTCTCTCTCAAAAATTTCCTTTTAAAGGTGCCTTAAAAGGGTTTAATGCATAAAATGAAAATTAAGACTTTTAATGGTAAGTTTTATTGTTACTTAAGGCTTTTAGTATTTGTTTTTCAGCCCTCCTAGCTGCCCCCTTCTGCTAGGGTTCTCCCCACCTTTTCATATTCATGCCATACCAATTTTTTTTTAGCAAAAACAAAAAGAGAATTAAATTTGTGCCAATAAGGTTGAACCCATGACCATGCCAAAGCCAAATCAATACTAAACCATCAAGCCAACTCATGTTTCTTGCCAACTCACACAATTCAAGTATTATGTCATACGGAACATGCTCCAACATATTATTAAATCAATAATAATTAAATAACACACAATTTGGCACACAATTCACCACAACCAAAGTACTCTCAACCATATGAGCTAGTACTTTTCCACATCATACCATCAAAATTTAATGTCATAAATACGCTACCTACCCACATTTATTAATTAATTAATTATTTAATTAATTAAATTATGCGGATCTTATAGATTGGATGTGGGATACTGAGAAATTGGTGCAACCTTTGTTTAGTAAATATAGTCATATAGACATTCTTAGGCATGTTACATCTAGGTTTGTAGGACGTGCATTTGATTGGTGGCAAGAGAGGTAGTCTAATGTGAAATAGGGGAGAAAATCATGCATCAATACATTTTATGAATTAAAAACATGCATGTGGAAACATTTCATTCCTCCTTCATTTAGGATCACTAAAGCGTAACAAGCTAGGATAGAAGAATTCATTGACATTGAGGATGCATTCATCCACAACATTGTTAAGTTTTCTAGACTAGAAAAAGATTTTAAGCACAATTTAGACTTGATCTTGAGTGAACAAAGCAAGAGAGAAAAATACAAGAGAGAGCAAGCTAATCATCAAAAGCTTCAAGAGTATGAAAAGACGAGAGGAAGAAGAAAAGGCTAAATAGGAGAGTATAAGAAAACTCAAAGAAGAGAATGAGAGAAAAGAATTAGAGGAAAAATAGAAAATAAAACAAGAAAGTGAGCATGAAATATAATCATAAGTGGTAGAGTTAAAGAGTATTTTAAAAGTAAAAAGGGAACTCATTGTTAGGGATTTGGTGATCAATCCTTCACCAATTCCTTCCATTAAGTCCCAATTTGCAAAAGGAGTTTTCCACTCTTTAAAATCTTCCCACTTCTTCATTAAATCTTGTTTTGTTTCCTTCTCAAATGTTTTATTCTCCATCTCATTTCCTTATTTCATCCTCTTCCACATCTTGTGCCAAAACACACTTTGACTCTAAACTTTTTTTTTCAAAATCATCTTAGTCAAAGTGTACGACATTGTTTTTTTGAAGTGGGTATAATACCATCCTTTTCAATCTTTACAAGCCCATTTTCACACATTTCCCAATCAATTTTACTACATGGTCATTATGATTTTAATTCAATTTTATTTGATGACTACTGCAGATTTGTTTTTGATCCTGGTGGAACTCTAACTTTCGTTGCTGTGGGCCTTTTAATAACCCTCTAGATCTAGGGACAGATCCTCTTCAAGGGGGGGATGATGTGACCCCAATAAGGCTTATAGCATTGGGCCAACGCCTAGGCCCATTCCTTTTAATCTCTTTTATTTTCTTTATTTTTTTAATTAAATAAAACTTGTCCTAATTAGGTTTTTTAGCTAATTGCAGCCTACTTTTCAACCTACCAATACCAACCCATCGTCAGCCCATGTGGCATGAGGACGTGAATTGCATATAGGATTCTTCCTTCACACATAACTTCATTTATGTCGTAGCCAACATCATGTCTTTATTGGGCCCGAGCCCAAACGCACCAAGGAGGAGAGCACGCCTTTTCTTCCACGGTTTTATGCGTCAACTCAAGCACTAGCACGTGTCTTTGTTTGGGCCATTCTAGAATTAACTTGAAGCTATTCGTTCCAATTTCTTCCAGCATCTCCAACCAACTAATACATTGCATCACACGGGCCCAACAACACATTCTTTCCTTTGTGTGCAGCTTGCGTTTTCTTTCTCCATTTGAATTCAGCATGGGCCGAGACTCCTCCATCATGCGCTGCAGCCCATTTTGTGAGCGTCAAGAATCAAGGTTCTTTTCCTTTCTCCTAAAACGCCTTTTGCGTACCGTTGTTAGGGTTTCAGCAACAACCCTCACGTTTTACCTCACGCGAACCCCTTCTGCTTCATACGTGCTGGTTTCTGACTCACGTCCTCCATCTTTAGCACCGTTAGGGTTTTCTCTTGCCGTTAGGTTTGTGTTAGAGGGCATCCACCCTTCTCTCGTTTACTGTTTCGGTTACCTTCATCTATAAAAGGCAAGCCAACCATTGTACCGATTAGCTTAGATGAATGTTAAACCTGGTTGAGAACACTCCCACTTTCGTCTCTACTCAAACCTTTCACCTTAGATGAGGATTTATCCTCCTAGGGTTTCCAAACTAGTGAGATTCGAGCGTTATTCACTGATTATAAGCCTTCCACTGCGTTGTCCAATGCCCACTGTGGTAAGAATTGAATTTTATTTGCAATGCCCACTGTGGTAAGGTGTTGTAGTTTTTGTAGTGAAAAAATTGTGTATGTTTTTAGTAAAACTTAAAACGGCCATAACTTTTTCTCTAATTATCGAAACATGTCAAATTCTATATCAATTTGGGATAGAATTGAACTTTCTTTATGTTCCTGCAGAGAACAAACAAGATATGTCAGTCACAAGTATTACCTTACCCTAGTACGCCATCTCCTCCGTAGGCTTTTTCCTGGTTGATATACATCGCTTATGGGTATCTCGGAGTGGTCGGCTTGGACCCAAGAGGGGTTACCTGCAGAAGGGACTCTGAAGCTCAAGTCAGCAAAATCTCTCAGAAAGTCAAATCTGGTGATTAGGGAAGTAATGAATGTGTACCTTTAATTTGTGGGGTCAATGCATATTTATAGATTATTAATTATGTCTGGCCACGTCATGGGTTGGGCCCTTGTTTGGGCTATAGGTGGGCCTGGGCCCCAGCCTAGGCCCTTAGTTCGATTATTGTGGGCCTGGTGAATTTTATTGAAACGCTCTATTTTTGCCAAGTCCTTGGTTATTTTCGTGGAGTTATCGGCCTAGGCCGATTACCCTTTAGTGGCTTAGGCCACTATTGTTGTTTTGGTTTGTTTGATCAATGTCGTTTCTTAGCAGTTTAGTCTGGGTACCCTAGCATGTATATGGTAACTGCTATTATTCGGCTAGACCGACTAGGTGTGGTACAGTTATGATGAATGATTATCTTGTTTTCTTTTAAGATTATTGAATATGGTGTGAGTTGATTAAGAAAGCTAAGTGAAATCCCCACTGGACATTAAGATAGCATGCTATCTAGATGTGAATGTTCCTTTCACAAAGCTAAAGAGAAGAAGATGATGGATTGATTCAAAACCAAAAAGGAAATGGAAAGCACAAAAACCATAGAAACCCAAAAACAATTAAAGGAAGAAGAAAACATAAAATGGAAAGGAAAGGAATGGTAAAAATGTGAGAAGCACGCCACTACAAGGCTAGGCTAGAAGCCATGGCAACCTTGAAGATGAGTGGATGTGTGCCGCCACTTTCTATGCAAGATAAGGCTTTAAAGTATTCACTCCCAAGGGAGAAAACTCTCACAAATGGTTGAGACACAAGAGTGTTTTTACTTCAAAATGTTCAACCCTTTTACATGTCTAGGAGCACCCCTTATATAGAAGAATTTAGGGGCCTCTAAGCAAATAAAAGATACCTAACGATGTCTCTACAAAAACCTAACCCTAGCTTCTAGAAACTAGGTCAAATAAGGTTACAAAAATGAGAGACAAATAAGCTAACTATGGTGTGTGCAAGGCTAATTTCGTTGTAGCACAAAAGGAGACAAAGAATGTGTCTCATAATTTTCCAAAAAGTGGTCAAAGTGTGCTAAAAACAAAGGAGACCAAAGGTACATAGGTACACTTGCTTCATGCCTTTTACTTTACGCTTTATGCCTTTGCTTTACTCTCTCCTCCACATCATTTATGCTCCCAAATCACCATGCGCCACCTAGCATTGTTTTCTTACTCCTAATTAACCTACAAAGCAAATAAACATAGATTAGCATGTTGGCTTAACTCAAGTCAACTATAGTCAATAAGTCAAACCTAGTCAAAGGTCAACAAGTCAACTAAAGTTAAATCAACTAAGTTAACTTTGGGGATCAAAAATAACAAACACAAATGAAAGGGATGAAGGATTAGTGAACTTCCTTTCTAAACATGCTTAGTCTTCTTAAGCATGTGCCTCCATCCTTGGTTGGGGTCAATCCTTCATCATCTTCCCCTCCTTGGAGAGAATTTGACCACAAATTCTTTAAGCCTTTGTAGATGGAGCTTGACTTGATTTGGGGGAGGATTTGTGCCTCCCTTTTTTGAGCTCTTGTTCCATCATTTCTAAGGATATTACCCTTAGCTTTGGTTAGGCCATCTTTATTTTCTAGAGTACTCTTTCTCTCTTGCTTGTGCTTTGGGCCTTCCTTTTTGGCTTGGGAAGAGAAGGAAGGGTAATGCACATCTTGTTTTGGAAGAATTTTTTTGTGGGCAAGTAACACCTTAGTGAAAGCTTGCCCCTTTTTGTTTTTCTTCTCTATCTTTTCTTATTATATTTCTATCCTTATTAACTTCTTGAGGTGATAGAGGTTGTAAAGTTTGTTTATCAAATTGCCATGGCCTACCTAGTAAGACATGTGTGACTTCCATGGGAACAACATCACATAACACCTCATCTTTGTAGCTTCCTATAGAGAAGTTAATTAGGACTTGTTGATTGACATCTATTTCTCCCTCTTTACTTATCCAAGCAAGCTTGTAAGGCTTAGCATGAGGAATGGTCTCTAAGCTAAGCTTTTCAACTAACCTTGTGCTAGCTATATTGGTACTACTTCCTCCATCAATAATTAGAGAGCAAACCCATTTGTTAATTTTGCATCCAGATTGAAAAATGTTTTCTCTTTGAGTTGGCTCAATCTCACTTTGATCTTGACCTATCATGCGCCTTAATAACATAGGGTCTTTCTCAAAAATTTTAGTTTTACTAGAGGAAGAAGATTCTTTTGAAAGAGAATGGGGAGATGGGTGTTCATTTTCAATATCATTTCTCTTCTTTAAGATCATGGTCCTTTTGGTTGGGCAATTTAAAGCAATGTGATTATAACCCAAACATTTAAAACATTTAATGGAACTTGATCTTTGAGAAGTGGAATGGTGAATGTGATCACTTGGTGACTTACTTTTACTTGGTGGTTCTTGATGAGAGTTAGAAGGGAACTTATCATGTTTCTTTTTATCCTTTCCCTTCCATGAGTGACTAAAGTAGTGGTTGGGTGAGTAACTCTTCTTTGCCCTTCTTTTTCTTTTCAATTGAAATTCAATCCCAAGGGCAAGTGTGAAAACATTTTCAAGAGTGGAGTACTCATACAACTCTACTTGGTCTTGTATGTCTCTCCTAAGACCACTCACAAATCTTTTTATTTTCTCTTTGTTAGTTTCTTTTATTTCAACCCTACGCATTTGAGACTCTAATTCTTTAAAGTACTCACTCACACTCATAAAACCTTGTTGAAGCCTTTGGAGCTTAAGAAGAAGTTCCTTTCTATAGGAGGGAGGAACAAATCTAGCGCGCATAAGAGGTTTAATGTTCATCCAAGAAGCCGCGGGTGGCCCTTGGTCATAATTCTTACAAACTTTATGCCACCAAGTATTGGCATACTCCAAAAATCCTAAAACTACTAGATCAACTTATGTTTGATCCTATACATGATTTTCATTGAAAATTTGCTCAACTTTAGCTTCCTAATCAAGGAAGATTTTGGGATCACTTCAACCATAGAACTTAGGAATCTTTGGAGTTTGCTTCTCTTGTGATGGGTTGCACCTAGAATGCCCTCTTTTCCTAGCTTCTTTTTCTTGCTCTTTAGCTTTAAGCCTTTGAATGTGCTCTTGGATTCTTAGGTCACTTTGCTCCTTGTCTTTTCTCAATTGTTCAAAGGACTCATTCCTAGACAACTCCAAATCCCGAAGCAATCTCATCAATGTATTGTTTTTGTTTGGAGTAGGTGCATTTGATGAACTTGCCATGATTCCTACAACAAAACACTCAAAGCCAAAACAAAATAAATGAATTAGGGGTTAGACAATATGAAAACCGAGACCAATTCCAACCCAAAATGTAACCCAAGTGTTTAGATCACTCTCCCAAAGTAAGAAGGCAAGGCTACACTCAAAGCTCCTCCAAGGAGTGAAGAAAACACTTTGTTCAAAAATCCTTTTCTTGCATACAAGTGGCTCGGTTCAAACACTCAAGAATTTCAAGAAGACAAACATACTATGACAAAACCAAGAGTACCTAAAGACAAGCAAGAAAAGTACAAAAACAAGAAATGCTAAACTCTAAAGAAGAAAAGTTTGAGACAAACTTTTAACAAGACTAAAACAAGAAAAGCACATTATAAGAATGACATGGAAAATACTTGAACATGCATTCCCTAGTCCTAAATCATGCATACACAAAGAAAGATCATAACCAAGTCAAAGAATGGAACTAATTTGCCAATATCACCCATTTCTCAAGCATGAAAACTAGTAGCATAACACTTAGTGACAAACACACTTTGAGTTCACCAATGAGCAAGTTTGCTCTCGGTTTTTTGACAAATTTTTGTGTAAAATTTTTCTTCTTTTCACAACTAGCTTCATAAAATGGTGAGAAAGAGTTTTAGGTGGCTTGGACACTTAGTTCCTCAAGTTTTAGGCCAAAATCAATTTCATGGAGCATACATCGAGCAAGACATAAAGTGAAAGCAAGATTCAAACACTTGGAAAAACAAGAATAAGAAAACTTCAAGTTAACATATGACATATGACTCAAGCAAAAATTAGACACATTTAAAGACTCAACATGACATACACAAAGACACAAACATATAGCTATCATGCATTTAAACTCATGGATTTGAGGCTCAAAGACTAAGCATCCAAAGACATGTTATCCAACCACATTTAGGAGCTTAAAGAGGTGCAAAAACCGTAGCCAAACTGCCACAACAAAACTTGACAACGCTGATTCACGTATTCTTGGCAAATTTGACCTTTGCTCACTAATTTGATCATAACTTTCTCCACGGAACTCCAAATGCGTTGGTTCTTTTTTTTCAGGAAACTAGACTCATAGAGCTTTCGGTTGACACCAAAAACGTAATTTTTGGACCTCTGAGCTGGTGCAGTTTAATGTTTTAAATTCGTCAAGTTTTCTGTCAGCACTATTTTTGGGTGTCATGGAAGTGGATTTGAACCATACCAAGTGATGAGTTCAAATTTTTGCCCTCATTTAATATTTAAATTTGGGGATTTAATTGAATTTTCTGTGCTTAAAGATTGATTTAATTAGGATTTGTGATTATTGGATTTATTGAGTAAGTTTGGTAAAAGTGGCGTAAAAATTGATTTTAGTTGCATAAAATATTATTGGATATTCTAACGTTTGTTAATGCAGCTGGAATTTATTTTTGGTCAATTAATAATGTGATTTTGAAATATTCAAAGTTACAAAATAGGTCCAAAATCAAGAAATTCTGAAAATGAATAAATCAGGAGCTAAATGCACCCCCAGATTTTATTTGCACACTCCTTCCTCAAGTGGACCACAAAAACCTGTTTTGCACCCCCAGTTTTCACTAAGTTGCACCCCTCCTACCACTTAAATTCCACTCAACCAGATCACGCCATGTGGCAATCCCCACCTCTTAAAATTAGCCAACCAGAACAAGCCACGTGTCATAATCCTACCCTCACCAAGTTAACCAATCAGATTTTGCCACGTCATCATCTTCATCTCCCAAAACCCTAACTCTAATTTTCTCCTCTCCTTCCACCCTCCACACAGCCGCCGCCGCCAACCTTTTCCGACCACCATCGCAGCTCCGCGCGAACCTTCACCGTGAGCACACAGCCACTTCACTCACGCATCAGCCATGGAAACTGCCACACCTCCGCTCGCCACACCTCCGCGAACCAGAACATCGCGACGCAGCACCTCCATTTTCTCTCCATCATCTTCTCCGTCGCGCTCACCATGACAACACCATCTTCACGCCTCCGCGAGGTTTGCTTCGCGACCACCACGATTCTGCAGCGCACAACCATGGAGCTCCTTCGCCTGCACCAGTTCCTCCACCATCGCGATCATCTTCTTCACTCGCACCACCAGATCACGCAGTCACCACCTGTTCTGCACCTGCAACCACCGCGCCCACCGGACGAACCACCGCGAAGCGCCGCCACCTTCTCCGCACCAGATCTACGGCCTTCGCACGCCACAGTTGCAGCACACACATCTCCTCGCCGCGCCACCACCATCTTCCTCCATTCGCGGCCGTCACAGAGCATCGCGCACTATCTTCACCACTGCAGCAGCACCTCCGCGTCGCGCCACCTCGCCGGAGAAGAAGCCGGAGCAGCCGCCGTCAGCCGCGCAGCCAGGGAGGAAGGAGGAAGGGGCAGAAACCCTAATTCTGGAAAGTGTACTCTGCGCCACGTGTCAGCGTCTGATAGGACAGTCAAACTGGTCAACTGGTCAACTCTGGTCAAAACTGCAAATATGGTTAAATGAGAAGGGCAGAATTGGAAATTGGACAGGAATTAAGTTGCTAATTAATTAAATAAAAATAAAAGATTTTAGCAACTGACAGATAAAGCCCAGAGTCCAGTTGAAGCCTATATAAAGAGACTTAAGGGAGCAGAAACGGGACACAATTTGACGACTGACAATTTACAGCTGACAGCTTAGACACTTAGAACTCTCTGGTTTTGGCAGATACCGTCTCTACCACATCTCTCATTCTTTCTTTTATTTTCTTTTCATCATATTATCATGTATTCCATCAAAGCCATGGAGGGCTAAGCTTTTAGGGTTGATTCCACTGTAATTTCTTAAATGGATTCTGAGGTTAGATGAATTTATATGTTTTGTTATTTTGATTATTGTTGTGGTTTTTGTTTATCTATGTCCTTTGCTTCTTAATCGAATAGAAAATAATGATTTTAAATCTACATGCATGCTAATCATATGAGTTAAAAGGTTTTTAAATTAAATTGAGACTTTACTTTGATTTTGTTTAGAAACTTTCATTTGATTAAATAAGTTTTTGCCAATAATTGAGACTTTAATTTGATTAGAGGTAATTACTTTAACTAAAATTAGTCAAGACTTTACTTTGATTAATTAAGTTTTCTATTTGGTAAAGAAACAGAGGAATAGACATGATTAGGCATAGTAAAATTAATTGAGACTGTACTTTGATTAAATTTACTATGGACAATCTAACAATTCTCACTTTTAATTGAGACTGTACTTTGATTAAAAGTGAGGATGCCAACAAATGAATTGAGTCTTTACATTGATTTATTTGTAAATCAACAACAATAATTAATTTAACAATAATCTCTAGATAACCAATGAAGAATCTGATTTAGAAAAAGCAGTGGAATTGACCTATTTACTATTATTGTGTTTACAATCTTCCGTGTCATTTTCTTTGCATATCAAAACCCCCCTATTTTTATAGTTGCTAGTTTTAATTGCATTTTTGAGAATCAAATATTTGAGATCAATTCCGTATTCGTTGTGAGACGACTCAGGGTTATCTTAACCCTAACTATTTTCTTCACTACAAATTGGCAATACTGAAGTTGCTAAAGTAGTGGTAATTTGATCGCCTAACGACAATGATATCAAATTTGGCACCGTTGCTGGGGAATACGGTTAGTATTTCTTTTATTTTGATTCTGTTTTTATTTATTTTATTTTATTTTTATTTTATTTTTATTTTTTTATTTTATTTTATTTTATTTTATTTTATTATTTTACGCATATACGTTTGATATAGTTTGTTATTTTGTAGTATCTAGTTTTCTGTTAATATACTCCAAGCAAAGTTCTATTTTTGTTTTGATTAAGAATTTCTTTTAAGAAATTTTTGAGACTAGTTTGGAAAACTCTGTCTAGGAAAGACTTGGTATTTAAGTTGTCCACTGTGACGCACCTCTCTTTCCTGGGAGTAGACCCAACGACATCTTAACTTATTTCTTTCTTGAAATCTTTCTCCAAAACAAGAATAGGAAGAAAAAAAAACACACAGGGAAACACTTTCAGGTGGACTTGCATAGTGCATGACTCGGGCCAATCCGGGTCAATTTTATCAACTTGATTCAGAACTTGAAAGGAACTTGCGTAAATCACGTAGGAGACTTGAACTCAGGTGTTCTACTGAAGGAGCACCATCATCATCTGAACCTACCACTGAAAGTGTACCACTAGAATCACCTCCGGTGATTAACATATCTTCTGATCCATCACCTGAACCAGAAATTCAAGAAGATAGAATGGAAGAAAGAACAATAAGAGAGTTGGCTTCACCGGATGCAGCAATTACACAAAACATGTGCATCCAATATCCAGATGGAGAATGTGAGCTTAAGTCTGGGTTAATCCATCTTTTACCCAAATTCCATGGATTAGCAGGAGAAGACCCGTACCATCATCTGAAGGAATTTCATGTTGTTTGTTCATCCATGAGACCTACAACAGTGACAGAGGAACATATCAAGCTTAAGGCTTTTCCATTCTCATTGCAAGATGCCGCTAAGAATTGGTTATACTGCCTTCCGCCAGGATCCATCAATACCTAGGAGACTCTGAAAAGATTATTTCTGGAAAAGTTTTTTCCAGCATCTAGAGTTGCTGCTATTCGCAAAGATATTTATGGGATAAGGCAACAAGAAAGAGAAAGTCTTCACGAGTATTGGGAAAGATTCAAAAAGTTGTGTGCTTCCTGTCCTCATCACCAAATAAACGAGCATCTCCTCATTCAATACTTTTATGAGGGATTGAGTATCATGGATAGACAAATGATAGATGCTGCAAGTGGAGGGTCATTGGTGGACAAAACGCCAACAAATGCAAGACAATTGATTGAAACTATGGCGTCGAACCATCAAAAATTTTCCACAAGGAGTAATTCTATAACTTTATTGAAGGGAACCCATGGAGTAGAAGCTTCATATGTTGCAGATCACAAGAAATTAGAAGGGAAGTTGGATGACTTAGCAGCCATGGTAAGGACCTTGACAGACTTACAGAAAAAGCCTATCCCTTCTACTTTATGTGGAATTTGTGCTTCTACTAATCATCCTACAGAGGCTTGTTCTATGTTAAAAGAGACAGGGACGTTAGATAATGAACAACCTCAGGCATATGCTGCAAACATCTATGGCAATAATAGACCACCTCGGCAGCAATACAACCATGATTTGTCCTCCAACAAGTACAACCTAGATTGGAAGGAATATCCCAGCCAGAAATGGGGAAATCAACAGCCTCAACACCAACAAGTCTATGTTCCACCTCAACAGAGGCAACAACCACAACCAGCGGCAACCTCTGGTGATTCAAACATGGAAGCAATGATGAAAATGATGGCTGACATGATGAAGGGACAAATCAATGAGTTGAAACAGACAATGGAAGCAACCAATCAGAATTTGCAAAATCAGATTGGACAAATGGCAAATGAGTTAAATCAGATGAAGTCTCAACAAGGCTCGAGAAATTTGCCTGCACAAACTGTAATCAACCCGAGAAATGTAAGTGCTATTACTTTAAGATCGGGTAAGCAAATACAAGGTCTTGGGGATGCCCAAGAAGATGAAGATAAGGACAATGAAGTTGTATCTAATGATGAAAGAGGAAGATCAGATGAAGCAACACAAGCAACATCTGAGATGCCTGCACCCAGTGATAACTCCAGGTTGGTATCCCCTAATACTTCCTCTGAAAATCCTTCTCCTTATTCTCCTCCTCCTCCCTATCCAAACCGTTTGAAACCAAAAACTAAAAAGATGGAGGAATTAGACAAAGAAATCTTGAATACTTTCAAGAAAGTGGAGATAAACATTCCTTTGTTGGATGCTGTGAGACAAATTCCTAAATAAGCCAAGTTTCTCAAAGAATTATGTACACATAAAAGGCGTATTATGGACAAAGAGGTAGTGAACATGGGAAGAAATGTCTCTAGCTTAATTAAGAAGCCTGCAGTCAGAATGCCGCAAAAGTGTAAGGATCCAGGTATGTTTTCTGTTCCCTGCATTATAGGTAGTACTAAGTTTGACAATGCTATGTTAGATTTAGGAGCTTCCATTAATGTAATGCCTTTATCTGTTTTTACTTCACTTCATCTTGGACCTCTTAAGTCTACTGGTGTGGTCATTCAATTGGCCAACCGTAGCACAGTTAACCCTGCAGGTGTGCTAGAAGATGTGCTTGTCCGTGTGGACAAGTTAATTTTTCCTGCAGATTTCTACATCTTGGATATGAAGGATGATGAAGGAATGAGTTCAACCACAATCATCTTGGGAAGACCATTCATGTTGACAGCACGTACCAAGATAGACGTGCATGCAGGATCCTTGACTATGGAGATAGGAGATGAGAAGGTGCAGTTCAACGTGCTAGAAGCCATGAAGCACCCAATTGAAGACCATTCTTTGTTTTGTATTGATTTATTGAGTAATGTAGTGAACAATTATGCTTTTGGACTTTTGGACGTTTTATCTGGTTTTTCTTCTTTTTTGGATTTTTCTTTTTCGAATGTTTCGGGCTCAATTTTAGACGAAAGAGAAAATTGTAAAACAATTGATGTTGAGGACGCGGTGTCACTATTTGATACCTCTGTGGCGTCCAAGTGTGATGCTGAGGTGGCTGAAATTACCTTAGGCAATAAAATGTTGCCATCTGTGGAACAACCACCTACTTTGGAGTTGAAACCTTTACCATCTCATTTGAAATATGTTTATCTTGAGAGGGATGGGAAACTCCCTGTTATTATATCTGCCTTGCTTACTGACGAGCAGGAACAAAAGCTATTGCAGGTTATCAAAGATCACAAGCGAGCAATAGGCTGGACTTTGGCAGATATTCCTGGTATTAGTCCTTCTTTCTGCATGCACAGAATACTCTTGGAGGAGGATGCTAAGCCAGTGAGGCAACCTCAGAGGAGACTGAATCCTCAACTGATGGAGGTTGTGAAGAAAGAATTCACCAAGTTGCTACAAGCAGGTATTATATATCCCATTTCTGACAGCACTTGGGTGAGTCCTGTACATGTGGTCCCCAAGAAATCTGGGATCACCGTGGTCAAGAATGAGAAGAACGAGTTGATTCCTACTCGTATTCAGAATAGCTGGAGGGTCTGTATTGATTATAGAAGACTAAACCAGGCCACCAGGAAGGACCACTTCCCTTTACCATTCATGGACCAGATGTTAGATCGATTGGCAGGTAAGTCTCATTACTGTTTTCTTGATGGATTCTCTGGGTATTTTCAGATTTGTATTGCCCCAGAAGATCAACATAAGACTACTTTTACTTGTCCATTCGGTACATATGCTTATAGGAAAATGCCATTTGGCCTTTGCAATGCTCCTGGAACATTTCAGCGATGTATGATGAGTATTTTTACAGATTTGTTGGAGCATTGTATTGAGGTTTTTATGGATGATTTTAGTGTATATGGTTCATCTTTTGATCATTGCTTGTCTAATCTTGCTAGAGTCTTGGAGAGATGTGAAGAAACTAACCTTGTTCTAAATTTTGAAAAATGTCATTTTATGGTGGAACAAGGTATAGTTTTAGGTCACGTTGTTTCCAAGAATGGTATATCTGTAGATCCTGCTAAAATTGATATTATTTCACAATTGCCTTACCCCTCTTCTGTGAAAGAGGTTCGATCTTTTCTTGGACATGCAAGATTTTACAGGAGGTTTATCAAGGACTTCAGCAAGATAGCCAACCCTCTCTCCAACCTGTTGCAAAAGGATATAGTATTTGACTTTGGAGAGAGGTGCAAAGATGCATTTGATACATTGAAAAAGGCACTTACCACCACTCCTACCATCCAGCCACCTGACTAGACATTACCGTTCGAGTTGATGTGTGATGCATCAAACTTTGCAGTAGGAGCGGTGCTTGCACAAAAAGATGGGAAGCTATCACATGTGATATATTATGCTTCCAGAACGTTGGACACAGCGCAGGCTAACTACACCACGACTGAGAAGGAATTATTGGCTGTTGTGTTTGCCTTGGACAAATTCAGACCGTATATACTTGGTTCCAAGGTAATTGTTTATACTGATCATGCAGCATTAAAATTCCTTCTGAAGAAAGCAGATTCGAAACCAAGGTTGATCAGATGGATGCTACTACTCCAAGAGTTTGACATTGAGATTCTAGACAGAAGTGGAGCACATAACTTAGTAGTCGATCATCTTAGCAGGATTGAAAATGGAGAAGATAACATTCCTATTAAGGATGACTTTCCTGATGAAGTCCTCCTAGCATTGACTGCTGTGAAAGGTATGTTTCCTGAACCTTGGTTTGCTGACATTGTTAATTATTTGGTTGTTTCTGCTATTCCTCCTTCCTTCTCCAAATATGAAAGAATCAAGCTAAAAAGTGAGGCAAAGTACTATATCTGGGAAGACCCAATCTTATGGCGCATTGGTAGTGACCAAGTCATAAGGAGGTGTGTTCCAGATGTCGAGATACCTCATGTGCTTGAGTTCTGTCATTCGTCTCCTTTTAGTGGACATTATGGCACACAACGAACAGGCAGGAAGGTGTTGGATTGTGGATTATATTGGCCTACCATTTTTAAAGATGCACAGAGGGTATATGAAAATTGTGAGCAGTGCCAAAGGGCAGCCAGATCCATTACAAGAAGGGATGAAATGCCTCAACAACCCATGCTATATTGTGAGGTATTTGATATTTGGGGTATTGATTTTATGGGTCCTTTTCCTCCTTCTTTTGGGTTTTCTTATATTTTGCTTGCTGTAGACTATGTCTCCAAATGGGTGGAAGCCATAGCTACAAGGACTAATGATTCTCGAGTTGTTATGAGTTTTGTCAGGTCTAATATTTTCTGCAGATTTGGGATACCACGAGCCATCATCAGTGACCAGGGGACCCATTTCTGTAATAGGCTACTTGAGAATATGTTGAAGAAGTATGGGGTGACACATCGCATTGCTACACCATATCACCCCCAAACCAATGGACAAGCAAAAATCTCTAACAGAGAGATTAAAAAGATACTAGAGAAAGTAGTGAAGCCTAGTCGAAAGGATTGGGCCACAAGATTGGATGAAGCACTTTGGGCACACAGGACAGCCTACAAAACACCTATAGGTATGTCACCTTTCAGGGTGGTTTTTGGAAAGGCTTGTCATCTACCTGTGGAGATTGAACATCGGGCCTATTGGGCCGTGAAAGCATGCAACTTGGATTTGGAAGAAGCAGGAAATGAGCGAAAGCTTCAGTTGCAAGAACTAGAGGAGATTAGGCTAGCAGCCTATGAAAATTCAAAGTTCTACAAAGAGAAAACCAAGAAGTTCCATGACCAAAAGCTTGTGGCTAGAAAGGATTTCAAGGTAGGCCAGAAGGTGTTACTATACAAATCCAAGCTGGGTCACATGAGTGGTAAGTTGCGTTCTACTTGGGAAGGACCATACATTGTTACAAAAGTCTTCCCTTATGGAGCAGTGGAGATCAAGGAAGAATCTTCAGCAAGAACTTTCAAAGTTAATGGGCATCGTCTTCGGATATTCAATGAAAATCAAGATATGCTGAACAAGACGATGGATGGGATGAACTTGACTTCTCCCTCATACCTTCCACCTTGAGGAGGTAAGTACACTTCATACTTTTTCTTTGCATTTTATACATATTGAATACATTGAGGACAATGCATGGATAAAGTGTTGGGGTGTGGGGAGATTTTCCCCCTTTTCTGTTTTTGTTTTCTATTTGTTTTGTTTTTCCTTTTCTAATTTTGTTTTCTGTTTGTTTTTATTTAAAAAAAAAAAGTTTCTGTTTTCAATAAAACATATTGACATTGGATTTTTGGATTTGATTTACTAATTGGAACGGTCATAATTCTGGGAAAATAAAAGTCATGTGCTATGAGTGGATTATTGTCTGTGATTTACTGATTGAGTTGATTTGAGAGTGTCTGGAATAAATATTTTGTGAAAGAGTTTTTGACCTTGTGAGTTTTGAGCTTTATTGTAAGGATGAACTACCATGTGTCATTCCTATTTTTCTTGTGTGATTTGCTCATGTCTTGTTGGTACTCAAATGTTTAGCTTGATTCTGTTGTTTTGCATCTTAGGTGAACATACATGATTTGATATGACTGAGGCATTTCTTGTTTTTAGCTACTTGGCCAAATAAGCTAACCATGACATTGATCCATTGGTAGCCCCTTGAGCTTAAACCTCTTTTTCTTGTTTTGAGCATATTGTTAAACCTTAAAAAGAAAAAGACCATGTTTGTCCTTAGGGAGAAAGAAGGAGCTAGTGGATTATGTTGAGATTGGTTGAGGAATAAAGTGTGGGGGTGAGTATTTCCCCCACAAAGTTGTAAAAATGGCAAAAGGAAAATAATTGTTGATGACAGAGTGTTGTAATGAAAAATGATTGCTGTCTGAAAAAGAGCAACAAAGGATAAAAGAAAAAAAAATTGTTTTTGAAACTATGCTCCATAACTCTTTCTTCCTTACTATTTCAAAAACACACAAATCCTAAAGTTTTTCCTACCTTTGCCTTGGCCTCATTATAACCTGTGAAAAGTCCTCATGATTTTTGAATGCATGTTTTCTGAAAGCTGTGAATATTAGAGTCTTGCTAAGCATTGAGAGTGTTTCCTTGCATGGGTATTTTGAGTGAAAACACAAGCCAAAACACTTGAGCGAATCTTGGTGAGAAAATATATATTTAACTTGAGTGTTCCTCTTTCATAGTTGATTATCTTGTAAACTCAAAAGATTAACTCATGTGTGAAAAACAGAATATTATCCATTTGTTTGTGCATGACAGCATGATTTCTAGAAGATTGATCTGTTTCCATTGGTATTCATTTCTTTAATCCACTGAAAATATGGAATAAAAGACCTCAGAAAAAAAAAAGTTTTGAAATTGTTCAATTTTGCCCAGGAGTGCAAAAGGATAAGTGTGGGTGTGTGATGAGTTCAAATTTTTGCCCTCATTTAATATTTAAATTTGGGGATTTAATTGAATTTTCTGTGCTTAAAGATTGATTTAATTAGGATTTGTGATTATTGGATTTATTGAGTAAGTTTGGTAAAAGTGGCGTAAAAATTGATTTTAGTTGCATAAAATATTATTGGATATTCTAACGTTTGTTAATGCAGCTGGAATTTATTTTTGGTCAATTAATAATGTGATTTTGAAATATTCAAAGTTACAAAATAAGTCCAAAATCAAGAAATTCTGAAAAAGAATAAATCAGGAGCTAAATGCACCCCCAGATTTTATTTGCACACTCCTTCCTCAACTGGACCACAAAAACCTGTTCTGCACCCCCAGTTTTCACTAAGTTGCACCCCTCCTACCACTTAAATTCCACTCAACCAGATCACGCCATGTGGCAATCCCCACCTCTTAAAATTAGCCAACCAGAACAAGCCACGTGTCATAATCCTACCCTCACCAAGTTAACCAATCAGATTCTGCCACGTCATCATTTTCATCTCCCAAAACCCTAACTCTAATTTTCTCCTCTCATTCCACCCTCCACACAGCCGCCGCCGCCAACCTTTTCCGACCACCATCGCAGCTCCGCGCGAACCTTCACCGTGAGCACACAGCCACTTCACTCACGCATCAGCCATGGAAACTGCCACACCTCCGCTCGCCACACCTCTGCGAGGTTTGCTTCGCGACCATCACGATTCTGCAGCGCACAACCATGGAGCTCCTTCGCCTGCACCAGTTCCTCCACCATCGCGATCATCTTCTTCACTCGCGCCACCAGATCGCGTAGTCACCACCTGTTCTGTAGCACCATCTTCGCGCGAACCAGTGCCGCCACTGCACCTGCAACCACCGCGCCCACCGGACGAACCACCGCGAAGCGCCGCCACCTTCTCCGCACCAGATCTACGGCCTTCGCACGCCACAGTTGCAGCACACACATCTCCTCGCCGCGCCACCACCATCTTCCTCCATTCGCGGCCGTCATAGAGCATCGCGCACTATCTTCACCACTGCAGCAGCACCTCCGCGTCGCGCCACCTCGCCGGAGAAGAAGCCGGAGCAGCCGCCGTCAGCCGCGCAGCCAGGGAGGAAGGAGGAAGGGGCAGAAACCCTAATTCTGGAAAGTGTACTTTGTGCCACGTGTCAGCGTCTGATAGGACAGTCAAACTGGTCAACTGGTCAACTTTGGTCAACTGGTCAAAGTCAGCAGTCAACTCTGGTCAAAACTGCAAATATGGTTAAATGAGAAGGGCAGAATTGGAAATTGGACAGGAATTAAGTTGCTAATTAATTAAATAAAAATAAAAGATTTTAGCAACTGACAGATAAAGCCTAGAGTCTAGTTGAAGCCTATATAAAGAGACTTAAGGGAGCAGAAACGGGACACAATTTGACGACTGACAATTTACAGCTGACAGCTTAGACACTTAGAACTCTCTGGTTTTGGCAGATACCGTCTCTACCACATCTCTCATTCTTTCTTTTATTTTCTTTTCATCATATTATCATGTATTCCATCAAAGCCATGGAGGGCTAAGCTTTTAGGGTTGCTTCCACTGTAATTTCTTAAATGGATTCTGAGGTTAGATGAATTTATATGTTTTGTTATTTTGATTATTGTTGTGGTTTTTGTTTATCTATGTCCTTTGCTTCTTAATCGAATAGAAAATAATGATTTTAAATCTACATGCATGCTAATCATATGAGTTAAAAGGTTTTTAAATTAAATTGAGACTTTACTTTGATTTTGTTTAGAAACTTTCATTTGATTAAATAAGTTTTTGCCAATAATTGAGACTTTAATTTGATTAGAGGTAATTACTTTAACTAAAATTAGTCAAGACTTTACTTTGATTAATTAAGTTTTCTATTTGGTAAAGAAACAGAGGAATAGACATGATTAGGCATAGTAAAATTAATTGAGACTGTACTTTGATTAAATTTACTATGGACAATCTAACAATTCTCACTTTTAATTGAGACTGTACTTTGATTAAAAGTGAGGATGCCAACAAATGAATTGAGTCTTTACATTGATTTATTTGTAAATCAACAACAATAATTAATTTAACAATAATCTCTAGATAACCAATGAAGAATCTGATTTAGAAAAAGCAGTGGAATTGACCTATTTACTATTATTGTGTTTACAATCTTCCGTGTCATTTTCTTTGCATATCAAAACCCCCCTATTTTTATAGTTGCTAGTTTTAATTGCATTTTTGAGAATCAAATATTTGAGATCAATTCCGTATTCGTTGTGAGACGACTCAGGGTTATCTTAACCCTAACTATTTTCTTCACTACAAATTGGCAATACTGAAGTTGCTAAAGTAGTGGTAATTTGATCGCCTAACGACAGCGATATCACCAAGATAGCTACAATAAGACAAGGTTAGCACATGAAAAACACCATATTCCAGATAACCTATGCTCTAGATACCAAATGATGAAGGATTATCTTGTTTTCTTTTAAGATTATTGAATATGGTGTGAGTTGATTAAGAAAGCTAAGTGAAACCCCCACTAGACATTAAGATAGCATGCTATCTAGATGTGAAGGTTCCTTTCACAAAGCTCAAGAGAAGAAGATGATGGATTGATTCAAAAACAAAAAGGAAATGGAAAGCACAAAAACCATAGAAACCCAAAAACAATTAAAGGAAGAAGAAAACATAAAATGGAAAGGAAAGGAATGGTAAAAATGTGAGAAGCACGCCACTACAAGGCTAGGCTAGAAGCCATGGCAACCTTGAAGATGAGTGGATGTGTGCCGCCACTTGCTATGTTTCGATAAACATAACAAAAGTTATTGCCGTTTTAAGTTTTACAAAAAACATACAAAATATTTCCACCAAAAATACTACTATATACTACCACAATAGACATTGTAAAGAAAATTTAATTCTACCCCCAATCGATATAAAATTTGCCCTGTTTCGACAACCAGAGCAAAAGTTATGGCTGTTTGATGTTTTAATTAAATTGTACTCTAATTTTTCACTACAAAACTACTACACACTACCACAATAGGCATTGCAAAGTAAATTCAATTCTATCTCAAATCGATATAAAATTTGCCCTGTTTCGATAACCAGAGCAAAATTGCTTGAAGTTTTACTAAAAATGTACACTACTTTTTCACTATAAAAGCTACTACACACTAGACAAGTAGGAATTGCAAAGAAAATTCAATTTTATCTCAAATCGATATAAAATTTACTCATTTTCGATAACTAGAGCTAAAGTTATGGCCATTTGAAGTTTTACCAAAAGCATACACAACTTTTTCACTACAAAAACTATTGCACACTACCATAGTAGGCATTGCAAGAAAATTCAATTTTATGGCGGTTGGAAGTTTTAGCAAAACGATACATAACTTTTTCACTACAAAAACTGCATTGCAAAAAAAAATCAATTTCATACAAAATCGATATAAAATTTGCTTTGTTTCGGTAATGAGAGGAAAATGAATGGTCGTTTGAAGTTTTACTAAAAATGTACACTAAGGTTTCACTACACATTACCACAGTAAGCATCGCAAAGAAAATTCAATTCTATCCGAAATGAATATAAAATTTTCGCAGTTTGGATAACCTGAGCAAATGTTATGGCCGTTCGAAGTTTTAGAAAAAACATACACAAATTTTTCACACATTAGATATAAAATTTGCCTTGTTTTAGTAACTAGAACGAAAATTATGGCTGTTTGAGGTTTTACTAAAAATAAACACAAATTTTGTTCTACAAACTCTACTACACACTACTACAACAGGCATGGCAAAGAAAATTCAATTTATCCCAAATTGATACAAAATTTGCCCTATATTGATAACTAGAGCAAAAGTTATAGCCGCTTGAAGTTTTACTAAAAACATACACAAATTCTTCACTACAAAAACTACTACACACTACAACAGTAGACATTGCAAAGAAAATTTATTTCTACTCTAAATCAATATAAAATTTGCTCCGTTTTCAAAACCTGAGCAAAAGTTATGGCCATTTAAAGTTTTACTAAAAATATACACAAATTTTGCACTACAAAAACTACTACACACTACAAAAGTAGGCATTACAAAGAAAATTCAATTTTATCTCAAATCGATATAAAATTTGCTCGTTTTCGATAACTAGAGCTAAAGTTATGGACGTTTGGGGTTTTACCACAAGCATACACAACTTTTTCACTACAAAAACTGCTGCACACTACCATAGTAGGCATTGCAAGAAAATTCAATTATATCTCAGATCGATATATAATTTGCCCTTTTTCGAAAACCAAAGCAAAAGTCACAGTCGTTTGAAGTTTTACTAAAAACATACACAAATTTTGCACTACAAAAACTACTACACACTACAACAGTAGGCATTGCAAAGAAAATTCAATTTTATCCCGAATCGATATAAAACTTGCTATGTTTCGATAACTAGAACAAAAGTTATAGCCGTTTGGAGTTTTACTAAAAGCATACACAACTTTTTCACTACAAAAACTGCATTGCAAAAAAAATTGTACTTTATCGCAAATTGATATAAAATTTTCCCTATTTTAGTAATTAGAGAAAAAATTATGACTGTGTGAAGTTTTACAGAAAACATACATAAATTTCTCACTACTACACAATACCACAGTAGGCATTAGAAAGAAAATTCAATTCTATCTCATATCGATATATAATTTGCTTTATTTCGAAAACTAGAGCAAAAGTCACATTCGTTTGATGTTTTATTAAAACCGTACACAAATTTTTAACCACAAAAACTACTACACACTACACAAGTAGGCATTGCAAAGAAAATTCAATTTTATCTCAAATCGATATAAAATTTGCTCGTTTTCGATAACTACAGCTAAAGTTATGGCCGTTTGGGGTTTTACCACAAGCATACACAACTTTTCACTACAAAAACTGTTGCACACTACCATAGTAGGCATTGCAAAAAATTCAATTATATCTCAATATAATTTGCCCTTTTTCGAAAACCAAAGCAAAAGTCACAGTCGTTTGAAGTTTTACTATAAACATACACAAATTTTGCACTACAAAAACTACTACACACTTCCATAGTAGGCATTGCAAAGAAAATTCATTTTTATCCCGAATCGATATAAAACTAGCTATGTTTCGATAACTAGAACAAAAGTTATAGCCCTTTGGAGTTTTACTAAAAGCATACACAACTTTTTCACTACAAAAACTGCATTGCAAAAAAAATTCTACTTTATCCCAAATTAATACGAAATTTTCCCTGTTTCAATAATTAGAGAAAAAATTATGACCGTTTGAAGTTTTACAGAAAGCATACATAAATTTCGCACTACAAACACTACTACACAATACCACAGTAGGCATTACAAAGAAAATTCAATTCTATCTCATATCGATATATAATTTGCTTTATTTCAAAAACTAGAGCAAAAGTCACATTCGTTTGATGTTTTATTAAAACCGTACACAAATTTTTAACCACAAAAACTACTACACACTACACAAGTAGGCATTGCAAAGAAAATTGAATTTTACCTCAAATCGATATAAAATTTGTTCGTTTTCGATAACTAGAGCTAAAGTTATGGCCGTTTGGGGTTTTACCACAAGCATACACAACTTTTCACAACAAAAACTGTTGCACACTACCATAGTAGGCATTCCAAAAAATTCAATTATATCTCAAATCGATTTATAATTTGCCCTTTTTCGAAAACCAAAGCAAAAGTCACAGTCGTTTGAAGTTTTACTAAAAACATACACAAATTTTGCACTACAAAAACTACAACACACTACCACAGTAGGCATTGCAAAGAAAATTCAATTTTATCCCGAATCGATATAAAACTACCTATGTTTCGATAACTAGAACAAAAGTTATAGTCCTTTGGAGTTTTACTAAAAGCATACACAACTTTTTCACTACAAAAACTGCATTGCAAAAAAAATTCTACTTTATCGAAAATTGATATAAAATTTTCCCTGTTTCAATAATTAGAGAAAAAATTATGACCGTTTGAAGTTTTACAGAAAACATACATAAATTTCGCACTACAAACACTACTACACTCTACCACAGTAGACATTACAAAGAAAATTAAATTCTATCTCACATCGAAATATAATTTGCTTTATTTCGAAAACCAGAGCAAAAGTCACATCCGTTTGATGTTTTATTAAAGCCGTACACAAATTTTTAACCACAAAAACTACTACACACTACACAAGTAGGCATTGCAAAGAAAATTCAATTTTATCTCAAATCGATATAAAATTTGCTCGTTTTCGATAACTAGAGCTAAAGTAATGGCCGTTTCGGGTTTTACCACAAGCATACACAACTTTTCACTACAAAAACTGCTGCACACTACCATAGTAGGCATTGCAAAAAATTCAATTATATCTCAAATCGATATATAATTTGCCCTTTTTCGAAAACCAAAGCAAAAGTCATAGTCGTTTTAAGTTTTACTAAAAACATACACAAATTTTGCACTACAAAAACTACAACACACTACCACAGTAGGCATTGCAAAGAAAATTCAATTTTATCCCGAATCGATATAAAACTTGCTATGTTTGGATAACTAGAACAAAAGTTATAGCCGTTTGGAGTTTTACTAAAAGCATACACAACTTTTTCACTACAAAAACTGCATTGCAAAAAAATTCTACTTTATCGCAAATTGATATAAAATTTTCCCTATTTTAATAATTAGAGAAAAA
Organism: Vigna unguiculata; assembly: GCF_037176805.1. NCBI lineage: Eukaryota > Viridiplantae > Streptophyta > Magnoliopsida > Fabales > Fabaceae > Vigna > Vigna unguiculata. The sequence continues at coordinate 18,418,691 of NC_140802.1, forward strand.
ATTATGACCGTGTGAAGTTTTACAGAAAACATACATAAATTTCTCACTACTACACAATACCACAGTAGGCATTAGAAAGAAAATTCAATTCTATCTCATATCGATATATAATTTGCTTTATTTCGAAAACTAGAGCAAAAGTCACATTCGTTTGATGTTTTATTAAAACCGTACACAAATTTTTAACCACAAAAACTACTACACACTACACAACCAGGCATTGCAAAGAAAATTCAATTTTATCTCAAATCGATATAAAATTTGCTCGTTTTCGATAACGAGCTAAAGTTATGGTCGTTGGGGGTTTTACCACAAGCATACACAACTTTTCACTACAAAAACTGTTGCACACTACCATAGTAGGCATTGCAAAAAATTCAATTATATCTCAATATAATTTGTCCTTTTTCGAAAACCAAAGCAAAAGTCACAGTCGTTTGAAGTTTTACTAAAAACATACACAAATTTTGCACTACAAAAACTACTACACACTACCACAGTAGGCATTGCAAAGAAAATTCAAGTTTATCCAGAATTGATATAAAACTTGCTATGTTTCGATAACTAGAACAAAAGTTATAGCCGTTTGGAGTTTTACTAAAAGCATACACAACTTTTTCACTACAAAAACTGCATTGCAAAAAAAATTCTACTTTATCCCAAATTGATATAAAATTTTCTCTGTTTCAATAATTAGAGAAAAAATTATGACTGTTTGAAGTTTTACAGAAAACATACATAAATTTCGCACTACAAACACTACTACACAATACCACAGTAGGCATTACAAAGAAAATTAAATTCTATCTCACATCGATATATAATTTGCTTTATTTCGAAAACCAGAGCAAAAGTCACATTCGTTTGATGTTTTATTAAAACCGTATACAAATTTTTAACCACAAAAACTACTACACACTACACAAATAGGCATTGCAAAGAAAATTCAATTTTATCTCAAATCGATATAAAATTTGCTCGTTTTCGATAACTAGGGCTAAAGTTATGGCCGTTTGGGGTTCTACCACAAGCATGCACAACTTGTTCACTACAAAAACTGCTGCACACTGCCATAGTAGCCATTGCAAGAAAATTCAATTATATCTCAAATCGATATATAATTTGCCCTTTTTCGAAAACCAAAGCAAAAGTCACAGTCGTTTGAAGTTTTACTAAAAACATACACAAATTTTGCACTACAAAAACTACTACACACTACAACAGTAGCCATTGCAAAGAAAATTCAATTTTATCCCGAATCGATATAAAACTTGCTTTGTTTCGATAACTAGAACAAAAGTTATAGCCCTTTGTAGTTTTACTAAAAGCATACACAACTTTTTCACTACAAAAACTGCATTGCAAAAAAAATTCTACTTTATCCCAAATTGATATAAAATTTTCCCTGTTTCAATAATTAGAAAAAAAATTATGACCGTTTGAAGTTTTACAGAAAACATACATAAATTTCGCACTACAAACACTACTACACAATACCACAGTAGGCATTGGAAAGAAAATTCAATTCTATTGCATGTCGATATATAATTTACTTTATTTGAAAAACCAGAGCGAAAGTCACATTCGTTTGATGTTTTATTAAAACCGTACACAAATTTTTAACCACAAAAACTACTACACACTACACAAGTAGGCATTGCAAAGAAAATTAAATTTTATCTCAAATCGACATAAAATTTGCTCGTTTTCGATAACTAGAGCTAAAGTTATGGCCGTTTGGGGTTTTACCACAAGCATACACAACTTTTTCACTACAAAAATTGCTGCACACTACCATAGTAGGCATTGCAAAAAAATTCAATTATATCATAAATCGATATATAATTTGCCCTTTTTCGAAAACCAAAGCTAAAGTCACAGTCGTTTGAAGTTTTACTAAAAACATACACAAATTTTGCACTACAAAAACTACTACACACTACCACAGTAGGCTTTGCAAAGAAAATTCAATTTTATCCAGAATCGATATAAAACTTGCTATGTTTCGATAACTAGAACAAAAGTTATAGCCGTTTGGAGTTTTACTAAAAGCATACACAACTTTTTCACTACAAAAACTGTTGCACACTACCAAAGTAGGCATTGCAAGAAAATTCAATTATATCTCAAATCGATATATAATTTGCCGTTTTTCGAAAACCAAAGCTAAAGTCACAGTCGTTTGAAGTTTTACTAAAAACATACACAAATTTTGCACTACAAAAACTACTACACACTACCACAGTAGGCTTTGCAAAGAAAATTCAATTTTATCCAGAATCGATATAAAACTTGCTATGTTTCGATAACTAGAACAAAAGTTATAGCCGTTTGGAGTTTTACTAAAAGCATACACAACTTTTTCACTACAAAAACTGCATTGCAAAAAAAATTCTACTTTATCCCAAATTGATATAAGATTTTCCCTGTTTCAATAATTAGAGAAAAAGTTATGACCGTTTGAAGTTTTACAGAAAACATACATAAATTTCGCACTACAAACACTACTACACAATACCACAGTAGGCATTAGAAAGAAAATTCAATTCTATCCCATATCGATAAATAATTTGCTTTATTTCGAAAACCAGAGCAAAAGTCACATTCGTTTGATGTTTTATTAAAACCGTACACAAATTTTTAACCACAAAAACTACTACACACTACACAAATAGGCATTGCAAAGAAAATTCAATTTTATCTCAAATCGATATAAAATTTGCTCGTTTTCGATAACTAGAGCTAAAGTTATGGCCGTTTGGGGTTTTACCACAAGCATACACAACTTTTTCACTACAAAAACTGCTGCACACAACCATAGTAGGCATTGCAAAAAATTCAATTATATCATAAATCGATATATAATTTGCCCTTTTTCGAAAACCAAAGCTAAAGTCACAGTCGTTTGAAGTTTTACTAAAAACATACACAAATTTTGCACTACAAAAACTACTACACACTACCACAGTAGGCATTGCAAAGAAAATTCAATTTTATCTAGAATCGATATAAAATTTGCTATGTTTTGATAACTAGAACAAAAGTTATAGCCGTTTGGAGTTTTACTAAAAGCATACACAACTTTTTCACTACAAAAACTGCATTGCAAAAAAAATATTACTTTATCCCAAATTGATATAAAAGTTTCCTTGTTTCAATAATTAGAGAAAAAATTATGACCGTTTGAAGTTTTACAGAAAACATACATAAATTTCGCACTACAAACACTACTACACAATACCACAGTAGGCATTAGAAAGAAAATTCAATTCTATCCCATATCGATAAATAATTTGCTTTATTTCGAAAACCAGAGCAAAAGTCACATTCGTTTGATGTTTTATTAAAACCGTACACAAATTTTTAACCACAAAAACTACTACACACTACACAAATAGGCATTGCAAAGAAAATTCAATTTTATCTCAAATCGATATAAAATTTGCTCGTTTTCGATAACTAGAGCTAAAGTTATGGCCGTTTGGGGTTTTACCACAAGCATACACAACTTTTTCACTACAAAAACTGCTGCACACAACCATAGTAGGCATTGCAAAAAATTCAATTATATCTCACATCGATATATAATTTGTCCTTTTTCGAAAACCAAAGCAAAAGTCACAGTCGTTTGAAGTTTTACTAAAAACATACACAAATTTTGCACTACAAAAACTACTACACACTACCACAGTAGGCATTGCAAAGAAAATTCAAGTTTATCCAGAATTGATATAAAACTTGCTATGTTTCGATAACTAGAACAAAAGTTATAGCCGTTTGGAGTTTTACTAAAAGCATACACAACTTTTTCACTCCAAAAACTGCAATACATAAAAAAATTCTACTTTATCCCAAATTGATATAAAATTTTCTCTGTTTCAATAATTAGAGAAAAAATTATGACTGTTTGAAGTTTTACAGAAAACATACATAAATTTCGCACTACAAACACTACTACACAATACCACAGTAGGCATTACAAAGAAAATTCAATTCTATCTCATATCAATATATAATTTGCTTTATTTCGAAAACCAGAGCAAAAGTCACATTCGTTTGATGTTTTATTAAAACCGTACACAAATTTTTAACCACAAAAACTACTACACACTACACAAGTAGGCATTGCAAAGAAAATTAAATTTTATCTCAAATCGACATAAAATTTGCTCGTTTTCGATAACTAGAGCTAAAGTTATGGCCGTTTGGGGTTTTACCACAAGCATACACAACTTTTTCACTACAAAAATTGCTGCACACTACCATAGTAGGCATTGCAAAAAAATTCAATTATATCATAAATCGATATATAATTTGCCCTTTTTCGAAAACCAAAGCTAAAGTCACAGTCGTTTGAAGTTTTACTAAAAACATACACAAATTTTGCACTACAAAAACTACTACACACTACCACAGTAGGCATTGCAAAGAAAATTCAATTTTATCTAGAATCGATATAAAATTTGCTATGTTTTGATAACTAGAACAAAAGTTATAGCCGTTTGGAGTTTTACTAAAAGCATACACAACTTTTTCACTACAAAAACTGCATTGCAAAAAAAATATTACTTTATCCCAAATTGATATAAAAGTTTCCTTGTTTCAATAATTAGAGAAAAAATTATGACCGTTTGAAGTTTTACAGAAAACATACATAAATTTCGCACTACAAACACTACTACACAATACCACAGTAGGCATTAGAAAGAAAATTCAATTCTATCCCATATCGATAAATAATTTGCTTTATTTCGAAAACCAGAGCAAAAGTCACATTCGTTTGATGTTTTATTAAAACCGTACACAAATTTTTAACCACAAAAACTACTACACACTACACAAATAGGCATTGCAAAGAAAATTCAATTTTATCTCAAATCGATATAAAATTTGCTCGTTTTCGATAACTAGAGCTAAAGTTATGGCCGTTTGGGGTTTTACCACAAGCATACACAACTTTTTCACTACAAAAACTGCTGCACACAACCATAGTAGGCATTGCAAAAAATTCAATTATATCTCACATCGATATATAATTTGTCCTTTTTCGAAAACCAAAGCAAAAGTCACAGTCGTTTGAAGTTTTACTAAAAACATACACAAATTTTGCACTACAAAAACTACTACACACTACCACAGTAGGCATTGCAAAGAAAATTCAAGTTTATCCAGAATTGATATAAAACTTGCTATGTTTCGATAACTAGAACAAAAGTTATAGCCGTTTGGAGTTTTACTAAAAGCATACACAACTTTTTCACTCCAAAAACTGCAATACATAAAAAAATTCTACTTTATCCCAAATTGATATAAAATTTTCTCTGTTTCAATAATTAGAGAAAAAATTATGACTGTTTGAAGTTTTACAGAAAACATACATAAATTTCGCACTACAAACACTACTACACAATACCACAGTAGGCATTACAAAGAAAATTCAATTCTATCTCATATCAATATATAATTTGCTTTATTTCGAAAACCAGAGCAAAAGTCACATTCGTTTGATGTTTTATTAAAACCGTACACAAATTTTTAACCACAAAAACTACTACACACTACACAAGTAGGCATTGCAAAGAAAATTAAATTTTATCTCAAATCGACATAAAATTTGCTCGTTTTCGATAACTAGAGCTAAAGTTATGGCCGTTTGGGGTTTTACCACAAGCATACACAACTTTTTCACTACAAAAATTGCTGCACACTACCATAGTAGGCATTGCAAAAAAATTCAATTATATCATAAATCGATATATAATTTGCCCTTTTTCGAAAACCAAAGCTAAAGTCACAGTCGTTTGAAGTTTTACTAAAAACATACACAAATTTTGCACTACAAAAACTACTACACACTACCACAGTAGGCATTGCAAAGAAAATTCAATTTTATCTAGAATCGATATAAAATTTGCTATGTTTTGATAACTAGAACAAAAGTTATAGCCGTTTGGAGTTTTACTAAAAGCATACACAACTTTTTCACTACAAAAACTGCATTGCAAAAAAAATATTACTTTATCCCAAATTGATATAAAAGTTTCCTTGTTTCAATAATTAGAGAAAAAATTATGACCGTTTGAAGTTTTACAGAAAACATACATAAATTTCGCACTACAAACACTACTACACAATACCACAGTAGGCATTAGAAAGAAAATTCAATTCTATCCCATATCGATAAATAATTTGCTTTATTTCGAAAACCAGAGCAAAAGTCACATTCGTTTGATGTTTTATTAAAACCGTACACAAATTTTTAACCACAAAAACTACTACACACTACACAAATAGGCATTGCAAAGAAAATTCAATTTTATCTCAAATCGATATAAAATTTGCTCGTTTTCGATAACTAGAGCTAAAGTTATGGCCGTTTGGGGTTTTACCACAAGCATACACAACTTTTTCACTACAAAAACTGCTGCACACAACCATAGTAGGCATTGCAAAAAATTCAATTATATCTCACATCGATATATAATTTGTCCTTTTTCGAAAACCAAAGCAAAAGTCACAGTCGTTTGAAGTTTTACTAAAAACATACACAAATTTTGCACTACAAAAACTACTACACACTACCACAGTAGGCATTGCAAAGAAAATTCAAGTTTATCCAGAATTGATATAAAACTTGCTATGTTTCGATAACTAGAACAAAAGTTATAGCCGTTTGGAGTTTTACTAAAAGCATACACAACTTTTTCACTCCAAAAACTGCAATACATAAAAAAATTCTACTTTATCCCAAATTGATATAAAATTTTCTCTGTTTCAATAATTAGAGAAAAAATTATGACTGTTTGAAGTTTTACAGAAAACATACATAAATTTCGCACTACAAACACTACTACACAATACCACAGTAGGCATTACAAAGAAAATTCAATTCTATCTCATATCAATATATAATTTGCTTTATTTCGAAAACCAGAGCAAAAGTCACATTCGTTTGATGTTTTATTAAAACCGTACACAAATTTTTAACCACAAAAACTACTACACACTACACAAGTAGGCATTGCAAAGAAAATTAAATTTTATCTCAAATCGACATAAAATTTGCTCGTTTTCGATAACTAGAGCTAAAGTTATGGCCGTTTGGGGTTTTACCACAAGCATACACAACTTTTTCACTACAAAAATTGCTGCACACTACCATAGTAGGCATTGCAAAAAAATTCAATTATATCATAAATCGATATATAATTTGCCCTTTTTCGAAAACCAAAGCTAAAGTCACAGTCGTTTGAAGTTTTACTAAAAACATACACAAATTTTGCACTACAAAAACTACTACACACTACCACAGTAGGCATTGCAAAGAAAATTCAATTTTATCTAGAATCGATATAAAATTTGCTATGTTTTGATAACTAGAACAAAAGTTATAGCCGTTTGGAGTTTTACTAAAAGCATACACAACTTTTTCACTACAAAAACTGCATTGCAAAAAAAATATTACTTTATCCCAAATTGATATAAAAGTTTCCTTGTTTCAATAATTAGAGAAAAAATTATGACCGTTTGAAGTTTTACAGAAAACATACATAAATTTCGCACTACAAACACTACTACACAATACCACAGTAGGCATTAGAAAGAAAATTCAATTCTATCTCATATCAATATATAATTTGCTTTATTTCGAAAACCAGAGCAAAAGTCACATTCGTTTGATGTTTTATTAAAACCGTACACAAATTTTTAACCACAAAAACTACTACGCACTACACAAGTAGGCATTGCAAAGAAAATTCAATTTTATCTCAAATCGATATAAAATTTGCTCGTTTTCGATAACTAGAGCTAAAGTTATGGCCGTTTGGGGTTTTATCACAAGCATACACAACTTTTTCACTACAAAAACTGCTGCACACTACCATAGTAGGCATTGCAAGAAAATTCAATTATATCTCAAATCGATATATAATTTGCCCTTTTTCGAAAACCAAAGCAAAAGTCACAGTCGTTTGAAGTTTTACTAAAAACATACACAAATTTTGCAATACAAAAACTACTACACAATACCACAGTAGCCATTCCAAACAAAATTCAATTTTATCCCGAATCGATATAAAACTTGCTATGTTTCGATAACTAGAACAAAAGTTATAGCCCTTTGTAGTTTTACTAAAAGCATACACAACTTTTTCACTACAAAATCTGCATTGCCAAAAAAATTCTACTTTATCCCAAATTGATATAAAATTTTCTCTGTTTCAATAATTAGAAAAAAAATTATGACCGTTTGAAGTTTTACAGAAAACATACATAAATTTCGCACTACAAAAACTACTGCACAATACCACAGTAGGCATTGGAAAGAAAATTCAATTCTATCTCATATCGATATATAATTTGCTTTATATCGAAAACCAGAGCAAAAGTCACATTCGTTTGATGTTTTATTAAAACCGTACTCAAATTTTTAACCACAAAAACTACTACACACTACAACAGTAGCCATTGCAAAGAAAATTCAATTTTATCCCGAATCGATATAAAACTTGCTTTGTTTCGATAACTAGAACAAAAGTTATAGCCCTTTGTAGTTTTACTAAAAGCATACACAACTTTTTCACTACAAAAACTGCATTGCAAAAAAAATTCTACTTTATCCCAAATTGATATAAAATTTTCCCTGTTTCAATAATTAGAAAAAAAATTATGACCGTTTGAAGTTTTACAGAAAACATACATAAATTTCGCACTACAAACACTACTACACAATACCACAGTAGGCATTGGAAAGAAAATTCAATTCTATTGCATGTCGATATATAATTTACTTTATTTGAAAAACCAGAGCGAAAGTCACATTCGTTTGATGTTTTATTAAAACCGTACACAAATTTTTAACCACAAAAACTACTACACACTACACAAGTAGGCATTGCAAAGAAAATTCAATTTTATCTCAAATCGATATAAAATTTGCTCGTTTTCGATAACTAGAGCTAAAGTTATGGCCGTTTGGGGTTTTACCACAAGCATACACAACTTTTTCACTACAAAAACTGCTGCACACTACCGTGGTAGGCATTGCAAGAAAATTCAATTATATCTCAAATCGATATATAATTTGCCCTTTTTCGAAAACCAAAGCAAAAGTCACAGTCGTTTGACGTTTTACTAAAAACATACAAAAATCTTGCACTACAAAAACTACTATACACTACCACAGTAGGCATTGCAAAGAAAATTCAATTTTATCCCGAATCGATATAAAACTTGCTATGTTTCGATAACTAGAATAAAAGTTATACCCGTTTGGTGTTTTACTAAAAGCATACGCAACTTTTTCACTACAAAAACTGCATTGCAAAAAAAATTCTACTTTATCCCAAATTGATATAAAAGTTTCCTTGTTTCAATAATTAGAGAAAAAATTATGACCGTTTGATGTTTTACAGAAAACATACATAAATTTCGCACTACAAACACTACTACACAATACCACAGTAGGCATTAGAAAGAAAATTCAATTCTATCTCATATCGATATATAATTTGCTTTATTTCGAAAACCAGAGCAAAAGTCACATTCGTTTCATGTTTTATTAAAATTGTACACAAATTTTTAACCACAAAAACTACTACACACTACACAAGTAGGCATTGCAAAGAAAATTTAATTTTATCTTAAATCGATATAAAATTTGCTCGTTTTCGATAATTAGAGCTAAAGTTATGGCCGTTTGGGGTTTTACCACAAGCATACACAACTTTTTCACTACAAAAACTGCTGCACACTACCATAGTAGGCATTGCAAGAAAATTCAGTTATATCTCAAATCGATATATAATTTGCCCTTTTTCGAAAACCAAAGCAAAAGTCACAGTCATTTGAAGTTTTACTAAAAACATACACAAATTTTGCACTACAAAAACTACTACACACTACCACAGTAGGCATTGCAAAGAAAATTCAATTTTATCTAGAATCGATATAAAATTTGCTATGTTTTGATAACTAGAACAAAAGTTATAGCCGTTTGGAGTTTTACTAAAAGCATACACAACTTTTTCATTACAAAAACTGCATTGCAAAAAAAATATTACTTTATCCCAAATTGATATAAAAGTTTCCTTGTTTCAATAATTAGAGAAAAAATTATGACCGTTTAAAGTTTTACAGAAAACATACATAAATTTCGCACTACAAACACTACTACACTCTACCACAGTAGACATTACAAAGAAAATTAAATTCTATCTCACATCGAAATATAATTTGCTTTATTTCGAAAACCAGAGCAAAAGTCACATCCGTTTGATGTTTTATTAAAGCCGTACACAAATTTTTAACCACAAAAACTACTACACACTACACAAGTAGGCATTGCAAAGAAAATTCAATTTTATCTCAAATCGATATAAAATTTGCTCGTTTTCGATAACTAGAGCTAAAGTTATGGCCGTTTGGGGTTTTACCACAAGCATACACAACTTTTTCACTACAAAAACTGCTGCACGCTACCATAGTAGTCATTCCAAGAAAATTCAATTATATTTCAAATCGATATATAATTTGCCTTATTTCGAAAACCAAAGCAAAAGTCACAGTCATTTGAAGTTTTACTAAAAACATATACAAATTTTGCACTACAAAAACTATTACACACTACCACAGTAGCCATTGCAAAGAAAATTCAATTCTATCCCGAATCGATATAAAACTTGCTATGTTTCGATAACTAGAACAAAATTCTACTTTATCCCAAATTGATATAAAATTTTCCCTATTTCAATAATTAGAGAAAAAATTATGACCGTTTGAAGTTTTACAGAAAACATACATAAATTTCGCACTACAAACACTACTACACAATACCACAGTAGGCATTAGAAAGAAAATTCAATTCTATCCCATATCGATATATAATTTGCTTTATTTCGAAAACCAGAGCAAAAGTCACATTCGTTTGATGTTTTATTAAAATCGTACACAAATTTTTAACCCCAAAAACTACTACACACTACACAAGTAGGCATTGCAAAGAAAATTCAATTTTATCTCAAATCGATATAAAATTTGCTCGTTTTCGATAACAAGAGCTAAAGTTATGACCGTTTGGGGTTTTACCACAAGCATACACAACTTTTTCACTACAAAAACTGTTGCACACTACCGTAGTATGCATTGCAAGAAAATTGAATTATATCTCAAATCGATATATAATTTGCCCTTTTTCGAAAACCAAAGCAAAAGTCACAGTCGTTTGAGGTTTTACTAAAAACATACACATATTTTGCACTACAAAAACTACTATACACTACCACAGTAGGCATTGCAAAGAAAATTCAACTTTATCTAGAATCGATATAAAACTTGCTATGTTTCGATAACTAGAACAAAAGTTATACCCGTTTGGAGTTTTACGAAAAGCATACACAACTTTTTCACTACAAAAACTGTTGCACACTACCGTAGTAGGCATTGCAAGAAAATTCAATTATATCTCAAATCGATATATAATTTGCCCTTTTTCGAAAACCAAAGCAAAAGTCACAGTTGTTTGAGGTTTTACTAAAAACATACACATATTTTGCACTACAAAAACTACTACACACTACCATAGTAGGCATTGCAAAGAAAATTCAATTTTATCTAGAATCGATATAAAACTTGCTATGTTTCGATAACTAGAACAAAATTCTACTTTATCCCAAATTGATATAAAATTTTCCCTATTTCAATAATTAGAGAAAAAATTATGACCGTTTGAAGTTTTACAGAAAACATACATAAATTTCGCACTACAAACACTACTACACAATACCACAGTAGGCATTAGAAAGAAAATTCAATTCTATCTCATATCGATATATAATTTGCTTTATTTCGAAAACCAGAGCAAAAGTCACATTCGTTTGATGTTTTATTAAAACCGTACACAAATTTTTAACCACAAAAACTACTACACACTACACAAGTAGGCATTGCAAAGAAAATTCAATTTTATCTCAAATCGATATAAAATTTGCTTGTTTTCGATAACTAGAGCTAAAGTTATGGCCGTTTGGGGTTTTACCACAAGCATACACAACTTTTTCACTACAAAAACTGCTGCACGCTACCATAGTAGTCATTCCAAGAAAATTCAATTATATTTCAAATCGATATATAATTTGCCTTATTTCGAAAACCAAAGCAAAAGTCACAGTCATTTGAAGTTTTACTATAAACATACACAAATTTTGCACTACAAAAACTACTACACACTACCACAGTAGGCATTGCAAAGAAAATTCAATTCTATCCCAAATCGATATAAAACTTGCTATGTTTCGATAACTAGAACAAAATTCTACTTTATCCCAAATTGATATAAAATTTTCCCTATTTCAATAATTAGAGAAAAAATTATGACCGTTTGAAGTTTTACAGAAAACATACATAAATTTCGCACTACAAACACTACTACACAATACCACAGTAGGCATTAGAAAGAAAATTCAATTCTATCTCATATCGATATATAATTTGCTTTATTTCGAAAACCAGAGCAAAAGTCACATTCGTTTGATGTTTTATTAAAACCGTACACAAATTTTTAACCACAAAAACTACTACACACTACACAAGTAGGCATTGCAAAGAAAATTCAATTTTATCTCAAATCGATATAAAATTTGCTCGTTTTCGATAACAAGAGCTAAAGTTATGGCCGTTTGGGGTTTTACCACAAGCATACACAACTTTTTCACTACAAAAACTGCTGCACACTACCGTAGTAGCCATTGCAAGAAAATTCAATTATATCTCAAATCGATATATAATTTGCCCTTTTTTGAAAACCAAAGCAAAAGTCACAGTCGTTTCAAGTTTTACTAAAAACATACACATATTTTGCACTACAAAAACTACTATACACTACCACAGTAGGCATTGCAAAGAAAATTCAATTTTATCTAGAATCGATATAAAACTTGCGATGTTTCGATAAATAGAACAAAAGTTATACCCGTTTGGAGTTTTACTAAAAGCATACACAACTTTTTCACTACAAAAACTGCATTGCAAAAAAAATTCTACTTTATCGCAAATTGTTATAAAAGTTTCCTTGTTTCATTAATTAGAGAAAAAATTATGACCATTTGAAGTTTTACAGAAAACATACATAAATTTCGCCCTACAAACACTACTACACAATGCCACAGTAGGCATTAGAAAGAAAATTCAATTCTATCTCATATCGTAATATAATTTGCTTTATTTCGAAAACCAGAGCAAAAGTCACATTCGTTTGATGTTTTATTAAAACCGTACACAAATTTTTAACCACAAAAACTACTACACACTACACAAGTAGGCATTGCAAAGAAAATTCAATTTTATCTCAAATCGATATAAAATTTGCTCGTTTTCGATAACTAGAGCTAAAGTTATGGCCGTTTGGGGTTTTACCACAAGCATACACAACTTTTTCACTACAAAAACTGCTGCACGCAACCATAGTAGTCATTCCAAGAAAATTCAATTATATTTCAAATCGATATATAATTTGCCTTATTTCGAAAACCAAAGCAAAAGTCACAGTCATTTGAAGTTTTACTATAAACATACACAAATTTTGCACTACAAAAACTATTACACACTACCACAGTAGGCACTGCAAAGAAAATTCAATTCTATCCCAAATCGATATAAAACTTGCTATGTTTCGATAACTAGAACAAAATTCTACTTTATCCCAAATTGATATAAAATTTTCCCTATTTCAATAATTAGAGAAAAAATTATGACCGTTTGAAGTTTTACAGAAAACATACATAAATTTCGCACTACAAACACTACTACACAATACCACAGTAGGCATTAGAAAGAAAATTCAATTCTATCTCATATCGATATATAATTTGCTTTATTTCGAAAACCAGAGCAAAAGTCACATTCGTTTGATGTTTTATTAAAACCGTACACAAATTTTTAACCACAAAAACTACTACACACTACACAAGTAGGCATTGCAAAGAAAATTCAATTTTATCTCAAATCGATATAAAATTTGCTCGTTTTCGATAACAAGAGCTAAAGTTATGACCGTTTGGGGTTTTACCACAAGCATACACAACTTTTTCACTACAAAAACTGTTGCACACTACCGTAGTATGCATTGCAAGAAAATTGAATTATATCTCAAATCGATATATAATTTGCCCTTTTTCGAAAACCAAAGCAAAAGTCACAGTCGTTTGAGGTTTTACTAAAAACATACACATATTTTGCACTACAAAAACTACTATACACTACCACAGTAGGCATTGCAAAGAAAATTCAACTTTATCTAGAATCGATATAAAACTTGCTATGTTTCGATAACTAGAACAAAAGTTATACCCGTTTGGAGTTTTACTAAAAGCATACACAACTTTTTCACTACAAAAACTGTTGCACACTACCGTAGTAGGCATTGCAAGAAAATTCAATTATATCTCAAATCGATATATAATTTGCCCTTTTTCGAAAACCAAAGCAAAAGTCACAGTCGTTTGAGGTTTTACTGAAAACATACACATATTTTGCACTACAAAAACTACTACACACTACCATAGTAGGCATTGCAAAGAAAATTCAATTTTATCTAGAATCGATATAAAACTTGCTATGTTTCGATAACTAGAACAAAATTCTACTTTATCCCAAATTGATATAAAATTTTCCCTATTTCAATAATTAGAGAAAAAATTATGACCGTTTGAAGTTTTACAGAAAACATACATAAATTTCGCACTACAAACACTACTACACAATACCACAGTAGGCATTAGAAAGAAAATTCAATTCTATCTCATATCGATATATAATTTGCTTTATTTCGAAAACCAGAGCAAAAGTCACATTCGTTTAATGTTTTATTAAAACCGTACACAAATTTTTAACCACAAAAACTACTACACACTACACGAGTAGGCATTGCAAAGAAAATTCAATTTTATCTCAAATCGATATAAAATTTGCTCGTTTTCGATAACAAGAGCTAAAGTTATGACCGTTTGGGGTTTTACCACAAGCATACACAACTTTTTCACTACAAAAACTGCTGCACGCTACCATAGTAGTCATTCCAAGAAAATTCAATTATATTTCAAATCGATATATAATTTGCCTTATTTCGAAAACCAAAGCAAAAGTCACAGTCATTTGAAGTTTTACTATAAACATACACAAATTTTGCACTACAAAAACTATTACACACTACCACAGTAGGCATTGCAAAGAAAATTCAATTCTATCCCAAATCGATATAAAACTTGCTATGTTTCGATAACTAGAACAAAATTCTACTTTATCCCAAATTGATATAAAATTTTCCCTATTTCAATAATTAGAGAAAAAATTATGACCGTTTGAAGTTTTACAGAAAACATACATAAATTTCGCACTACAAACACTACTACACAATACCACAGTAGGCATTAGAAAGAAAATTCAATTCTATCTCATATCGATATATAATTTGCTTTATTTCGAAAACCAGAGCAAAAGTCACATTCGTTTGATGTTTTATTAAAACCGTACACAAATTTTTAACCACAAAAACTACTACACACTACACAAGTAGGCATTGCAAAGAAAATTCAATTTTATCTCATATCGATATAAAATTTGCTCGTTTTCGATAACAAGAGCTAAAGTTATGGCCGTTTGGGGTTTTACCACAAGCATACACAACTTTTTCACTACAAAAACTGCTGCACACTACCGTAGTAGCCATTGCAAGAAAATTCAATTATATCTCAAATCGATATATAATTTGCCCTTTTTCGAAAACCAAAGCAAAAGTCACAGTCGTTTGAGGTTTTACTAAAAACATACACATATTTTGCACTACAAAAACTACTATACACTACCACAGTAGGCATTGCAAAGAAAATTCAACTTTATCTAGAATCGATATAAAACTTGCTATGTTTCGATAAATAGAACAAAAGTTATACCCGTTTGGAGTTTTACTAAAAGCATACACAACTTTTTCACTACAAAAACTGCATTGCAAAAAAAATTCTACTTTATCCCAAATTGATATAAAATTTTCCCTATTTCAATAATTAGAGAAAAAATTATGACCGTTTGAAGTTTTACAGAAAACATACATAAATTTCGCACTACAAACACTACTACACAATACCACAGTAGGCATTAGAAAGAAAATTCAATTCTATCTCATATCGATATATAATTTGCTTTATTTCGAAAACCAGAGCAAAAGTCACATTCGTTTAATGTTTTATTAAAACCGTACACAAATTTTTAACCACAAAAACTACTACACACTACACAAGTAGGCATTGCAAAGAAAATTCAATTTTATCTCAAATCGATATAAAATTTGCTCGTTTTCGATAACAAGAGCTAAAGTTATGACCGTTTGGGGTTTTACCACAAGCATACACAACTTTTTCACTACAAAAACTGCTGCACGCTACCATAGTAGTCATTCCAAGAAAATTCAATTATATTTCAAATCGATATATAATTTGCCTTATTTCGAAAACCAAAGCAAAAGTCACAGTCATTTGAAGTTTTACTAAAAACATATACAAATTTTGCACTACAAAAACAATTACACACTACCACAGTAGGCATTGCAAAGAAAATTCAATTCTATCCCGAATCGATATAAAACTTGCTATGTTTCGATAACTAGAACAAAATTCTACTTTATCCCAAATTGATATAAAATTTTCCCTATTTCAATAATTAGAGAAAAAATTATGACCGTTTGAAGTTTTACAGAAAACATACATAAATTTCGCACTACAAACACTACTACACAATACCACAGTAGGCATTAGAAAGAAAATTCAATTCTATCTCATATCGATATATAATTTGCTTTATTTCGAAAACCAGAGCAAAAGTCACATTCGTTTGATGTTTTATTAAAACCGTACACAAATTTTTAACCACAAAAACTACTACACACTACACAAGTAGGCATTGCAAAGAAAATTCAATTTTATCTCAAATCGATATAAAATTTGCTCGTTTTCGATAACAAGAGCTAAAGTTATGGCCGTTTGGGGTTTTACCACAAGCATACACAACTTTTTCACTACAAAATCTGCTGCACACTATCGTAGTAGGCATTGCAAGAAAATTCAATTATATCTCAAATCGATATATAATTTGCCCTTTTTCGAAAACCAAAGCAAAAGTCACAGTCGTTTGAGGTTTTACTAAAAACATACACAAATTTTGCACTACAAAAACTACTACACGCTACCACAGTAGGCATTGCATAGAAAATTCAATTCTATCCCGAATCGATATAAAACTTGCTATGTTTCGATAACTAGAACAAAATTCTACTTTATCCCAAATTGATATAAAATTTTCCCTATTTCAATAATTAGAGAAAAAATTATGACCGTTTTTAGTTTTACAGAAAACATACATAAATTTCGCACTACAAACACTACTACACAATACCACAGTAGGCATTAGAAAGAAAATTCAATTCTATCTCATATCGATATATAATTTGCTTTATTTCGAAAACCAGAGCAAAAGTCACATTCGTTTGATGTTTTATTAAAACCGTACACAAATTTTTAACCACAAAAACTACTACACACTACACAAGTAGGCATTGCAAAGAAAATTCAATTTTATCTCAAATCGATATAAAATTTGCTCGTTTTCGATAACAAGAGCTAAAGTTATGGCCGTTTGGGGTTTTACCACAAGCATACACAACTTTTTCACTACAAAATCTGCTGCACACTACCGTAGTAGGCATTGCAAGAAAATTCAATTATATCTCAAATCGATATATAATTTGCCCTTTTTCGAAAACCAAAGCAAAAGTCACAGTCGTTTGAGGTTTTACTAAAAACATACACATATTTTGCACTACAAAAACTACTATACACTACCACAGTAGGCATTGCAAAGAAAATTCAACTTTATCTAGAATCGATATAAAACTTGCTATGTTTCGATAACTAGAACAAAAGTTATACCCGTTTGGAGTTTTACTAAAAGCATACACAACTTTTTCACTACAAAAACTGCATTGCAAAAAAAATTCTACTTTATCGCAAATTGATATAAAAGTTTCCTTGTTTCATTAATTAGAGAAAAAATTATGACCATTTGAAGTTTTACAGAAAACATACATAAATTTCGAACTACAAACACTACTACACAATGCCACAGTAGGCATTAGAAAGAAAACTCAATTCTATCTCATATCGATATATAATTTGCTTTATTTCGAAACCAGAGCAAAAGTCACATTCGTTTGATGTTTTATTAAAACCGTACACAAATCTTTAACCACAAAAACTACTACACACTACACAAGTAGGCATTGCAAAGAAAATTCAATTTTATCTTAAATCGATATAAAATTTGCTCGTTTTCGATAACTAGAGCTAAAGTTATGGCCGTTTGGGGTTTTACCACAAGCATACACAACTTTTTCACTGCAAAAATTGCTGCACACTACCATAGTAGTCATTGCAAGAAAATTCAATTATATTTCAAATCGATATATAATTTGCCTTATTTCGAAAACCAAAGCAAAAGTCACAATCATTTGAAGTTTTACTAAAAACATACACAAATTTTGCACTACAAAAACTACTACACGCTACCACAGTAGGCATTGCATAGAAAATTCAATTCTATCCCGAATCGATATAAAACTTGCTATGTTTCGATAACTAGAACAAAATTCTACTTTATCCCAAATTGATATAAAATTTTCCCTATTTCAATAATTAGAGAAAAAATTATGACCGTTTTTAGTTTTACAGAAAACATACATAAATTTCGCACTACAAACACTACTACACAATACCACAGTAGGCATTAGAAAGAAAATTCAATTCTATCTCATATTGATATATAATTTGCTTTATTTCGAAAACCAGAGCAAAAGTCACATTCGTTTGATGTTTTAGTAAAACTGTACACAAGTTTTTAACCACAAAAACTACTACACACTACACAAGTAGGCATTGCAAAGAAAATTCAATTTTATCTCAAATCGATATAAAATTTGCTCGTTTTCGATAACTAGAGCTAAAGTTATGGCCGTTTGGGGTTTTACCACAAGCATACACAACTTTTTCACTACAAAAACTGCTGCACTCTACCATAGTAGTCATTGCAAGAAAATTCAATTATATTTCAAATCGATATATAATTTGCCCTTTTTCGAAAACCAAAGCAAAAGTCACAGTCGTTTGAAGTTTTACTAAAAACATACACATATTTTGCACTACAAAAACTACTATACACTACCATAGTAGGCATTGCAAAGAAAATTCAATTTTATCTAGAATCGATATAAAACTTGCTATGTTTCGATAACTAGAACAAAATTCTACTTTATCGCAAATTGATATAAAAGTTTCCTTGTTTCATTAATTAGAGAAAAAATTATGACCATTTGAAGTTTTACAGAAAACATACATAAATTTCGCACTACAAACACTACTACACAATACCGCAGTAGGCATTAGAAGGAAAATTCAATTCTATCTCATATCGATATATAATTTGCTTTATTCCGAAAACCTGAGCAAAAGTCACATTCGTTTGATGTTTTATTAAAACCGTATACAAAATTTTAACCACAAAAACTACTACACACTACACAAGTAGGCATTGCAAAGAAAATTCAATTTTATCTCAAATCGATATAAAATTTGCTCGTTTTCGATAACTAGAGCTAAAGTTATGGCCGTTTGGGGTTTTACCACAAGCATACACAACTTTTTCACTACAAAAACTGCTGCACGCTACCATAGTAGTCATTGCAAGAAAATTCAATTATATTTCAAATCGATATATAATTTGCCCTTTTTCGAAAACCAAAGCAAAAGTAACAGTCGTTTGAAGTTTTACTAAAAACATACACATATTTTGCACTACAAAAACTACAATACACTACCATAGTAGGCATTGCAAAGAAAATTCAATTTTATCTAGAATCGATATAAAACTTGCTATGTTTCGATAACTAGAACAAAATTCTACTTTATCCCAAATTGATATAAAATTTTCCCTATTTCAATAATTAGAGAAAAAATTATGACCGTTTCAAGTTTTACAGAAAACATACATAAATTTCGCACTACAAACACTACTACACAATACCACAGTAGGCATTAGAAAGAAAATTCAATTCTATCTCATATCGATATATAATTTGCTTTATTTCGAAAACCAGAGCAAAAGTCACATTCGTTTGATGTTTTATTAAAACCGTACACAAATTTTTAACCACAAAAACTACTACACACTACACAAGTAGGCATTGCAAAGAAAATTCAATTTTATCTCAAATTGATATAAAATTTGCTCGTTTTCGATAACAAGAGCTAAAGTTATGGCCGTTTGGGGTTTTACCACAAGCATACACAACTCTTTCACTACAAAAACTGCTGCACACTACCGTAGTAGGCATTGCAAGAAAATTCAATTATATCTCAAATCGATATATAATTTGCCCTTTTTCGAAAACCAAAGCAAAAGTCACAGTCGTTTGAGGTTTTACTAAAAACATACACATATTTTGCACTACAAAAACTACTATACACTACCACAGTAGGCATTGCAAAGAAAATTCAACTTTATCTAGAATCGATATAAAACTTGCTATGTTTCGATAACTAGAACAAAAGTTATACCCGTCTGGAGTTTTACTAAAAGCATACACAACTTTTTCACTACAAAAACTGCATTACAAAAAAAATTCTACTTTATCGCAAATTGATATAAAAGTTTCCTTGTTTCATTAATTAGAGAAAAAATTATGACCATTTGAAGTTTTACAGAAAACATACATAAATTTCGAACTACAAACACTACCACACAATGCCACAGTAGGCATTAGAAAGAAAACTCAATTCTATCTCATATCGATATATAATTTGCTTTATTTCGAAAACTAGAGCAAAAGTCACATTCGTTTGATGTTTTATTAAAACCGTACACAAATCTTTAACAACAAAAACTACTACACACTACACAAGTAGGCATTGCAAAGAAAATTCAATTTTATCTCAAATCGATATAAAATTTGCTCGTTTTCGATAAC
Source organism: Vigna unguiculata (assembly GCF_037176805.1). Classification (NCBI taxonomy): domain Eukaryota; kingdom Viridiplantae; phylum Streptophyta; class Magnoliopsida; order Fabales; family Fabaceae; genus Vigna; species Vigna unguiculata. The sequence continues at coordinate 18,439,755 of NC_140802.1, forward strand.
TAGAGCTAAAGTTATGGCCGTTTGGGGTTTTACCACAAGCATACAGAACTTTTTCACTACAAAAACTGCTGCACGCTACCATAGTAGTCATTGCAAGAAAATTCAATTATATTTCAAATCGATATATAATTTGCCCTTTTTCGAAAACCAAAGCAAAAGTAACAGTCGTTTGAAGTTTTACTAAAAACATACACATATTTTGCACTACAAAAACTACAATACACTACCATAGTAGGCATTGCAAAGAAAATTCAATTTTATCTAGAATCGATATAAAACTTGCTATGTTTCGATAACTAGAACAAAATTCTACTTTATCCCAAATTGATATAAAATTTTCCCTATTTCAATAATTAGAGAAAAAATTATGACCGTTTCAAGTTTTACAGAAAACATACATAAATTTCGCACTACAAACACTACTACACAATACCACAGTAGGCATTAGAAAGAAAATTCAGTTCTATCTCATATCGATATATAATTTGCTTTATTTCGAAAACCAGAGCAAAAGTCACATTCGTTTGATGTTTTATTAAAACCGTACACAAATTTTTAACCACAAAAACTACTACACACTACACAAGTAGGCATTGCAAAGAAAATTCAATTTTATCTCAAATTGATATAAAATTTGCTCGTTTTCGATAACAAGAGCTAAAGTTATGGCCGTTTGGGGTTTTACCACAAGCATACACAACTCTTTCACTACAAAAACTGCTGCACACTACCGTAGTAGGCATTGCAAGAAAATTCAATTATATCTCAAATCGATATATAATTTGCCCTTTTTCGAAAACCAAAGCAAAAGTCACAGTCGTTTGAGGTTTTACTAAAAACATACACATATTTTGCACTACAAAAACTACTATACACTACCACAGTAGGCATTGCAAAGAAAATTCAACTTTATCTAGAATCGATATAAAACTTGCTATGTTTCGATAACTAGAACAAAAGTTATACCCGTTTGGAGTTTTACTAAAAGCATACACAACTTTTTCACTACAAAAACTGCATTACAAAAAAAATTCTACTTTATCGCAAATTGATATAAAAGTTTCCTTGTTTCATTAATTAGAGAAAAAATTATGACCATTTGAAGTTTTACAGAAAACATACATAAATTTCGAACTACAAACACTACCACACAATGCCACAGTAGGCATTAGAAAGAAAACTCAATTCTATCTCATATCGATATATAATTTGCTTTATTTCGAAAACTAGAGCAAAAGTCACATTCGTTTGATGTTTTATTAAAACCGTACACAAATCTTTATCAACAAAAACTACTACACACTACACAAGTAGGCATTGCAAAGAAAATTCAATTTTATCTTAAATCGATATAAAATTTGCTCGTTTTCGATAACTAGAGCTAAAGTTATGGCCGTTTGGGGTTTTACCACAAGCATACACAACTTTTTCACTGCAAAAATTGCTGCACACTACCATAATAGTCATTGCAAGAAAATTCAATTATATTTGAAATCGATATATAATTTGCCTTATTTCGAAAACCAAAGCAAAAGTCACAGTCATTTGAAGTTTTACTAAAAACATACACAAATTTTGCACTACAAAAACTACTACACGCTACCACAGTAGGCATTGCAAAGAAAATTCAATTCTATCCCGAATCGATATAAAACTTGCTATGTTTCGATAACTAGAACAAAATTCTACTTTATCCCAAATTGATATAAAATTTTCCCTATTTCAATAATTAGAGAAAAAATTATGACCGTTTGAAGTTTTACAGAAAACATACATAAATTTCGCACTACAAACACTACTACACAATACCACAGTAGGCATTAGAAAGAAAATTCAATTCTATCCCATATCGATATATAATTTGCTTTATTTCGAAAACCAGAGCAAAAGTCACATTCGTTTGATGTTTTATTAAAATCGTACACAAATTTTTAACCACAAAAACTACTACACACTACACAAGTAGGCATTGCAAAGAAAATTCAATTTTATCTCAAATCGATATAAAATTTGCTCGTTTTCGATAACTAGAGCTAAAGTTATGGCCGTTTGGGGTTTTACCACAAGCATACACAACTTTTTCACTACAAAAACTGCTGCACGCTACCATAGTAGTCATTGCAAGAAAATTCAATTATATTTCAAATCGATATATAATTTGCCTTATTTCGAAAACCAAAGCAAAAGTCACAGTCATTTGAAGTTTTACTAAAAACATATACAAATTTTGCACTACAAAAACTATTACACACTACCACAGTAGGCATTGCAAAGAAAATTCAATTCTATCCCGAATCGATATAAAACTTGCTATGTTTCGATAACTAGAACAAAATTCTACTTTATCCCAAATTGATATAAAATTTTCCCTATTTCAATAATTAGAGAAAAAATTATGACCGTTTGAAGTTTTACAGAAAACATACATAAATTTCGCACTACAAACACTACTACACAATACCACAGTAGGCATTAGAAAGAAAATTCAATTCTATCTCATATCGATATATAATTTGCTTTATTTCGAAAACCAGAGCAAAAGTCACATTCGTTTGATGTTTTATTAAAACCGTACACAAATTTTTAACCACAAAAACTACTACACACTGCACAAGTAGGCATTGCAAAGAAAATTCAATTTTATCTCAAATCGATATAAAATTTGCTCGTTTTCGATAACAAGAGCTAAAGTTATGACCGTTTGGGGTTTTACCACAAGCATACACAACTTTTTCACTACAAAAACTGCTGCACACTACCGTAGTAGGCATTGCAAGAAAATTCAATTATATCTCAAATCGATATATAATTTGCCCTTTTTCGAAAACCAAAGCAAAAGTCACAGTCGTTTGAAGTTTTACTAAAAACATACACATATTTTGCACTACAAAAACTACTATACACTACCACAGTAGGCATTGCAAAGAAAATTCAACTTTATCTAGAATCGATATAAAACTTGCTATGTTTCGATAACTAGAACAAAAGTTATACCCGTTTGGAGTTTTACTAAAAGCATACACAACTTTTTCACTACAAAAACTGCATTACAAAAAAAATTCTACTTTATCGCAAATTGATATAAAAGTTTCCTTGTTTCATTAATTAGAGAAAAAATTATGACCATTTGAAGTTTTACAGAAAACATACATAAATTTCGAACTACAAACACTACTACACAATGCCACAGTAGGCATTAGAAAGAAAACTCAATTCTATCTCATATCGATATATAATTTGCTTTATTTCGAAAACTAGAGCAAAAGTCACATTCGTTTGATGTTTTATTAAAACCGTACACAAATCTTTAACCACAAAAACTACTACACACTACACAAGTAGGCATTGCAAAGAAAATTCAATTTTATCTTAAATCGATATAAAATTTGCTCGTTTTCGATAACTAGAGCTAAAGTTATGGCCGTTTGGGGTTTTACCACAAGCATACACAACTTTTTCACTGCAAAAATTGCTGCACACTACCATAGTAGTCATTGCAAGAAAATTCAATTATATTTCAAATCGATATATAATTTGCCTTATTTCGAAAACCAAAGCAAAAGTCACAGTCATTTGAAGTTTTACTAAAAACATACACAAATTTTGCACTACAAAAACTACTACACGCTACCACAGTAGGCATTGCAAAGAAAATTCAATTCTATCCCGAATCGATATAAAACTTGCTATGTTTCGATAACTAGAACAAAATTCTACTTTATCCCAAATTGATATAAAATTTTCCCTATTTCAATAATTAGAGAAAAAATTATGACCGTTTGAAGTTTTACAGAAAACATACATAAATTTCGCACTACAAACACTACTACACAATACCACAGTAGGCATTAGAAAGAAAATTCAATTCTATCTCATATTGATATATAATTTGCTTTATTTCGAAAACCAGAGCAAAAGTCACATTCGTTTGATGTTTTATTAAAACCGTACACAAGTTTTTAACCACAAAAACTACTACACACTACACAAGTAGGCATTGCAAAGAAAATTCAATTTTATCTCAAATCGATATAAAATTTGCTCGTTTTCGATAACTAGAGCTAAAGTTATGGCCGTTTGGGGTTTTACCACAAGCATACACAACTTTTTCACTACAAAAACTGCTGCACGCTACCATAGTAGTCATTGCAAGAAAATTCAATTATATTTCAAATCGATATATAATTTGCCCTTTTTCGAAAACCAAAGCAAAAGTCACAGTCGTTTGAAGTTTTACTAAAAACATACACATATTTTGCACTACAAAAACTACTATACACTACCATAGTAGGCATTGCAAAGAAAATTCAATTTTATCTAGAATCGATATAAAACTTGCTATGTTTCGATAACTAGAACAAAATTCTACTTTATCGCAAATTGATATAAAAGTTTCCTTGTTTCATTAATTAGAGAAAAAATTATGACCATTTGAAGTTTTACAGAAAACATACATAAATTTCGCACTACAAACACTACTACACAATACCGCAGTAGGCATTAGAAGGAAAATTCAATTCTATCTCATATCGATATATAATTTGCTTTATTCCGAAAACCTGAGCAAAAGTCACATTCGTTTGATGTTTTATTAAAACCGTATACAAATTTTTAACCACAAAAACTACTACACACTACACAAGTAGGCATTGCAAAGAAAATTCAATTTTATCTCAAATCGATATAAAATTTGCTCGTTTTCGATAACTAGAGCTAAAGTTATGGCCGTTTGGGGTTTTACCACAAGCATACACAACTTTTTCACTACAAAAACTGCTGCACGCTACCATAGTAGTCATTGCAAGAAAATTCAATTATATTTCAAATCGATATATAATTTGCCCTTTTTCGAAAACCAAAGCAAAAGTAACAGTCGTTTGAAGTTTTACTAAAAACATACACATATTTTGCACTACAAAAACTACAATACACTACCATAGTAGGCATTGCAAAGAAAATTCAATTTTATCTAGAATCGATATAAAACTTGCTATGTTTCGATAACTAGAACAAAATTCTACTTTATCCCAAATTGATATAAAATTTTCCCTATTTCAATAATTAGAGAAAAAATTATGACCGTTTCAAGTTTTACAGAAAACATACATAAATTTCGCACTACAAACACTACTACACAATACCACAGTAGGCATTAGAAAGAAAATTCAATTCTATCTCATATCGATATATAATTTGCTTTATTTCGAAAACCAGAGCAAAAGTCACATTCGTTTGATGTTTTATTAAAACCGTACACAAATTTTTAACCACAAAAACTACTACACACTACACAAGTAGGCATTGCAAAGAAAATTCAATTTTATCTCAAATTGATATAAAATTTGCTCGTTTTCGATAACAAGAGCTAAAGTTATGGCCGTTTGGGGTTTTACCACAAGCATACACAACTCTTTCACTACAAAAACTGCTGCACACTACCGTAGTAGGCATTGCAAGAAAATTCAATTATATCTCAAATCGATATATAATTTGCCTTTTTCGAAAACCAAAGCAAAAGTCACAGTCGTTTGAGGTTTTACTAAAAACATACACATATTTTGCACTACAAAAACTATTACACACTACCACAGTAGGCATTGCAAAGAAAATTCAATTCTATCCCGAATCGATATAAAACTTGCTATGTTTCGATAACTAGAACAAAATTCTACTTTATCCCAAATTGATATAAAATTTTCCCTATTTCAATAATTAGAGAAAAAATTATGACCGTTTGAAGTTTTACAGAAAACATACATAAATTTCGCACTACAAATACTACTACACAATACCACAGTAGGCATTAGAAAGAAAATTCAATTCTATCTCATATCGATATATAATTTGCTTTATTTCGAAAACTAGAGCAAAAGTCCGATTCGTTTGATGTTTTATTAAAACCGTACACAAATTTTTAACCACAAAAACTACTACACACTGCACAAGTAGGCATTGCAATGAAAATTCAATTTTATCTCAAATCGATATAAAATTTGCTCGTTTTCGATAACAAGAGCTAAAGTTATGACCGTTTGGGGTTTTACGACAAGCATACACAACTTTTTCACTACAAAAACTGCTGCACACTACCGTAGTAGGCATTGCAAGAAAATTCAATTATATCTCAAATCGATATATAATTTGCCCTTTTTCGAAAACCAAAGCAAAAGTCACAGTCGTTTGAAGTTTTACTAAAAACATACACATATTTTGCACTACAAAAACTACTATACACTACCACAGTAGGCATTGCAAAGAAAATTCAACTTTATCTAGAATCGATATAAAACTTGCTATGTTTCGATAACTAGAACAAAAGTTATACCCGTTTGGAGTTTTACTAAAAGCATACACAACTTTTTCACTACAAAAACTGCATTGCAAAAAAAATTCTACTTTATCGCAAATTGATATAAAAGTTTCCTTGTTTCATTAATTAGAGAAAAAATTATGACCATTTGAAGTTTTACAGAAAACATACATAAATTTCGAACTACAAACACTACTACACAATGCCACAGTAGGCATTAGAAAGAAAATTCAATTCTATCTCATATCGATATATAATTTGCTTTATTTCGAAAACTAGAGCAAAAGTCACATTCGTTTGATGTTTTATTAAAACCGTACACAAATCTTTAACCACAAAAACTACTACACACTACATAAGTAGGCATTGCAAAGAAAATTCAATTTTATCTCAAATCGATATAAAATTTGCTCGTTTTCGATAACTAGAGCTAAAGTTATGGCCGTTTGGGGTTTTACCACAAGCATACACAACTTTTTCACTACAAAAACTGCTGCACGCTACCATAGTAGTCATTGCAAGAAAATTCAATTATATTTCAAATCGATATATAATTTGCCTTATTTCGAAAACCAAAGCAAAAGTCACAGTCATTTGAAGTTTTACTAAAAACATATACAAATTTTGCACTACAAAAACTATTACACACTACCACAGTAGGCATTGCAAAGAAAATTAAATTCTATCCCGAATCGATATAAAACTTGCTATGTTTCGATAACTAGAACAAAATTCTACTTTATCCCAAATTGATATAAAATTTTCCCTATTTCAATAATTAGAGAAAAAATTATGACCGTTTGAAGTTTTACAGAAAACATACATAAATTTCGCACTACAAATACTACTACACAATACCACAGTAGGCATTAGAAAGAAAATTCAATTCTATCTCATATCGATATATAATTTGCTTTATTTCGAAAACCAGAGCAAAAGTCCGATTCGTTTGATGTTTTATTAAAACCGTACACAAATTTTTAACCACAAAAACTACTACACACTGCACAAGTAGGCATTGCAATGAAAATTCAATTTTATCTCAAATCGATATAAAATTTGCTCGTTTTCGATAACAAGAGCTAAAGTTATGACCGTTTGGGGTTTTACCACAAGCATACACAACTTTTTCACTACAAAAACTGCTGCACACTACCGTAGTAGGCATTGCAAGAAAATTCAATTATATCTCAAATCGATATATAATTTGCCCTTTTTCGAAAACCAAAGCAAAAGTCACAGTCGTTTGAAGTTTTACTAAAAACATACACAAATTTTGCGCTACAAAAACTGCTACACACTACCACAATAGGCATTGCAAAGAAAATTCAATTCTATCCCGAATCGATATAAAACTTGCTATGTTTCGATAACCAGAGCAAAAGTTATAGCCGTTTGAAGTTTTACTCAAAGCATACACAACTTTTGACTACAAAATCTGCATTCCAAAAAAAAATCAATTTTATCCCAAATTGATATAAAAGTTTCCTTGTTTCAATAATTAGAGAAAAATTTACAACGGTTTGAAGTTTTACAAAAAACATACACCAATTTCGCACTACAAACACTATTACACACTACCACAGTAGGCATTACAAAGAAAATTCAATTCTATCTAAAATCGATATATAATTTGCCATGTTTCGAAAACCAGAGCAAAAGTCACATCCGTTTGCTGTTTTATTAAAAACATACACAAATTTTTAACCACTAAAACTATATGGCAGTCGAAGTTTTACTAAAAATATGCACTAATATTCCACTACAAAAACTACTACACACTACCACAGTAGCCATTGCAAAGAAAATTCAATTCTACCACAAATCGATATAAAATTAGCCTTGTTTTGATAACCAAAGCAAAAGTTATGATCATTTGAAGTTTTACTAAAAACATATACAAATTTTGCACTACAAAAACTACTACACTCTACCATAGTTGGCATTGCAAAGAAAATTCAATCCTATCCTTAATTGATATTAGACCTTCTATGTTTCGATAAGTACAACAAAAGTTATTGCAGTTTGAAGTTTTACTAAAAGTATACACAATTTTTTCACTACAAAAACTGCATTCCGAAAAAAATTCAACTTTATCCCAAATTGATATAAAATTTGCCCTGTTTCAATAATTACAACAAAAATTATGACCGTTTGAAGATTTACAAAAAGCATACACAAATTTCGAACTACAAACACTACTACACAATACTGTAGTAGGCATTGCAAAGAAAATTCAATTATATCCTAAATACATATAAAATATGGCCAGTCGAAGTTTTACTAAAAACGTGCACTAATTTTCCACTAAATAAACAACTACACACTAGCACAATAGACATTGCAAAGAAAATTCAATTCTACCCCAAATCAATATAAAATTTGCTTTGTTTTGATAACTAGAGCAAAAGTTATGTCCATTTGAAGTTTTACTAAAAACATACACAAATTTTGCACTACAAAAACTACTACACTCTACCACAGTAGGCATTGCAAAGAAAATTCAATTCTATGAGAAATTGATATAAAATTTGCTCATTTTCGATAAGCATACACAACATTTTCACTACAAAAACTTATGCACACAACCATAGTAGGCATTGCAAGAAAATTCAATTCTATCTCAAATCGATATATAATTTGCCCTGTTTCGACAACTAGAGGAAGAGTTATGACCGTTTGAAGTTTTAATAAAAACATACAAAAATTCTTAACTACAAAAACTACTACAGACTACCACAGCAAGCATTAGAAAGAAAATTCAATTCTATCTCATATCTATATATAATTTGCCCTATTTCGAAAACCAGAGCAAAAGTCACATCTGTTTGATGTTTTATTAAAACCGTACACAAAACTTTTAACCACAAAAACTACTACACACTACACAAGTAGGCATTGCAAAGAAAATTCAATTTTATCTTAAATCGATATAAAATTTGCTCGTTTTCGATAACTAGAGCTAAAGTTATGGCCATTTGGGGTTTTACCACAAGCCTACACAACTTTTTCACTACAAAAACTGCTGCACACTACCATAGTAGGCTTTGCAAAAAAATTCAATTCTATCTCAAATCGATATATAATTTGCCCTGTTTCGAAAACCAAAGCAAAAGTCATAATCGTTTGAAGTTTGACTAGAAACATACACAAATTATGCAATACAAAAACTACTACACACTAGCACAGTAGGCATTGCAAAGAAAATTCAATTCTATCTCAAATCGATATAAAACTTGTTATGTTTTGATAACTAGAACAAAAGTTATAGCCGTTTGAAGTTTTACTAAAAGCATACACAACTTTTTCACTACAAAAACTGCATAGCAAAAAAAATTCAATTTTATCCCAAATTGATATAAAATTTTGCCTCTTTCAATAATTAGAGAAAAAATTATGACCGTTTGAAGTTTACAAAAAACATACACCGATTTCGCACTACAAGCACTACTACACAATACCACAATAGGCATTACAAAGAAAATTCAATTCTATCCCAAATCGATATATAATTTGCTTTGTTTCAAAAATCAGAGGAAGAGTTATGACCGTTTGATGTTTTACTAAAAACATACACAAATTCTTAACTACAAAAACTATTAGACACTACAAGAGTAGGCATTGCAAAAAAAAAATTAATTCTAACCCAAATCGATATAAAATATGCCCTTTTTCAATAACTAGAGCAAAATATATGGCCAATCGAAGTTTTACTAAAAATGTACACTACTTTTCCACAACAAAAACTACTACACACTACCAGAGTAGACATTGCAAAGAAAATTTAATTCTAACCCAAATCGATATAAATTATGCCCTATTTAGATAATTAGAGCGAAATTTATGTCCATTTCAAGTTTTACTAAAAGCATACACAAACTTTGCACTACAAAAACTACTACATACTACACAAGTAGGCATTGCAAAGAGATTTCAATTTTATCTCAAATCGATATAAAATTTCCTCGTTTTCGATAACTAGAGCTAATGTTATGGCCGTTTGAGGTTTTACCACAAGCATACACAACTTTTTCACTACAAAACCTGCATTGCAAAAAAAATTCAATTTTATCCCAAATTGATATAAATATGTCCCTTTTTCAATAATTAGAGAAAAAATTATGACCGTTTGAAGTTTTACAAAAAACATACACACATTTCGCACTACAAACACTACTACACAACACCACAGTAGGCATTACAAGGAAAATTCAATTCTATCCCAAATCGATATATAATTTGCTCTGTTTCAAAAACTAGAGGAAGAGTTACGACCGTTTGAAGTTTTGCAGAAAACATACACAAATTCTTAACTACAAAAACTATTACACACTATGCAAAAACATCACAAAAGACTCTTGAATCACACAAGAATCACACCAGCACAACAAGAACCCTCTTGCAGACTTGGAAAACCACCAGGCACACACACAAAGCTTCAGAAAGATCAAACCTTTGTGGGTGCACAACCTTGCCTACCACAAACCACTTTCTCCAAGCTTCAAACCAAGCCAAAAGCTTCAAGAATTGATCCAAGATCAATCTTCAACAGCTGCAACACCTATGATCACGAAGGAGAGAGTTTTCACAAGTTTCCATAACCAAATCATGCTCTAAAATGATCAACAGACTTTCTTTCGAAAATCACAGCTTTTATAGTCAAACTGTTACGAAATTTAACAGGTTGATTTTCAAATCAATCGATTGATTTCACTTGACTTAAGTGAAATCAGTCGATTAAAAACTAAATTAACTGATTGAATTTGTTGCAGTTTAAGACTACTGCAGCCAACCTTTTAATCTGTTAAAAAGCCATTCAACAGATTAAAAGATACATTTTAACCTGTTAAAAAACCATTCAACAGATTAAAAACACAACAAAGACCAAACTACATTTAATTAATGCTTTAAGGTCTACAACATGAATTACAAACAAGTACACTTTCTTAATGATGTAACTACATGGAGAGCACACATTCCAGCCTTGATCACCATGGATATCACCAAACCTCCTTTCCTTCATCAATGTAGGCTTCATTCCATTGGTTATGGCTTCAAGATAGTTCAAAAGAGCTTCATTCAATCTTCATCAAATCTTCAAGAAGCAAACCACCTTGGCTTCTCATGTCAACAATCTACCCCTGATTTGATGAAGCCAACCTCTATTCCATCTATCTTCTTCTATCTTCCATTGCAAAAATGCTTCTTCCATTTGTTGGAAACCAATTGATGAAGTAACACTTTAGCTTGAAGCTTGTGAACCTGAAAAACATTTTATAGCAGCAATACACACAAGCTAGCCAGTATACAATTGTGATCATGCTCCCCCTATCAATAATATGGGTTCAAATTCAGATTTGATTAATTGATTTCCAATTTTAATGCTTAGTTTAATGTGATCAATTATCCATTTTCCAATTTTTTTCAATTTTTCTCCCCCTTTGGATTCATCAAATAGAACAAATGCATAAAGATAACAAGCATTACATTTCATTTCATTAATACTGGAAGGGAATACAGCCAACAGAAACTGAAATCAGAAAACAAATGCATAAAGTTGATACAATCAGCCGACTGAAATGAAAAACAACCAACTAAAACAAACAGAACTCAAACTGAAAAATGACAAACACAAGGATGCAATGCATGATCGTAAACAACCACCACACTCAGTCATCCTGAGGATCATTTCTGGTCTGGAATGAGTGGAGCATATCATGGATATCATGGATTTGGCCATCCAATTCATTGAACCTCTCATTGCAATAGTTGTGATGTTCATGTTGAGACACATTGAGTTCATGCAGTTGATTCAGCACCATCCTCTCAAAATGTGAGTACATAGAGCCTCTATCCTCTGGAGGGTTGTAGGGAATCAAGTCCATAGGTCCAGCAGTTGGTTCTTCCTCTTGATTTGCACCACTTGGACCAACTTCATGGTCATGTGCACCACCAACAACAGCTCCAGCAATTGTCCATCCATTTCCCACCTTGATAAAGCCCATTTTGTGTAGATTTTGGTTGGACGTATGGTTCAATAGTCCAGTTGACTCCTCTAGCTCATCCTCTACATCAATACCAAAGTATTCAATGAATTTAGACACCAAAACCACATATGGAAGCCTAAAATCTGTGAGCTTCTTGGCCTTGAGCATGTGATCACGAAACACATAGATCCAATCCACTTGAATGTTGTGTTGAATGCAGAACATGAGTATCAAATCTCCCTCATTCAATGTTGAATGGTTGCTACCACGTGGAACAAGGATTTTTGTGACAATCATACCAAGTAGCCTTTGATCCACCTTGAGACCACTAACATGGAAGTTTTTGATTTCAGCTATAGGATTTCTCAAGCATTGGCCACAGTATTGCATCTTGTTGAATTTTGGAATAGCCCTAGTTTCACCTTTTCTCACTTGCACACCCCTTGGTTTGAGTCCAACTACATCTTTCCAAGCTCTCTTGTTGATCTCCATTTGAACACCCTTGATGCTGGACAGTAGGACATCATTTTTGAACTCCAAGTTGGTGAAAAACACCTTCACCAAGTCTGGATATATTTTCCCTGAAAGTTCAAGGAAGGACTTCAACTTTTGGTGCTTTAGTTGTTGGAATAGCCTCTCAAAGCCTTCAGCCCTTAGCCAAGAGAACCTCAGCACCTTAGGAATGTTGATCTGCTTCCTGTTCATCTCAATAAGGAATACTTGAATGTTGTCCTCATGATCCTCAAACCATGCTTCAATTCTTCCATGGCTTTCATGATTTGGAGACCTTGGAGAAGAAGGAGTGGAGTGCTCATCATCAGATTGGGTAGCTCTTTGGGAACGACGAGGTATGATGAGTGTTGGTGTGGCTGTGTCTAAGAGATGTATGATGCAAATGCAACAATACAAGTGCAGTATTTATAATTCAACAAACTGATTTTCAGAAACAGTTGATTAAATGGTGCAGATTTTTCTAATTAATTCGTTTTATGTTAACCAAATCAATTTAATTCAGTCCAAAACAATATCTCGTGCATTCATGATGTTTTCAATGTGTTTTTATGAGAGAATCAATCAGTTCAGATCATGTGAGCTGCATGCACATTGGAATTGTACATTAGAATGCTTTTTGGTCAAACAATTCAGTAAAAGTAACACATGGCTGATGAAATGGGCAGTTAAGAGCAGATAGTACCTGACACAAAGATGGTTTCTTTGACTGGGTCAGCTTAACAATTCAATTCGTGAGTAAAAGCACAATTTATGTAAAATCAACACGTTGAAAAACAGAATCAGTAGACTAAAACAACATTAAAGCATCAGAGATTAAAAACAGAATTTGGTTAAGTGAAATCAGCTGACTGATTTTGAAAATCAATCGATTGAAAATCGTGAAATTGAACTTCATTTTTCTAGATTCAGTTTTAATGAAATCAACATACTGAATTATGAAAACAGCAGATTAAAAATCATAGCAGATCAATTTTTCATCATCCAGTGGCAGTTTAAGTGAAATAAACATGTTGAAATACAGAAACAACAGGTTGACAGATCATGAATTGTGCAAACAGAGGCAGATTTAAGTTAAATCAACACATTGAAATGCAAAATCAACATGTTGACTATGACAGTTTTTAACTCTTGCATACAGCAGTAGATTTTTATGAAACCAATGCACGAGTACATAAGATTAACATGCTACAAACACATCAAATCACATTCTTGATGTATAAAATGATTAGTTCAGTTCTTAGCTTGTTAAACCTATCTCTAGCTAATGGTTTTGTAAACAAATCCGCCAATGGATTTTCAGTTTTAACAGTTTTGATTTCACAATCTCCCTTTTGAACATGATCACGAATCAAATGATGTCTAATCTCTATATGCTTGGTTTTAGAATGTTGTATTGGATTCTTGGTTAAGTTGATTGCACTAGTGTTATCACAATACAAAGGTACCTTGCTTAGCCTTACACCATAGTCCAAAAGTTGATGTTTCAACCATATAATTTGTGCACAGCCATGTCCAACAGCAATATATTCAGCTTCAGCTGTGGAAAGTGCCACACAAGCTTGCTTTTTGCTATTCCATGAGATTAGACTTGATCCAAGCAAATGGCAAGTACCACTTGTGCTTTTCCTATCCAATTTGCACCCAGCATAGTCTGAATCTGAAAAGCCACTAAGAGATATGTTAGAATCACATGGATACCATAAACCAAAATTGGTTGTTCCTTTGAGGTACTTTAGAATCCTTTTTGTAGCCTTAAAGTGTGATTCCTTAGGATTTGCTTGAAATCTAGCACATAAGCATACTCCAAACTGAATATCTGGCCTACTTGCTGTAAGATAGAGCAAAGACCCAATCAACCCTCTATATTTGGTTGAATCTACTGGTTGGCCAGCCTCATTTGTATCCATAAGGCAATTTGTTGCAACTGGAGTGGCAGCTTCCTTGCAATCCTCCATTTTGAACTTTTTCAACAAGTCAAAACAGTATTTTGATTGATTTAAAAATGTTCCATGCATGAGTTTCTTGACTTGCAGCCCTAAAAAGTAGGCAAGCTTACCCATCATGGACATCTCAAATTCTCCCTGCATAGCTGCAAAAAACTCTTCACACAATGTGTTATTATTTGAACCAAAGATGATATCATCAACATACACTTGAACAAGTATAACATCATTATCATGTTTTCTAATGAAGAGTGTTTTATCCACTGCACCTCTAGCATAACCTTTTGATAATAGAAAATTGCTTAGCCATTCATACCATTGCCTTGGTGCTTGTTTCAAACCATATAAGGCCTTTTTCAATTTGAAAACATGGTTAGGATTGAGATGATCCTCAAATCCAGGAGGTTGTGATACATACACTTCTTCATTTAGGAAACCATTCAAGAATGCACTTTTCACATCCATTTGATGCAATTAAAAGTTACACTTGCAAGCATATGCTAAGAGTAATCTCACAGCTTCTAGCCTAGCTACAGGTGCATAAGTTTCATCAAAATCAATGCCTTCTTCTTGATTATAACCTTTAGCAACTAGTCTAGCTTTGTTTCTTACTGTATTACCATCTTCATCCATTTTGTTTCTGAAAACCCATTTGGTTCTAATTATATTCATATCAATAGTTTTAGGTACTAGAAACCACACATCATTTCTTGTGAATTGGTTGAGTTCATCTTGCATAGCCATAATCCAATTACTATCATTCAAAGCATCATTCACATTCTTAGGTTCAATTTGAGATACAAATGCAACATGTTCACAAAATACAATCCTACGTCTAGTAGATACTCCCTGTTTGATATCACCTATGATGTTGTCCTTTGATAAACCTCTAGGCTGGATCCAATCCTTGGGCAATTTGCTGTCTGCAGCTTTTTCAGTCGACTGTTTTTCCTTTTCAGCCAACTGATTTCCTGTAGCAGTGGACTTTTCTGCAGCAGAAATCTGCTACTGTAGTAGATCTTCCTCATCTGCATTCTTTGACACTTGATCTTGCAATTTTGGGTTAGTTTCATCAAATACAACATGCATAGACTCTTCAACAGTCATTAATCTCTTATTATAGACTCTATATGCATGACTTTGTGTAGCATATCCTAGAAAAACACCTTCATCCGCTTTTGCATCAAATTTGCCAAGACTTTCTTTGCCATTATTTAAGATGAAACACGTACATCCAAATACTTTTAGGTGACTTAAAGCAGACCTTCTCCCTTTGAAAAGCTTATAAGGGGTTTTCTTCAAAATTGGCCTAATCAACACTCTATTTAATACATAGCAAGAAGTGTTGACTGCATCAGCCCAAAAGTACTTAGGTAGTGAGTTTTCATTCAACATGGTTCTAGCTAGTTCCTCAAGTGATCTATTCTTCCTCTCCACAACACCATTTTGTTGTGGTGTTCTTGGTGCAGAAAAATTATGGTTGATACCATGCTTTTCACAAAAGTGTTCAAACTTTTCATTTTGAAATTCTCCACCATGATCACTTCGAATAGACACTATCTTAAAACTCTTTTCATTTTGAAACATCTTGGCAAGTCTTTTGAAAGCATGAAAAGTTTCATTTTTGGCAGCTAAGAACAAAGTCCATGTGTACCTAGAGAAATCATCAACAATGACTAATGCATAAAGATTGCCACCACGGCTCATGGTTCGAGATGGACCAAATAGATTCATGTGAAGCATCTCTAAAGGTCTTTTAGTTGAAACAACATTTTTAGATTTAAAAGAGACCTTAGTTTGTTTTCCTTTTTGACATGCTTCACACACTCTATCCTTCTCAAACTTGAGTTTTGGTAGTCCTTCAACCAGCTGTTTTCTATTCAGCCGATTAAAATGCTGCATGTGTATGTGACAAAGTCTTCTATGCCATAACCA
Source organism: Vigna unguiculata (assembly GCF_037176805.1). NCBI lineage: Eukaryota > Viridiplantae > Streptophyta > Magnoliopsida > Fabales > Fabaceae > Vigna > Vigna unguiculata. The sequence continues at coordinate 18,456,443 of NC_140802.1, forward strand.
AGTATCATCCTCTTTTGTAAGCAAACAATGGATGCTAAATGATGCATGATGCAAGTCAAGTAGATATATATTATTGACTCTCTTGCCTATCAAAATAATACTACCATGTGCATCATATATCAAACAACTATTTGGATCAAACATGACTTTAAAGCCTTTATCACATAGTTGACTTATACTTATCAAATTGTGTTTGAGTCCTTCAACCAGCAGCACATTCTTGATGTTGAAAGAGGATCCATTGCTTATGACTCCATTTCCAAGGATTCTTCCTTTGTTGTTGTCTCCATAGGTTACAAACCCTTCCTCCTTCAACTCTAACTTTGCAAATTTGGTTTTATCTCCTATCATATGTCTTGAACAACCACTATCAATGTACCACAAATCTTTCTTTTCACCTTTCATGACCTGCAAATCAGATTTGGATTATTTGGTACCCTTTGATAGGTTGGGTCCATCATGGTTATGCCTTTCTAGATCCTTTTGGGATCCATTTCATAATCCCTTTAGGAACATCATATTTTCTAGCATGACAGTTCTTAATAACATGACCTTTTTTCATACAATAGTTGCATTAAATGAATGGCATGTCACTTGGCATGCTTTTAAAAAAGAAACTAGAGAACTTCTTGGTTTTCTTTTGAAAAGAAGGATTGAAACCAAGTCCAGATTTGCCAAATACACAATTTTGTGAACAAAGAACAGCCTCTAAGTTTGCTTCTCCTATTGTGAACCTTGCACAGGTCTTTATAAGGTATTTCACTTCATTTTTCAAAACTGTGCAGTTTTCATAGGATTTTTCAGCTGACTGATTTCTAAAACAGTCGGTTGAATTACTGGAAATCATTTCCAAATGTTCAAAATCAGTTTTTAAATCAGCTGTTTCTTTTTCCAGTTGACTAACTTTGTTTTCGAGCCAATTGTTTAGGCCTTTCAACCGATTTTTTAATGCAGAAATCTTGTTTGCTTCATTATGCAACTCTTCAAAATCATGCAACAATTGATTATAGTCATTTAAGTCTAGAGAACTTACTTGGCTTAAGGAAGATGACTCATAGCCAGCCATGAGACACAAGTTGGCTTCTTCACGCTCATCTTGTAAGGAGCTACTTGTTGTTGAATCATCATTGTCCTCCCATGCAATGTATGCACGTTTCTCCTTTGGCTTCTTCTCCTTTTTCCTATCAACACTCTTCTCCTTTTCTTTGTTAGTATTTGGACATTCAATTTTGATATGTCCTTGTTTTCCACAGTTATAACATGTAAAATTAGAAGAGTTTGATTCATTGTGTTTGGAAGTATACCTCTTCAGATTACCTTTGATACCTTTCCTTTTGAGATATTTACCAAACCTCTTGAGAAGGAGATTCAAGTTCTCACTTTCACTTGATTCAGCCACCTCATCCTCAAGTTCCTCATTTTTCTTGGTGCTAGTCTTCAAGGCTATGTTCTTGACCTTTTCCTCACTTGACTCAAGCTCATTAAGCCTTTGCATCTCAATCTCATGCTCCCTAAGCTTACCAAACAATGCAGATGTAGTCAAAGTAGATAGATCTCTTGTTTCTGAGATAGCCGTGACCTTTGGTTGCCAAGATCTATCAAGACACTTTAGCACCTTAATGTTTAACTCTTCCTTGTCAAATTCCTTACCCAAGCCTATGAGATGGTTGACTATATGAGTGAATCTCTTTTGCACATCCGCTATGGATTCTCCTTGTTTCATCTTGAATAGCTCATATTCTTGAATCAAGGCATGCTTTCTAGCTCTCTTAACATCATTGGTTCGTTCATGAGTCACTTCAAGAACCTCCCACATTTCCTTGGCACTCTTGCATTGTGAAACACGAAAAAACTCATCCATGTTGAGAGATGAAGTGAGGATATTCTTTGCATTGCAATCATATTGGGCTTTCCTTCTCTCTTCCTCATTCCATTGAGTCCATGGCTTATTAACCTGCACATCATCAACAATATGCTTAGGAGTATAGGTCCATTTATGATTGCATCCCATATCCCTTGATCTATTGACTCAATAAAGATTTTCATCCTAATTTTCCAAAATTGGTATTTAATGCCACTAAAGATAAGGGGTCTATGAATTGAGGCACCTTCACCAAAGGGTAACTTGTTTTAAGCCATTTCAAGTAGTTCAAAACAGATTTAGGACCTTACTTGATCAAATTTCAAGTACCTTGCTCTAGATACCAATTGTTAGTTTTGAAATGGTTGAAAAACCAAGAAGGGGGGGTTGAATTGGCTAGTTAAAACTTTAGGCTATCTTTGCAAGCTAAAAGCCACCTTTAATTGAATGAAATAGATCACCAAGTTAGGATGCAAACAATACTAAACTATACACTTTCAATCGATCAAAACAGAGTTAACAGATTGATTTTACTAAATAGATTCTGTTCTGGTATAATCAATCGATTGAAACTGAAAAACAATCGACTGAAATACTAGGAAAAATGCAGAAATGTGAATTTGAATTTTAAACAAGAAACAATGCTAAAAAATGATCAAGATCAGTTCCAAGTGATTATACAAACATGCTCAATGCTTCAGATGCTATGAAAACATGCAAGAACATGAAAAACATGATTAAAGCACAACTTCTTAAAACTTTAAAATGAAAATGTAAGAGAGAATGGTTAGAGAAGAGAGGACACCACGAATTTTTATACTGGTTCACTCAAACCTTAGCTACATCTAGTTTGTCAAGGCAACCTTAGCTTGACTTTGCACTATTTGAAAAGTTTTACAAAGTATCCACCCTTACACTTCCAAAATATGCAAAAACACCACAAAAGACTCTTGAATCACACAAGAATCACACCAGCACAGCAAGAACCCTCTTGCAGACCTTGAAAACCACCAGGCACACACACAAAGCTTCAGAAAGATCAAACCTTAATGGTAGCACATCCTTGCCTACCACAAACCACTTTCTCATAGCTTCAAACCAAGCCAAAAGCTTCAAGAATTGATCCAAGATCAATCTTCAACAACTGCAACACCTATGATCACGAAGGAGAGAGTTTTCACAAGTTTCCAGAACCAAATCGTGCTCTAAAATGATCAACAGACCTCTCTTTCGAAAATCACAGCTTTTATAGTTAAACTGTTACGAAATTCAACAGGTTGATTTTCAAATCAATCGGTTGATTTCATTTGACTTAAGTGAAATCAGTCGATTAAAAACTAAATTAACTGATTGAATTTGTTGCAGTTTAAGACTACTGCAGCCAACCTTTTAACCTGTTAAAAAGCCATTAAACAAATTAAAAGATACATTTTAACCTGTTAAAAAACCATTCAACAGATTAAAAACACAACAAATAACAAACTACATCTAATTAATGCTTTAAGGTCTACAACATGAATTACAAACAACAAGTACACTTTCTTAATGATGTAACTACATGGAGAGCACACATTCCAGCCTTGATCACCATGGATATCATCAAATCTCTTTTCCTTCATCAATGTAGGCTTCATTCCAATGGTTATGACTTCAAGATAGTTCAAAAGAGCTTCATTCAATCTTCATCAAATCTTCAAGAAGCAAACCACCTTGGCTTCTCATGTCAACATTTTTCACTACAAAAACTGCATTCCGAAAAAAATTTAATTTTATCCCAAATTGATATAAAACTTGCCCTGTTTCAATAATTACAGCAAAAATTATGACCGTTTGAAGTTTTACAAAAAACATACATAAATTTCGCACTACAAACACTACTACACAATACCGCAGTAGGAATTGCAAGGAAAATTCAATTATATCCCAAATACATATAAAATTTGCCCTGCTTCGATAACTAGAGCAAAATATATGGCCAATCCAAGTTTTACTAAAAATGTACACTAATTTTCCACAACCAAAACTACTACACACTACCATAGTAGACATTGCAAAGAAATTTTAATTCTAACCCAAATCAATATAAATTATGCCCTGTTTCGATAATCAGAGCAAAATTGATGGCCATTTGAAGTTTTACTAAAAACATACACAAATTTTGCACTACGAAAACTACTACATACTACACAAATAGGCATTGCAAAGAGAATTCAATTTTATCTCAAATCGATATAAAATTTCCTCTTTTTCGATAACTAGAGCTAAAGTTATGGTTGTTTGAGGTTTTACCACAAGCATACACAACTTTTTCACTACATAAATTTCTGCACACTATCATAAGAGGCATTGCAAGAAAATTCAATTCTATCTCAAATCGATATATAATTTGCCCTGTTTCGATAACTAGAGCAAAATATATGGCCAATCAAAGTTTTACTAAAAATGTACACTATTTTTCCACAACAAAAACTACTACACACTACCACAGTTGGCATTGCAAAGAAAATTTAATTATGTATCGTACCTGGCCAACTCAACCATATAAATAACAACAAACAACTCCCACATATATGCTAGAAACAGCTAAAGTACACGCCTCAGGCCGGCATAGACCTTAGCCAGCCTAAACTCATAACAAAGGTTGCTATTGGAGCGGCCAACCTAGAACAGTGCACCGACAAAGACGCCATAAGCCAACTAGAGAAGTAAACAGATCGGACCATTCCAAAAGACTTAGCGAAATTAAAAACCCCTAATATCCAATGAGCCCACAATAATCGAACTAAGGGCCTGGGTCAGGGTCCAGGCCCACCTACAGCCCAAACTAGGGCCCAACCCATGACGTGGCTAAACATTATTAATACTCTATAAATACGCGTGGACCCCAGTAATTAAAGGTACGCATTCATTTAATGATGGATTATCTTGTTCCTTTTTAAGATTGTTGAATATGGTGTGAGTTGATTAAGAAAGCTAAGTGAAATCCCCACTAGACATTAAGATAGCAAGCTATCTAGATGTGAAAGTTCCTTTCACAAAGCTCAAGAGAAGAAGATGATGAATTGATTCAAAACAAAAAGGAAATGGAAAGAACATAAACCATAGAAAACTAAGAACAATTAAAGGAAGAAGAAAACATAAAATGGAAAGGAAAGAAATGGTAAAAATGTGAGAAGCACGCCACTACAAGGCTAGGCTAGAAGCCATGGCAACCTTGAAGATGAGTGGATGTGTGCCGCCACTTGCTATGCAAGATAAGACTTAAAAGTATACACTCCCAAGGGAGGAAACTCTCACAAATGGTTGAAACACAAGAGTGTTTTTACTTCAAAATGTTCAACCCTTTTACAAATCTAGGAGCACCCCTTATATAGAAGAGTTTAGGGGCCTCTAAGCAAATAAAAGATACCTAAGGATGTCTCTACAAAAGAGCTAATTATGGTGTGTGCAAGGCTAATTTCGTTCTAGCACAAAAGGAGACAAAGAATGTGTCTCGTATGTCTCTAAAAAGTGGCCAAAGTGTGCTAAAAACAAAGGAGACCAAAGGTACATAGGTACACTTGCTTCACGCCCTTTACTTTATGCTTTATGCCTTTGCTTTACTCTCTCTTCCACATCATTTATGCTCCCCAATCATCATGCGCCACCTAGCATTGCTTTCTTACTTTTTATTAACCTACAAAGTAAATAAACATAGATTAGCATGTTGGCTTAAGTCAAGTCAACTATAGTCAACAAGTCAAACCTAGTCAAAGGTCAACAAGTCAACTAAAGTTGATTCAACTAAGTCAACTTTGGGAATCAAAAATAACAAACACAAATGAAAGGGATGAAGGATTAGTGAAATTCCTTTCTAAACATGCTTAGTCTTCTTAAGCATGTGCCTCCATCCTTGGTTGGTGTCAATCCTTCATCATCCTCCCCTCCTTGGAGAGAATTTGACCACAAATTCTTTAAGCCTTTGTAGATGGAGCTTGACTTGATTTGGGGGAGGATTTGCACCTCCCTTTTTTGAGCTCTTGTTCCATCCTTTCTAAGGATATTACCCTTTGCTTTGGTTAGGCCATCTTTATGTTCTAAAGTACTCTTCCTCTCTTGCTTGTGCTTTGGGCCTTCCTTTTAGGCTTGGGAAGAGAAGGAAGGGTGATGCACATCTTGCTTTGGAAGAACTTTTTTGTAGGCAAGTAACACCTTAGTGAAAGCTTTCCCCTTTTCTTTTTCTTTTTTATCTTTTCTTATTATATTTCTATCCTTATTAACTTCTTGAGGTGATAGAGGTTGTAAAGTGGTCTTTTTCCCATTTATGAAGAAAATATATTGGTTGGTATGACCATCATGTAAAGTTTGTTTATCAAATTGCCATGGCCTACCTAGTAAGATCTGTGTGACTTCCATGGGAACAACATCACATAAAACCTCATCTTTGTAGCTTCCTATTGAGAAGTTACTTAGGACTTGCTTATTGACATCTATTTCTCCCTCTTTACTTATCCAAGCAAGCTTGTAGTGCTTAGAATGAGGAATGGTCTCTAAGCTAAGCTTTTCCACCAACCTTGTGCTAGCTATATTGGTACTACTTCCTCCATCAATAATTAGAGAGCAAAATCATTTGTTAATTTTGCATCTAGTTTGAAAAATGTTTTCTCTTTGAGTTGGCTCAAGCTCACTTTGATCTTGACCTATCATGCGCCGTAATAACATATGGTCTTTCTCATAAATTTTAGTTTTACTAGAGGAAGAAGATTCTTTTGAAAGAGAATGGGGAGATGAGTGTTCACTTTCAACATCATTACTCTTCTTTAAGATCATGGTCCTCTTGGTTGGGCAATTTAAAGCAATGTGATTATAACCCAAACATTTAAAACATTTTATAGAACTTGATCTTGGAGAAGTGGAATGGTGAATGTGATCACTTGGTGACTTACTTTTACTTGGTGGTTCTTGATGAGAGTTAGAACAGAACTTATCATGTTTCTTTTTATCGTTTCCCTTCCATGAGTTACTAAAGTAGTGGTTGGGTGAGTAACTCTTCTTTGCCCTTCTTTTTCTTTTCAATTGAATTTCAATCCCAAGGGAAAGTGTGAAAACATTTCAAGAGTGGAGTACTCATACAACTCTACTTGGTCTTTTATGTCTCTCCTAAGACCACTCACAAATCTTTTTATTTTCTCTTTGTTAGTTTCTTTTATTTCAACCCCACGCATTTGAGACTCTAATTCTTTAAAGTATTCACTCACAGTCATAGGACCTTGGTGAAGCCTTTGGAGCTTCAAAAGAAGTTCCTTCCTATAGGAGGGAGGAACAAATCTAGCGCGCATAAGAGTTTTAATGTCCATCCAAGAAGCCGCGGGTGGCCTTTGGTCATAATTCTTACAAACTTTATGCCACCAAGTATTGGAATACTCCAAAAATCCTAAAACTACTAGATCAACTTGTGCTTGATCCTTTACATGATTTTCATTGAAAATTTGCTCAACTTTAGCTTCCCAATCAAGGAAGATTTTGGGATCACTTCCACCATAGAACTTAGGAATCTTTGGAGTTTGCTTCTCTTGTGATGGGTTGCACCTAGAATGCCCTCTTTTCCTAGTTTCTCTTTCTTTCTCCCTAGCTTCAAGCCTTTAAATGTGCTCTTGGATTCTTAGGTCACTTTGCTCCTTTTCTTTTCTCAATTGTTCAAAGGACTCCTTCCTAGGGAACTCCAAATCTCAAAGCAATCTCATCAATGTATTGTTTTTGTTTGGAGTAGGTGGATTTGATGAACTTGCCATGATTCCTACAACAAAACACTCAAAGCCAATACAAAATAAATGAATTAGGGGTTAGACAACATGAAAACCGAGACCAATTCCAACCCAAAATGCAACCCAAGTGTTTAGATCACACTCCCAAAGTAACAAGGCAAGGCTAGCACTCAAAATCCACCAAAGGATTGAAGAAAACACTTTTAAAAACTTGTGCAAAACCTTTCAAATGCAAGACAAGTGATTCGGCCACAACACCTCAAGAGTTTCAAGAAAAGAAAACTAGTAAGACAAAACAAAGAACACCTAGTGACAAGCAAGAAAAGCACAAAACAAGGAAAGCTAAACTCTAAAGAAGAAAAGTTTGAGACAAAACTTTTAACAAGACTAAAACAAGAAAAACACATTTTAAAGACTCTATGGAAAGTACTTGACAAGTATCTTCAAGTCTTAAATCATGCATACACCAAGAAAGATCATAACCAAGTTAAAGCATGGAACTAATTAGCCAATATCACCCAATTCTCAAGTATGAAAAACTAGTAGCATAACAACTAGTGAAAAACACACTTTTAGTTCACCAAGGAGCAAGGTTGCTCTTGGTTTTTAGGCAAAAATTGGTGCAAAATTTTCTTCTTTCCACAACTAGTTTCATAAAAGGGTGAGAAAGAGTTTTAGGTGGCTTGGACACTTAGTTCCTTAAGTTTTAGGCCAAAATCAATTTCATGGAGCATACATCAAGCAAGACATAAAGTGAATGCAAGATTCAAATACTTGGGAAAACAAGAACAAGAAAACTTCAAGTTAACATATGACATATGACTCAAGCAAAAGTTAGACACATTTAAATACTCAACATGATATACACAAAGACACAAACATGTAGTTATCATGCATTTAAACTCATAGATTTGAGGCTCAAAGACTAAGCATCCAAAAACATGTTATCCAACCACATTTAGAAGCTTAAAGAGTGCAAAAACCGTAGCCAAACTGCCACAACAAAACCTGAAAACGTTGATTCACGTAATCTTGGCAGATCTGACCTTTGCTCACTAATTTGATCATAACTTTCTCCACAGAACTCTAAATGCGTTGTTTCTTTTTTTTCTGGAAACTAGACTCATATAGCTTTCTTTTGACACCAAAAACGTAATTTTTAGACCGCTGAGCTGGTACAATTTAATGTTTTAAAATCGTCAAGTTTTCTGCCAGCACTATTTTTGTGTGTCATGGAAGTGGATTTGAACCATACCAAGATAGCTACAATAAGACAAGGTTAGCACATGAAAAACACCATGTTCAAGATAACCTAGGCTCTAGATACCAAATGATGAAGGATTATTTTATTCCTTTTCAAGATTGTTGAATATGGTGTGAGTTGATTAAGAAAGCTAAGTGAAATCCCCACTGGACATTAAGATAGCAAGCTATCTAGATGTGAAGGTTCCTTTCACAAAGCTCAAGAGAAGAAGATGATGGATTGATTCAAAACAAAAAGGAAATGGAAAGAACATAAACCATAGAAAACAAAGAATAATTAAAGGAAGAAGAAAACATAAAATGGAAAGGAAAGAAATGGTAAAAATGTGAGAAGCACGCCACTACAAGGCTAGGCTAGAAGCCATGGCAACCTTGAAGATGAGTGGATGTGTGCCGCCACTTGCTATGCAAGATAAGGCTTAAAAGTATTCACTCTTAAGGGAGGAAACTCTCACAAATGGTTGAGACACAAGAGTGTTTTTACTTCAAAATGTTCAACCCTTTTACAAGTCTAGGAGCACCCCTTATATAGAAGAGTTTAGGGGCCTCTAAGCAAATAAAAGATACCTAAGGATGTCTCTACAAATACCTAACCCTAGCTTCTAGAAACTAGGTCAAATAAGGTTACAAAAAATGAGAGAGAAAAGAGCTAACTATGGTGTGTGCAAGGCTAAAGAGCTAACAAAGAATGTGTCTCATATGTCTCTAAAACGTGGCCAAAGTGTGCTAAAAACAAAGGAGACCAAAGGTACATAGGTATACTTGCTTCATGCCCTTTACTTTATGCTTTATGCCTTTGCTTTACTCTCTCTTCCACATCATTTATGCTCCCCAATCACCATGCGCCACGTAGCATTGCTTTCTTACTTTTTATTAACCTACAAAGCAAATAAACATAGATTAGCATGTTGGCTTAAGTCAAGTCAACTATAGTCAACAAGTCAAACCTAGTCAAAGGTCAACAAGTCAACTAAAGTTGATTCAACTAAGTCAACTTTGGGAATCAAAAATAAAAAACACAAATGAAAGGGATGAAGGATTAGTGATCTTCCTTTCTAAACATGCCTAGTCTTCTTAAGCATGTGCCTCCATCCTTGGTTAGGGTCAATCCTTCATCATCATTACTCCATTAATCACCTGATTTGACTTTTTGAGCTTTAGTTGACTGGAGCTTTAGAGTCCCTTTTGCAGGTAACTCCTCCCCAGTCCAAGCAGACATGTACTAACTAGGAAGAGGCCAACTAAGGAGATAGCGGACTGCATAGGTAAGGTGACGCTCGTGCCTAACTTATCTTGTTTGTTCCCTGCAGGAATAATTGGCGCCCACCGTGGGGCACGAGACAACACCTTGGTACCCGTTTTTCTCCGAAGATGGTTTCAACCCGCAGTAGAGCTGGAGTTAACAAGCAGGCAGATGTTGGTCCCTCAAGACCTGCTAACATGACCCCTGACCTAGCCGCCATCCTAGACGGCCAGGCCAAAATGCAACAAGAGTTGACAGATATGAAGAAACGCAGCGTTGATGAGATGGAGGTGCTACGACAAGAGAATTCTTGCCTCAGGCGAAATATCGAAGTTGATCCCACCCTGAAAGGAAAAGCCAAGGAGGCGTCTAAGGCTGCAAGGTCCCCGACCTTCCAGCCCACAGAAGAAGAAAGCGAATACAACCCCACCCCTCACCCCTTCATCACCACCCAACAAACACCCATTCCTTCCACCCATCCCACTCACTTCCCCTCCACCCAACCAGGGCACACCGCAGCCCCTACCCCTATTGCTACCCTCCCCACCACCCAGGTCCCCTATAACATACCCTCCACCCTACACACTACCCATGTCCCACCTTACAACCCACATTACATTCCGGCAACCCATACCCCCCCTCACAACTTCACCTCCACCTTTCCCGCTCTTGTTCACCATCCCATCCCCCCCATCCGCTACCACCCCAACAACCCAGATGTCGCCACCCCTTCACCGACTTCATCGCCAGCACCCGCCTTCCCGCCCAGTGGGAACCCTTCACACAGGACCGCTATACCGTTGAAACCGACCCTAACGAACATCTTAAAATCCACATCACCCATGTCGCCCTCTACACGTCCCAAGACGTAGTCTTTTACAAAGCCTTCCCCACCACCCTCAATGGCCCTGCTCTAGAATGGTTCACAACCCTTCCACCCTATTCCATCGACAGCTGCGACGCTCTCTCCCATATGTTCTCAACCCATTTCGCTGGCAGCCGACCACATCAAACCACTACGATCTCCCTCCTAGGCATCACGCAAGAGCAAGGTGAACCACTCAGAGCATTCATCGATCATTTCAGCAAAGCAGCCCTTCGTACCACGCACCTCAGCCAGGAAATGATCCTCCAATGTATGACACTCACCCTACAACCCGGCCCCTTCGCCAAGAATGTTTACCTCTACCCACCTGCCTCTATGCACGAGCTCAAGTTGTGTGCGGCCGACTATGCTCGCATGGAGGAAATGCAGACCCTCCACACCAAATTCTACAATGACTATGCCACCACCTCTGCCAACTCCACCCCATAACCCCCTCCTTAGACACCCGCCCACACGAGCCCCGCCTACCCCGTTTTACCAGATATGTTTCCCTTACTGTAGCCCGATCCCGCCTCCTTGATGAGGCTCTACAAGCTGAGATCATTCTGCCACCACGTAAGACAACCACTCCCCCTAATGCTAATATGATCAAGTATTGCCGCTACCACCGCAACCATGGCCACACTACAAAAGACTGCAAAGCACTCTAGGATAAAATAGAAGAACTGGTCTATGCTGGTCACTTTCGCCGCTTCATCTGTAAAGATGATCATCCCTCTCGATCCTGTCACCCCCCTCGATCTGACCACAGACGCCCTCCACACGACTCTCACCACGACAGACACCCCGCCCAACCCGCTAACCAGGATCCCCAACCGACCCGCACTGACATCACCCCTACCGATCCTCCCCTACGTGGCACTATCAACACCATCTCTGGTGGCTTCGCTAGTGGAGGATCCACCTTGATGAAGATGTGACCACCTCATCAAGTTCCAAGGAGGCCAACCCTAGGAGGATCACTAGGAGCATGACAAAAGGGAAGGCATTATCCTCTCTATCTTTATTTTGCATTTCTTTAGTTTCAATTTCTTGAAGTTGGTTGTGGTTGACTATTTTGAGTTGACGTGTTGACCATGACTTAAGGGTGGACTTGTTGACCCAAGATTAGTTTAACCTTAAACAACCATGCTAATAAATTCCTTAATTTGCTTTTTGTAGGAATAAGAAAGGAGGAGGACTACATGGGAGACACTTGGCATCCTAAGGAAGAGAGAGAAGGAACAAGACTTTCTAAAAGCATCTAGAAAGGGGAGACCCACATGTCTTGGACACCAAGTCTTCTAGAATGTTCTAGAACCCTCCTTTGGAAGCCTTGGCCATGAAGACTTGCCACCTAGGAGGCTTGGACGAAATTTCTCCCATGTGCACCCTATGTTGACCTACTTTCTAGAACATGCTAGGTTTCTTTTGTAACCTTCTACTTTGTTGTTTTGCTAAGGGGCCCCTAGACTTGTCTATTTAAGGGGACTTCTAACACTTGTAGAGGGGTTGAACATTTTGGAGAATTTATACACTTTGTGTTTCAACCTTTTGTGAGAGTATTCCTCCTTAGGGAGTGGAGTTCTTTCAAGACTTATCTTGCCTTGGCACGTGGCGGCATACACCACTCATCTTCAAGGTTGCCATGGCTTCTTCTAGCCTAGCCTTGTAGTGGCGTGAGTCCTTCATTCCTCCCCTTTCCCTTGCTTTTCATTTTATGTGTCTTTACTCTTCTTCGTTTATATTGTTTCTATTATATGTTTTTCCTTTTGGTTTCTTACTCTCTATCAATCCATCCTCCTCCTCTCTAGAACCTTGGAAAGGAACCTTCACATCTAGATAGCTTGCTATCTTAATGTCCAGTGGGGATTTCCTTGGTTTTCTTAATCAATCATCACCATATTCATTAATCTTCTAAAAGGAACAAGATAATCCTACATCACACCTCTTCTGCCAAAAAGAAACACCTCCGCCATATTCAATCCATCAACCACATTACCCATTCCTATCACAGACGCCGCATGCCTCCCATCATCTTCATAGACGACGACTTTCACGGCCTCGACCACCAACAAGACGACCCCATGGTCATCACTATTGAAATCGAAAACTACGCCGTTAAGAAAGTCCTTATCGACCAGGGCAGCTCTGTCGACATCCTCTACTGGGCCACCTATCAAAAACTCCAGTTCCCAAACACTGTCATGGTTCCATATGACGAACCAATCTATGGCTTCTCAGGCGAACAAGTTTCCACCCGCGGCTACATTGACCTTCACACCGTGTTTCGCGATGGAACCCAAACCAAAACCATTCCCATCTGCTTGCTTATCGTTGACGTCTCCACCCCTCATTTGGCCATGAAGTTCCCTTCCCCTTCTGGCGACATCCTCACCGTCCATTGCGACCAACGACTGGCAGGCGAATGCTACATGGCCAACCTACGCCCATAACTCCCAATCCAGCAAACCAACCACATTGAGCGACCACCTGGCTCCGACATCGCTCTATCAGGCGAAGATCTAGACCCTATAGTGGGTCGGGATGTTCGTTTCAAACCTGTTGAAGAAACCTCCCCTCTAGAACTTCCAAATGGCCACTCCATCAACTTAGGCACCGGTTTGAACTCTAACGAGCGTGCCATCATCACACCTATCCTTGTCAGCAACACGGACCTTTTCGCTTGGTCAACCGCTGACTTACCTGGGGTAGACCCTCTAGTAGCATCCCACAAGCTATCCATCTACAAAGAAGCCCGCTACATCTCCCAGAAAAAACGCAAACTCGACGAAGAACGACGACTAGCAGCTAAGGCCGAGGCCGATAAGTTACTGAGCGCAAGATTCATCGAAGAAGCTTAATACACCACTTGGCTTTCTAATGTAGTCCTGGTGAAGAAAGCCAATGGTAAATGGCAGATGTGCGTCCACTACACAGATCTAAACAAGGCCTGTTCTCGAGATGCCTACCCCTTACCCAATATCGACCGACTTGTTGATGGCGCGACAGGGAATAAGGTACTTAGTTTCTTGGATGCATATTCCAGATACAACCAAATCCCTATGGCCACTTCTGACATGAACAAGACCGCCTTCATTACGGATGACGCCAACCACTTTTACAGAGTTATGCCCTTTGGTCTTAAGAACGCTGGAGCAACCTACCAGCGCCTGATGGACAAAGTTTTCAGCCATCTAATGGGACAATGTGTCGAAGTATACGTTGACAACATGGTTGTCAAGTCTCCAAGCCACCACCAACACGCCCAGGACCTCTCGGCGGTCTTCTCCGCATTACGCCAATACAACCTTCGCCTCAACCCCGACAAGTGTGTATTCAGCGTCGACCGCGGTAAATTTCTTAGATTCATGTTAACCCAGCGCGGTATAGAGGCCAATCCTGAAAAGTGCAAGGCAATTATCGAAATGCGCAGTCCCACCACCGTCAAAGAGGTCCAACACCTAATAGGCCGCCTTATAGCCATTTCCCGCTTCCTGCCCAAACTGGCTGAACAAACCCAACCCATAGTACAACTCCTCAAGAAATCTGCCTGGTTCACGTGGACGGACGATTGTGAACAAATCTTTCAGAAACTAAAAACCACCCTCACTTCACCACCTATCCTCCATAAGCTGGACACTCGTCAACCCCTGCTAGTGTACATCACAGCCACCGACCACACCGTCAGTGCCGCGCTTGTCCAATATATAGAGGGCATGCAACATCCTATCTACTTTATTTAGCATAACACTGCAAGATCCTGAAACCAGGTATCAAATGGTGGAGAAGTTGGCCCTGTCCTTGGTCCACGCAACTCGTCGCCTACGCCCATACTTCCAAAACCACAGCATCACCGTCAAAACGACTACCCAATCCAAAAAATATTGCAAAAACCAAACCTAGCAGGACGGATGTCATCCTGGGCCGTCGAGCTGTCAGAATTCAACATTCGCTATGAACCCCATGGCCCCATTAAAGCCCAATGCCTCCTAGATTTTGTTAATGACCTCCAATAAACACCCACAGAGGACCAGTGGACGCTTTATGTAGATGGTTCCTCGAATCCGAAAGGTGTCGGTGCTAGCATCGTGTTAGAAGGGCCCAACAATATCCTCATTGAAAAATTCCACCAACAATCAAGCCGAGTACGAAGCCATACTCGTCGGCCTTTCCCTTGCCTGCGAAGTTGGCGTCAAAACCCTAACGTGCAAAACTGACTCCAAGCTTACTGTGAGCCACCTAAAAGATGAATTCCAGATTAAGGACCCCATCCTCTTGCAATATTACCATCTGGGTGCAGTCATCCAATCCGCTTTTGAGCAAGTCCGCATAGAACACATTCCCAGGACCGACAACATCAGAGCCGACATCCTATCCAAATTAACCAGCACCAAATTAAAAAGCCGCCACTGATCCCTATTACAGCAAACATTATCTACACCTTCTATCACAAATACCTGCCACAACCTAACCCACTCACCAGCCGACAATACCACCCCTCCCCAAACCCACAATTGGACCACCCCCTATATCCAATATCTCCAAATCGGCAACCCCCCACAAGATGTTGACAAAACTTGGTTGGCTAAGGCCGCCAGGTATACCATTATAGGCAATGACCTCTACAAACGCGGGTACGGCCAACCACTTCTTAAATGTGTCACTGCAGAATAAGCGCAGTATATCATTAAAGAGATACATGAAGGCATTTACGGCTACCATTCCAGCGCACGTACTATGGCCACTAGAATCCGTCGATCCGGCTACTTCTAGCCGACTATAGAAGTAGACTGCCAGGACTACGTCAGAAAGTGCAAACTATTCCAAAAACATGGCAACCTCATCCACCAGAAACAAGAACAACTCCATTCCATACTATTCCCATGGCCCTTTACTAAATGGGGAATGGATATCTTCGGCCCCTTCTCCCCCGGCAAGGGGCAGGTGAAATTCCTGATAGTAGCCGTTGATTATTTCACCAAATGGATAGAAGTCAAACCACTGACCACTATCACAACCTAACAAGTCCAACAGTTCGTATGTAAAGATATTATATGCAGATATGGTGTTCCACATACCATCATCACCGATAATGGCCGACAATTTATAGATAAGGAGCTAGCCAAGTTCTACATCGGTCTAGGGATCAAACACATAACAAGTTCCGTAGAGCACCCATAAACAAATGGACAGGCAAAGGCGGCCAACAAAGTGATCCTAGTAGAACTGCGCAAAAGATTAGATAGTGCCAAAGGCCGATGGCCCGAAGAACTGGTAGAAGGGCTATGGGCTTACCGGTGCACCCCTCAATCATCAACAAACGAATCTCCATTCAACCTAGTTTACGGTGCAGACGCCATGATACCGGTCAAAATTGGCGAACCATCCCTACGCCGAGAACTATACGACCCAACTCACAACCATCAAAACATGGCCACTCATCTCGACCTCCTACCCGAACTCAAAGAAAAAGCCCAGATACGTAACTTAGCCGCCAAACAAAGAGCTGCCAGAAAGTATAACGCAAACCTATGTCCACGATCATTCGTAAGCGGAAACTTAGTATGGAGAATGGCCAATAATGCAAGAAAGAAGGATGGTAAGTTGTCCGCCAATTGGGATGGCCCATGCCGCATACATGAAGACGTAGGAGAAGGAGCATATCGCCTGGAGCATTTATCTAGGGAGGAAATACCCAATACGTGGAATGTGTCCCACCTTAAGTTTTACTTCAGTTAAACATGTATTGTATCACATAAAAACACTTGTAACCCTAGGTGTACTCTTTTTCCTCACCTGGTCTTTTTGCCCTAAGGAGGGTTTTGGCCAGGGAGGTTTTAACGAGGCACCCCAGATTCAATGAATAATACAAAGGGTTCCTAACTTTACGACTACTCTTTATTTAACTTCTCATTATTCGTTTAAGTTCCCCACCCTTACCACAAGTGAGCGGCCCGGGTCGAACACCATTAACTCGTTGGTTAATTCGTTTAAGTTCCCCACCCTTACCACAAGTAAGCGACCTGGGTCAAACACCCTTAATTCGTTTAAGTTCCCTACCCTTACCATAAGTAAGCGGCCTGGGTCGAACACCCTTAACTCGTTGGTTAATTTGGTGAAGTTCCCCACCCTTACCAAAAGTAAGTGGCCTGGGTCAAACACCCTTCATTCGTTGAAGTTCCCCACCCTTACCACAAGTAAGCGGCCTGGGTCGAACACCCTTCATTCGTTGAAGTTCCCCACCCTTACCACAAGTAAGCGGCCTGGGTCGAACATGATGGACGTCCTTGGTGTAGGAGAGGAAGGAAATCCATGGAGAATGATGAGGAGGAGATGAATTGCAGCGGAATTTGGAGAAATAGATGAAAGTAGCTCTCGGAAATGGAGAATTTGGTGAAGATGAAGAGTAGAAGTGGAGCTATGGTATAGAAGGTGGCTAGAGGAGATGAAGGAGAAGGTTAGCCATGTGTGCTCTCAAATTAATAGAAGTGTGGAGTGATCTCAAACACTAGCATCTATTAGCAATTCAAGAGTTATCATTACAATATTTGAGTGGCTCAATTTATAGGCACATAGCTGGCCAAATGAAGAGAAAATGCAATAAAGATGAAATGCAAATGTAGCTTGGAGAAGAAGCTTGATTGGAGACCATGTGATGTAGTAGATGAGTCTTGATGATGCCAAGTGGCATATCACACTCTCTTTGCCCAAGTCACACGCACCATGCTTCCATCACATTCTCCTTGCTTAGTTCATGCTTTGCTTGCATCCAAGGATAGCAAATTGGGCTCGGCCCAATTGATCCCAAAAAGTGTTCTAGCTTTTATTGAAAACAAAGCCTAAACAATGGCCCAATTTAAATCTAGACTACTTCCTTCATGCATGATCTCATATTTTAGAGATTTCTTTAGCCCATGTGAATAATGTAAAAAGCCCATGATTGACTTGATCATCTTGTGAGAGGCCCATGTGAATCTTTCTCATCATGCTTCTAGTGATTGGGCCTTAATGTGGGCTTGGGCTTGTTGATGCATTTGAGGTTGGGCTTGTTGGGGTCACATCAGAACACCTTTGACTCGTTGGTTAATTCGTTAAAGTTCCCGACCCTTAGCACAAGTAAGCAGCCTGGGTCGAACACCCTTAACTCATTGGTTAATTCGTTTAAGTTCCCCACCCTTACCGTAAGTAAGCGGCCTAGGTCGAACACCCTTGACTCGTTGGTTAATTCGTTTAAGTTCCACACCCTTACCACAAGTAAACGGCCTGGGTCGAACACCCTTAACATACAATAGCGTACGCAAACATTGCATACATACACAAATATAAAGAGCAATTAACCCGCAAGTAACCGACATTCATAACAAACATTAAAATAAAGCAATGTATGAGTTATTACAAACTTAGAATCTTTAACCAAATTGGAAATATTAAATTAAAAATTCTAACCTGCCTTCTGCTCGACGTCCTCCGCCACCACCTCGTTACCACCTACATCAGCGTCAACCGCCTCCTTCTCCCCATTCCCTTATGGGCCAGATTCCGCCTCATCTATAAGCACCCCATCAACAACATCCTTATTCACCCCATCAACAACATCCTTATTCACATCAAACCTAACGCCATTAGCATCAACATTCTCATAAAAAAATGACACTTGTCGAACACCCTTCTAAAGGTCATTGATATGTTCCTTTATTATGCAACTCTTCAAGTCCTCTAGTTCACCCTCCAGCCCATCATGTTTTTCCTTGATTCATCGTAGTCGGCATCGAGATCTGCAATTCGACCCTTCAGCTTTTCCTCAGAATCAAGGCAACGCACCTTCCAAGTAGCAAGTCTCTTCCTCTCTGCTTCCCACTCCTCTTTTTCCTTCTTCCAAGCCTCTTTTTCTTTAGCGTGCTTGTCCACCTTATCCTGCAACTATTCCACCTTAGTCTGGTTTCCTTCCTTCAACTCCCTCTCATATAAAGATCCCACACGTCGACTAAGTAGCATAGTCTTACTGCTAAACTCCACCATAGCCTTCACCAAAGCTTTCGGCTCCATATTATCAATGGAATCCATCAGCGACTCCGGCACGTTAATCTCGATATCCTTTCGAACGGTAGTCTCCGGAAGCTCAATCAACCAAGCTTCCGGCCCCTTCACCTCACTTGCCGAGCCTACTCCCATCACAACAGATCGCACTTTCTTCACGTCTTTACCTTTGCCTGGCCTGGTCGGCAACTCTGCTTTCCTTTTGGTACCACTATGCACATGGACATCTACTAGTGAATCTTGCAGATTGGGGACCTTAGTGTTCCTCGCAGCTCTAGCCTTCACTGCCTTTTCCTTGCGCAAGGTTTGAAAAAGTGTCAAGTTTTTCTTGCCTAGTTGCGCCATATGCCCTGAAATACGCAACACACAAATCGTCAAAATACTCGAACGTATAACAATGCTCAAAGTTACAAAAAAAATAACTTCAATATCTATAATTGGGTGAACCGAATTATAAACCCTAACTAAGCCCTTAGTGGGCATCTTATCACTAAACTGCATCAAAGTATTCACCACATCTATCTCCAGCACCGATAGATCCTCCCTCGATATCACCTTATATCTCCAAGGGTTGCCGGTCCAGAAGAACGAAAATTTAGTGTTACCATCAGCTGTGTGGAAGTGTGACCGACCAGCCGGTTTCACTACAACCTTGAAGAATCCATCTTTCAAATGCTTGAACGAGTGAGTGAAAGCGTCTAACCTGTTGAGACCAGGCTGACTGATTAGCGACAACCATGTTATCGGACTTTTCGGCCTCGAAACAAAAAAGTATAGGAACGCTCGAGGAGACGGTTCCAAGTACAGCGTCATGCAAAATAATCAGAAAGCTTGTAAGTACGCCCAACTGTTCGGATGAAGCTCAGTATGGGCGACAATCAATAATTGCAGCACTCCCATGGTGAATTCGTCAAACGGTAGCCGGATGTGCAGTTGTGAGAAATGGCACATATACATATAAAAGAATTCTTCGGCTGATCCTTCTCGACCATGGCACACACATTCCACAGCGGTCACCCGCTCCGGAGCAACTATGTCCCTCTGCACCCCCTTTTCGAAAATAGGCGTGAAGTTCAACCACGACCTTAACAAACGCGACCATCGGAACAACGATCGCTGTGTCGGCACGTTTGTCACCACCCATTCGTATCCGGTCTTCGCCGGCCAATTGCTCTCTACCAACTCCTCGGGCGGATCTTCCCTGACTTCAACCACCCTCTCCATTGGAATTCTCCCTATACTACCCATCTCTTCCCTATCACTGGTATCATCTTGACTACTTCCACTATCCCTAGACTGCTTACTACCCGAATCTAACAACGAAACCCTATCGCTACTACTAGACTTACCAGATTCTTTTAGAAAAGATGACAGAAGAGGAAAAGAAGATATCAAACAGCTCTACAACGCACGCGAACAGATTTTTTTCAAATGAGACAAAGTGAATGCACTGCCAACATTATCTTTATTTATACACACGAATCTCAAACGTCATAACCTCTTCCCGCCAAAAACCCAACTCATTTCAAACATCACAAAGTATCAAAATGGTGGTGCCAAACCTCCCTAAATCAGACTTCTAACACCTTTTCACCTGCCACAAACCCTTTCACCTACCACAAACCCTTTCACCTGCCACAAACCACTTCACCTACCCGAAACTCCTTCATATCTTTTAGCCTTAACATTGTTCATCACATTTAAAGGCTGTGGGACCGGTGTATCACACCTAGCCGGTCACGACTAGTACATCAGCACATATCATCCTTCACCAACATACTATATCAACAAAGGTTGGGGGACCGTTGTACCGTACCTAGCCAACTCAACCATATAAATAACAACAAACAACCCCCACATATATGCCGGAAATAGCTAAAGTACACGCCTCAGGCCGGCATAGACCTAAGTCAGCCTAAACTCATAACAAAGGTTGCTAATGGAGCTGCCAACCTAGAATAGTGCACGGAAAAAGACGCCATAAGCCAACTAGAGAAGTAACCAGATCGGACCATTCGAAAAGACTTAGCGAAATCAAAACCCCCTAATATCCAATGAGCCCACAATAATCGAACTAAGGGCCTAGGCCAGGGTCTAGGCCCACCTACAGCCTAAACTAGGGCCCAGCCTATGACGTGACTAAACATAATTAATACTCTATAAATAGGCGTGGACCCCAGTAATTAAAGGTACGCATTCATTACTCCATTAATCACCTGATTTGACTTTTTGAGAGCTTTAGCTAACTTGAGCTTTGGAGTCCAACCGGGAAGAGGACAACTGAGGAGATAGCGGACTGCATAGGTAAGGTGACACTCGTGCCTAACTTATCTTGTTTGTTCTCTACAGGAACAAATTCTAACCCAAATCGATAAAAATTATGCCCTATTTCGATAACCAGAGCACAATTTATGGCCGTTTGAAGTTTTACTAAAAACATACACAAATTCTGCAATACAAAAACTACTACACTCTACCACAGTAGACATTGCAAAGAAAATTCAATTCTATTCCGAATCGATATAAAACTTCCTATGTTTCGATATCTAGAACAAAGGTCATAGCCGTTTGAAGTTTTACTAAAACATACACAAGTTTTTCACTACAAAAACTGCATTACAAAAAAAAAATCAATTTTATCCCAAATTGATATAAAAATTTTCCCTGTTTCAATAATTGGAGCAAAAATTATGACCGTTTGAAGTTTTACAAAAAGCATACACAAATTCTGCACTACAAACACTACTACACAATACCACAGCAGGCACTGCAAAAAAAATTCAATTCTATCCCGAATCAATATAAAACTTGTGATGTTTCGATAACTAGAACAAAAGTTATAGCCGTTTGAGGTTTTACTAAAAGCATACACAACTTTTTCACTACAAAAACTGCATTCCAAAATATAAAATTGTCCCTGTTTTAATAATTAGAGCAAAAATTATGACCGTTTGAAGTGTTACAAAAAACATACACTAATTTCGGACTACAAACACTACTACACAATACCATCGTAGGCATTACAAAGAAAATTCAATTCTATCCCAAATCGATACATAATTTGGCCTGTTTTGATAACCAGAGCACAATATATGGCCAGTCAAAGTTATCTAAATACGAGCACTAATTTTCCACCACAAAAACTACTACACACCACCACAATGGACATTGCAAAGAAAATTCAATTCTACGCCAAATCGATATAAAATTTACCCTATTTTTATAACCAGAGCAAAAGTTATGGCCATTTGAACTTTTACTAAAAAGATACACAAATTTTGCACTACAAAAACTACTACACTCTACCACAGTAGACATTGCAAAGGAAATTCAATTCTATCCCGAATCGATATAAAACTTGCTATGTTTCGATAACTAGAACAAAGGTTATAGCCGTTTGAAGTTTTACTAAAAGCATACACAACTTTTTCACTACAAAAACTGCATTACGAAAAAAAATCAATTTTATCCCAAATTGATATAAAATTTTCCCTATTTCAATAATTGGAGCAAAAATTATGACCGTTTGAAGTTTTACAAAAAGTATACACAAATTTTGCACTACAAACACTACTACACAATTCCACAGTAGGCATTGCAAAGAAAATTCAATTTTATCCCAAATCGCTATAAAATTTGCCCTATTTCGATAACTAGGGAAAAAATTATGGCTAGTCGAAGTTTTACTAAAAATGTACACTAATTTTCCACTACAAAAATTACTACACTCTACCAGAGTAGGCATTTCAAAGAAAATTCAATTCTATCTCAAATCGATATAAAATTTGTTTGTTTCGATAACTAGAGCAAAAGTTATGACAGTTTGAAGTTTTACAAAAAACAAACACGAATTTCACACTACAAATAATACTACACAATACCATAATAGGCATTGTAGAGAAAATTCAATTCTACCCCCAAATCGATATAAAATTACCAAAAGGACACACATATTTTAAGTCATTTTAAGTTTTACTAAAAACACACACATATTTTGCACTACCAAAAGGACTACACTCTACCACAGTAGGCATTGCAATGAAAATTCAATTCTATCCCAAATCGATATAAAATTTTCCCTATTTCGATAATCAGAGCAAAATTTGTGGTAGTCTGACGTTTTAATAAAATTGTACACAAATTTTTCACTATAAAAATTACTACACACTACCATAGTAGGCATTGTAAAGAAAATTCAATTCTATCTCAAATCGATATAGAATTTGCTTTGTTTCAATAACCATAGCAAAATTTATGACCATTTGACGTTTTAATAAAATTGTACACTAATTTTTAACTACGAAAACTACTATATACTACCACAGTACGCATTGCAAAGAAAATTCAATTATATCCCAAATCGATATAAAATTTTCCCAATGTCGATAACGAGAGCAAAAGTTATTGTCGTTTCAAGTTTTAGAAAAAACATACACAAATTTTTCACAAAAATACTGCTACACACTACCATATTAGACATTGCAAAGAAAATTTAATTCTACCACAAATCAATATAAAATTTACCCTGTTTTGAGAACTAGAGCAAAAGTTATGGCCATTTGAAGTTTTACTAAAAACATACAAAAATTTTTTACTACAAAAACTACTACACAATACCATAGTAGGCATTGCAAAGATAATTCTATTCTATCCAAAATCGATATAAAATTTGCCCTGTTTCAATAAAGAGAGCAAAAGTTATTTCCGTTTTAAGTTTTTCAAAAAACATAAAAAGAAAATTTCATAAAAAATACTACTACACACTACCACAATAGACATTGCAAAGAAAATTCAATTTTATCCCAAACTGATATAAAATTTGCCCTGTTTCGATAACTAGAGCAAAAAATATGGTCAGTCGAAGTTTTACTAAAAACGTGCAATAATTTTCCACTACAAAAACTACTACATACTAGCACAGTAGACATTGCAAAGAAAATTCAATTCTACCCGAAATTGATATAAAATTTGCCCTGTTTTGATAACTAGAGCAAAAGTTATAGGCATTTGAAGTTTTACTAAAAACATACACAAATTTTGCACTATAAAAACTACTACACTCTACCAGAATAGGCATTGCAAAGAAAATTCAATTCTATCCAAAATCGATATAAAATTTGCCCTGTTTCGATAACCAAAACAAAATTTATGGCTAGTCGAAGTTTTACTAGCAACGTACACTAATTTTCCACTAAAAAAACTACTACACTCTACCACAGTAGGCATTGCAAAGAAAATTCAATTCTATCCCAAATCGATATAAAATTTGTCCTATTTCGATAACCAGAGCAAACTTTATGGCCGTTTGACAATTTAATAAAATATTACACTAATTTTTCACTAGAAAAACTACTACACACTACCATAGTAGGCATTTCAAAGAAAATTCAATTATATCTCAAATCGATAAAGAATTTGCTCTGTTTCGATAAGTAGAGCAAAAGTTATGGCCGTTTGAAGTTTTACCAAAAGGATACATAACTTTTTCACTACAAAAACTGCATTGCAAAAGAAAAAACCAATTCTATACCAAATCGATATAAAATTTGCCCTGTTTGAATAACCAAAACAAAGGTTATGGCCGTTTAAAGTTTTAGAAAAAACATACACAAATTTTTCAAACAAAATACTGCTACACACTACCATAGTAGACATTGCAAAGAAAATTTATTTCTACCCTAAATCAATATAAAATTTGCCTTGTTTCGAAAACCAGAGCAAAAGTCAAAGCCGTTGATGTTTTACTAAAAACATACACAACTTTTTCAGTACAAAAACTATTACACACTACACAAGTAGGCATTGCAAAGAAAATTCAATTTTATCTCAAATCGATATAAAATTTACTCATTTTCGATAACTAGAGCTAAAGTTATGGCCATTTAAAGTTTTACCAAAAGAATACACAACTTTTTCACTACAAAAACTGTTGCACACTACCATAGAAGGCATTGCAAGAAAATTCAATTCTATCTCAAATCGATATATAATTTGCCCTATTTCGAAAACCAGAGCAAAAGTCACAACCGTTTGAAGTTTTACTAAAAACATACACAAATTTTTTACTACAAAAACTACTATAGGCTACCACAGTAGGCATTGCAAAGAAAATTCAATTCTATCCCGAATCGATATAAAACTGGCTATGTTTCGACAACTAGAACAAAAGTTATAGCCGTTTGAAGTTTTACTAAAACCATACACAACTTTTTCAATACAAAAACCGCATTGCAAAAAAATTCGATTTTATCCCAAAATTGCCCTGTTTCAATAATTAGAGCAAAAATGATGACCGTTTGAAGTTTTAGAAAAAACATACACAAATTTCGCACTACAAACTACACAATACCATAGTAGGCATTGCATAGAAATTTCAATTTTATCCCAAATCCATATAAAATTTGCCCTGTTTTGATAACCAAAGCAAAATACATGGCCAATCGAAGTTTTACTAAAAACGTACAGTAATTTTCCGCAAGAAAAACTACTCCCCACTACCATAGTAGACATTGCATGTATTTTGCTAGTGTTTGATAATTTTAATTCTACCCTAAATCGATATAAAATTTGCACTGTTTTGATAACTAGAGTAAAAGTTATGGCCATTTGAAATTTTACTAAAGACATACGCAAATTTTGCACTACAAATCTACTACACTCTACGACAGTAGGACATTCCAAAGAAAATTCAATTATATCCCAAATCGATATAAAATTTGTCCTCTTTCAATAACCCGAGCAAAATTTATGGTTGTTTGACGTTTTAATAAAATTGTACACTATTTTTTCACTACAAAACCTACTACACACTACCACAATAGGAATTGCAAAGAAAATTCAATTCAATCTCAAATCAATATAAAATTTTTCCTGTTTCGATAACCATAACAAAATTTATGGTCGTTTGAAGTTTTACTAAAAACTACACTAATTTTCACTACACACTACCACAGTAGATATAAAAGTTTACCTGTTTGGTTAACCAGAGGAAAAGTCACAGCCATTTAATGTTTTACTAAAAACATACACAACTTTTTCACTATAAAAACTACTACACACTACCACAGTTGGCATTGCAGAGAAAATTTAATTCTAACCCAAATCGATATAAATTATGCCCTGTTTCGATAACCAGAGCAAAATTTATGCCCGTTTGAAGTTTTACTAAATACATACACAAATTTTGCACTACAAAAACTACTACACACTACCATAGTAGGCATTACAAAGAAAATTTAGTTATATCCCGAATCAATATAAAACTTGCTATCTTTCTATAACTAGAACAAAAGTTATAGCCGTTTGAAGTTTTACTAAAAGCATACACAACTTTTTCACTACAAAAACTACATTGCAAAAAAAATTCAATTTTATCCCCAATTGATATAAAATTTTCCCTGTTTCAATAATTAGAGCAAAAATTATGATCGTTTGAAGTTTTACAAAAAACATTCACATATTTCGCACTACAAACACTACTACACAATATCACAGTAGGCATTACAAAGAAAATTCAATTCTATCCCATATCGATATATAATTTGCCTTGTTTCGAAAACCAGAGGAAGAGTTACGACCCTTTGAAGTTTTACTAAAAACATACACAAATTCTTAACTACAAAAACTATTACACACTACCATAGTAGGCATTGCAAAGAAAATTTAATTCTAACCCAAATCGATATAAAATATGCTTTGTTTTGATAACCAGAACAAAATATATGGCCAGTCGAAGTTTTACTAAAAACATACACAAATTTTGCACTACAAAAACTACTACACTCTACAACAGTAGGTGTACCACACCTAGCCAAACTCGACCAAATAAGTAAACGATACATATATACCAAAACAATCAAGTATTCAGCTTAGGCCGAGTTAGCCTAAGCCTTACCAGATCTAACCTAAACATCTAAGGAACAACCTGCACAAGATATCATATAACCAACATAAGACGTCAAGGAAAGTAGCCGGCCTAGGCCGACTACTCCAATAGACTCAATAAGATTAAAACCCCTAGCGTTCAATAGGTCCTAAGGGCCTAGGCTAGGGCCCAGGCCCACTTACAACTAAAGCCCAAGCCAAGGCCCGACCCACAGAATAACCAGACATAATTAATGCTCTATAAATACACATGGACCCGAGTAATTAAAGGTACACATTCATTAATCACAGATTTAACCTTTTTGAGAGTTTTGACTCACTTGAGCTTCGGAGTACCTTCTGCAGGTAACCCCTTCCGGGTTCAAACCGACATGTACCAACCGGGAAGAGGCCAACTGCGGAGATAACGAACTATATGGTAAGGTGACGCTTGTGCCTAATTCATCTTATTTGTTCTTTGCAGGAACAGTAGGCATTGCAAAGAAAATTGAATTTTATCCCGAATCGATATAAAACTTGCTATGTATCGATAATCAGAGCAAAATTTATGGCTGTTTGAAGTTTTACTAAAAACATACACAAATTTTGCACTACAAAAACTACTACATACTACAAAAGTAGGCATTGCAAAGAGAATTCAATTTTATGTCAAATCAATATAAAATTTGCTCGTTTTCGATAACTAGAGCTAAAGTTATGGCCGTTTGATGTTTTACCAAAAGCATACACAATTTTTTCACTACAAAAATTGTTGCACACTACAATAGTAGGTGTTCCTGCAGAGAACAAATAAGATGAGTCAAGCACAAGCGTCACCTTACCATGTAGTCTGTTATCTCCTCATTTGGTCTCTTCCTGGTTGGTACATGTCAGCTTGAACCCAGGAGGGGTTACCTGCAGAAGAGTCTCCGAAGCTCAAGTAAGTCAAAGCTCTCAGAAGGTCAAATCAGTGATTAATGAATGCGTACCTTTAATTACTGGGATCCACGCGTATTTATAGAGCATTAATGATGTTTGATTACCTCATGGGTCGGGCCTTGACTTAGGCTCTAGCTTGGGCTATGAGTGGGCCTGGCCCTAACCCAGGCCCATAAGACCTATTGAACGCGGGGGCTTCTATTTCACTAAGTTTATTGGAGTTGTCGGCCTGGGCTTTAATCTTACCGGGTCTGCAGGAGTAGCCGGCCTAGACCGGCTACCTACCTTGACGGCTTATATTGGTTATATGAGGTGCAAGTTGTTCCTCTAGATGTATAGGTTAGAACCGATACAAGTTAGGCTGACTCGGCCTAGGCTGAATACTTGGCTGCCTTGGTATATGCATTGTTTACTTATTTGGTCGAGTTAGGCTAGGTGTGGTACACCAGTCCCCCAGCCTTGTCTGATATGAGTTGTCGGTCAAGGGTGATATGTGTCTGTATGATAAGATGGCGGAACCGTATAAGTGTGATACACCAGTCCCCCAGCCTTTAAGTGTGATGAACAGTGTTAAGGCTAAGAAAGTGGTATTAATCTGAAGGTAGGTTAAGGGATGTCAAGGGTCAAATCAAGAAGTTCAGGCGCCATCATTTTTTAAAAGTTATGTCTTTCGCAATGATGGTGTCGATTGGTATGGGGTAATGTTTTGGCGGGAAGGGGTTTTCGTCGTTTGGGATCCTGGACTATAAATATAGGTTTCAACATGAGTGAGGGGTGATGAGTTCAAATTTTTGCCCTCATTTAATATTTAAATTTGGGGATTTAATTTAATTTTCTGTGCTTAAAGATTGATTTAATTAGGATTTGTGATTATTGAATTTATTGAGTAAGTTTGGTAAAAGTGGTGTAAAAATTGTGTTAATGCAGCTAAAATTTATTTTTGGTCATTGATAGTGTGGATTTGAAATATTCAAAGTTACAAAAGAAATCCAAAATTAGGAAATTCTGAAAAAGAATAAATCAGGAGCTAACTGCACCCCCAGATTTTATTTGCACACTCCTTCTAAAGTGGACCACCAAAAAAACCTGTTGTGCACCCCCAGTTTTCACTAAGTTGGACCCCTCCTACCACTTAAACTCCACTCAACCAGATCATGCCATCTGGCAATCCCCAACTTTAAAAATTAGCCAACCAGAACAAAACACGTGTTATAATCCTCCACTCACCAAATTAACCAATCAAATCTTGCCACGTCATCATCTCCTTCATCTCACACATGAAACCCTAACCCTAATTTTCCTCCTCTCCTTCCAACCTCCACAGCTGCCGCCGCACCTCTCCATGCCGCCGCACCACCGCAGACATGCCACTACGACACACCAGCGGAGACGTCCACACAGCCGCCGTAGATGCACCTTTGATGAAGGATTATCTTGTTTCTTTTTGAGATTATTGAATATGTTGTGAGTTGATTAAGAAAGCTAAGTGAAGTCCCCACTGGACATTAAGATAGCAAGCTATCTAGATGTGAAGGTTCCTTTCACAAAGCTCAAGAGAAGAAGATGATGGATTGATTCAAAAATGAAAAGGAAATGGAAAGCACATAAACCATAAAAAAACCAAGAACAATTAAAGGAAGAAGAAAACATAAAATGGAAAGGAAAGAAATGGTAAAATGTGAGAAGCACGCCCCTACAAGGCTAGGCTAGAAGCCATGGCAACCTTGAAGATGAGTGGATGTGTGCCGCCACTTGCTATGCAAGATAAGGCTTAAAAGCATTCACTCCCTAGGGAGGAAACTGTCACAAATGGTTGAGACACAAGAGTGTTTTTACTTCAAAATGTTCAACCCTTTTACATGTCTAGGAGCACCCCTTATATAGAAGAGTTTAGGGGCCTCTAAGCAAATAAAAGATACCTAAGGATGTCTCTACAAAAACCTAACCCTAGCTTCTAGAAACTAGGTCAAATAAGGTTACAAAAATGAGAGACAAAAGAGCTAAGTATGGTGTGTGCAAGGCTAATTTCGTTCTAGCACAAAAGGAGACAAAGAATGTGTCTCATATGTCTCCAAAAGTGGTCAAAGTGTGCTAAAAACAAAGGAGACCAAAGGTACATAGGTACACTTGCTTCATGCCTTTTACTTTATGCTTGATGCCTTTGCTTTACTCTCTCCTCCACATCATTTATGCTCCCCAATCACCATGAGCCACCTAGCATTGCTTTCTTACTCCTAATTAACCTACAAAGCAAATAAACATAGATTAACATGTTGGCTTAAGTCAAGTCAACTATAGTCAACAAATCAAACCTAGTCAAAGGTCAACAAGTCAACTAAAGTTGATTCAACTAAGTCAACTTAGGGAATCAAAAATAACAAACACAAATAAAAGGGGTGAAGGATTAGTGAACTTCCTTTCTAAACATGCTTAGTCTTCTTAAGCATGTGCCTTCATCCTTGGTTGGGGTCAATCCTTCATCAACCTTGGCAGCCAAAGTGTGAGAGAAACCCTAATTCTGGAGAGAGAATCTGCACTGCCACGTGTCAACATCTGATAGGACAGTCAAACTGGTCAACTGGTCAACTCTGGTCAACTGGTCAAAGTCAGCAGTCAACTCTGGTCAAAACTGCAAATATGGTTAAATAAGAGGGGCAGAATTGGAAATTGGACAGGAATTAAGTTGCTAATTAATTAAATAAAAATAAAAGATTTTAGCAACTGACAGATAAAGCCCAAAGTCCAGTGGAAGCCTATATAAAGAGACTTAAGGGAGCAGAAGCGGGGGGAACTTACAACTTTCAACTTACAGCTTAGACACTTAGAACTCTCTAGTTTTGGCAGATACCGTCTCCATCACATCTCTCATTCTTTCTTTTATTTTTCTTTCCTTCATATCATCATGTATTCCATCAAAGCCATGGAGGGCTAAGCTTTTAGGGTTGATTCCACTGTAATTTCTTAACTGGATTCTGAGGTTAGATGAATTTATATGTTTTGTTATTTTGATTATTGTTGTGGTTTTTGTTTATCTATGTCCTTTGCTTCTTAATCGAATAGAAAATAATGATTTTAAATCTACATGCATGCTAATCATATGAGTTAAAAGGTTTTTGAATTAAATTGAGACTTTACTTTGATTTTGTTTAGAAACTTTCATTTGATTAAATAAGTTTTTGCCAATAGTTGAGACTTTAATTTGATTAGAGGTAATTACTTTAACTAAAATTAGTCAAGACTTTACTTTGATTAATTAAGTTTTATATTTGGTAAAGAAACAAAGGAATAGACATGATTAGGCATAGTTGATGAAGGATTGACCCCAACCAAGGATGGAGGCACATGCTTAAGAAGACTAAGCATGTTTAGAAAGAAAGTTCACTAATCCTTCATCTCTTTCATTTATGTTTGTTATTTTTTATTCCCTAAGTTGACTTAGTTGAATCAACTTTAGTTGACTTGTTGATCTTTGACTAGGTTTGACTTGTTGACTATAGTTGACTTGACTTAAGCCAACATGCTAATCTATGTTTATTTGCTTTGTAGGTTAATTAAGAGTAAGAAAGCAATGCTAGGTGGCACATGGTGATTGGGGAGCATAAAAGATGTGGAGGAGAGAGTAAAGCAAAGGCATAAAGCATAAAGAAAAAGGCATAAAGCAAGTGTACCTATGTACCTTTGGTCTCCTTTGTTTTTAGCACACTATGGCCACTTTCTAGAGACATATGAGACACATTCTTGGTCTCCTTTTGTGCTAGAACGAAATTAGCCTTGCACACACCATAGTTAGCTCTTTTGTCTCTCATTTTTGTAACCTTATTTGACCTAGTTTGTAGAAGCTAGGGTTAGGTTTTTGTAGAGACATCCTTAGGTATCTTTTATTTGCTTAGAGGCCCCTAAACTCTTCTATATAAGGGGTGCTCCTAGACATGTAAAAGGGTTGAACATTTTGAAGTAAAAACACTCTTGTGTCTCAACCATTTGTGAGAGTTTCCTCCCTAGGGAGTGAATACTTTTAAGCCTTATCTTGCATAGCAAGTGGCGGCACACATCCACTCATCTTCAAGGTTGCCATGGCTTCTAGCCTAGCCTTGTAGTGGCGTGCTTCTCACATTTTTACCATTTCTTTCCTTTCCATTTTATGTTTTCTTCTTCCTTTAATTGTTCTTGGTTTTCTATGGTTTATGTGCCTTCCATTTCCTTTTTGTTTTGAATCAATCCATCATCTTCTTCTCTTGAGCTTTGTGAAAGGAACCTTCACATCTAGATAGCTTGCTATCTTAATGTCCAGTGGGGATTTCACTTAGCTTTCTTAATCAACTCACACCATATTCAATATTCTTAAAAAGGAACAAGATAATCCTTCATCATTAGTAAAATTAATTGAGACTGTACTTTGATTGAATTTACTATGGACAATCTAACAATTCTCACTTTTAATTGAGACTGTACTCTGATTAAAAGTGAGTATGCCAACAAATGAATTGAGTCTTTACATTGATTTATTTGTAAATCAACAACAATAATTAATTTAACAATAATCTCTAGATAACCAATGAAGAATCTTATTTAGAAAAGGCAGTGGAATTGACCTATTTACTATTACTGTGTTTACAATCTTCCGTGTCATTTTCTTTGCATATCAAAATCCCCCTATTTTTATAGTTGCTAGTTTTAATTGCATTTTTAAGAATCAAATATTTGAGATCAATTTCGTATTCGTTGTGAGACGACTCACGGTTATCTTAACCCTAACTATTTTGTTCACTACTAACTGGTAATACTGAAGTTGCTAAAGTAGTGGTAATTTGATCTCCTAACGACAGCGATATCAAGGGGTTACTTGGTTCATTTGAGAGAGTTTTGAATTCAGAGATCTTGGGTGCATCATAATGTCTGACTAGTTCCCAAATTCAGCTGACATCTCCCCGTAAACACGAAAACATGTATGTCTAGTAGTGATAGTATATCGTTATCTACATCTAGTAGTAGTGAGAGTACGGAGTCAGAGAGAAGTAGGGGTAGGCAATTTGACGAAGAGGGTACAAGTTTTGGGGGCATGACAAGTGGGACTGGAGAGTTGGCAGAAAGTAACTGGCCGCCTAAAGGCGGCTATGGGTGGGCGGCTGCCGACGTCCGCAACCAATCATCTTTGTTCTGGTGGTCTCGTATACTGAACTCCTGGTTAAACTGCAGACCTGTCATCTCGAAGGGCGTCAATGGGGACATCGTTTCCCTGGAGGGAGTTAGTGCTATCTACCGAGTATGTCATGGGCAGGAGGGTGCTACAGAGAAGTTTTTTTACATGTATATGTGCCATTTTTCTCAACTTCATGTGCGGTTACCGTTAGACGGTTTCACTATGGGCGTATTGCGTGCATTGAATGTGGCACCTACGCAGCTGCATCCGAATAGTTGGGCCTACTTGCAGGCTTTCCGCATCTTGTTCCAATCCTTATACTTGGAGCCCACTCCTTATGCTTTTTTGTACTTCTACGACACTAGACCCCGTCGGCCGGCTACTTGGCTATCTTTGATAAGTCGCCCCAGTATCAGCAGACTGGATGCATTTTCCCAGTCTTTCAAGCATTTCAAGGACGGGTACTTCAAGGCTGTCGTTAAAGAAGGAGGCAAAGCTCATTTTTTGAAAGCAGATGGGAGTACAAAATTCCCTTTTAGTTGGACAGGCAATCCTTCTCGGTATAAGGACATGGGGATGGATGAGTTATCGGCTGGTGATAAGGAGGTGGTGGAGATCTTGTTGAAGTTTGTTGATAAGTTGCCCACTAAGGGCCTAGTTAGAGTTTATAATTCGGTGCATTCGGTAATAGATATCGAAGGTATTTATTCATTACTTACATTGTGTTAATAATTCTAAGTTATTTTTATCCGAGTTATAATCTATTATTGTAGGGCACATGGTGCAATCTGGAAAGAAAAACTTGGCGCTTTTCCAATCGCTGAGGAAGGAGATTGATGAATGCGTATTTTTGCCCTCATTTAATGTTTAATTCTGGGTATTTAATTGAATTTGTGTGCTTAAAGATTGATTTAATTGGGATTTCCTATAATTGGGTTTATTGATCATGAGATACAAAAACATGTTAAAAATAGCTTTTTAATTGCATAAATGTTCTTTGGATATTTTGAGGTGTGTTAGTGCAGTTGCAGCTAAGTTGAACTCATGGAGGTGTGGAAATAAAATTCTTAAAGCTTTATGACACCTTAAAGATAAATCCAAGAATAAGAAATTATCAAAATCACAAAAATCCAAGCCAAGCATTGCATGAAGACGGCAAGAAAAGCTTGAAAAACTGAAGAAGTTTGGCTAAACTAAGAAGAGAGGAACACAAAAATTGGACCTTGCGATTTTCTTTATCTTTATGATAGAAGATAATTTGGGAAAAATATATCTTTACATATTTTATTTGATATTTTTAAATAATTATCTTATTTAATTATATCATAAAATATTGAAAGATAATAACTACCAAATCTTTTTAAATATGACAAGATCTTCTTGAATCTTTTTAGTTCCACAACAAACAAATATATCTTGAAGATATTGGATTATTTAGAAGATAATTTAAGGAGATTGCAAAGGGTTGATTTGGAAAATTTATACAAATACTAATTGGTGATAACTTATCATATATCTTTAGTTAATTAAGTAATTTAATTATATTAGATATTGATATTATCAACCAATTATATTTGTCAAATAGTCTATATCTCTCCAAATATTTTTTTAAATATTTATCTTTATCTTTATTTTAAAAGATATTTGAGAGATTTTAGCAACAGAAAAGCCTAGTCCAATTCCTATATAAAGAGACCAAGAGAGAAGCAGAAGAAAAAGCTCGGGACTTCGGAGTTTTGGAACCCTTAGGGGTGCCTAATTTCATTTTCTTTCTCTCTCTTTTCTTCTCTCTATTCTTCTTTTGTATTCCATGGATTGTTGAACTTCTTGGGTTGATTCCATTGTAATTTCATTATGGATTTTGAGGTTAGAATGAATTAATTTCTTTGTTCTTTTTATTATTGTTGAGGTTTTAATTCATCTATGTCTTTTATCTTTGAATCTCGTAAAAAGTAATGATTTTAAATCTATATGCATGTTGATCATATGAGTCCAAGGGTTTTTAAATTTAATTGAGACTTTACTTTGATTTTATTTAGAAACATTCATGTGATTAAATGAGTTTTTACCAATAATTGAGACTTTACTTTGGTTAAAGGTATTTTACTCTAATGAAAATTAATCGAGACTTTACTTTGATTAATTAAGATTTTTATTTGGTGAGGAGATAAAAGAATAGACATGATTAGGCATAGTAAAATTTGATTGAGACTGTACTTTGATTGAATTTACTATAGATAATCTAAAAGTTCTCACTTTTAATTGAGACTGTACTTTGGTTAAAAGTGAGAACGCCAACAAATTAATTAAGACTTTACATTGATTAATTTGCAAATCTACAACAATAATTAATTGAGCAATAATCTTTAGATAACCGATGATGAATCTATTTTGAAAAAGCAATGAAATCAATCTATTTTCTTTACTATTGTTTTTATTTCTTTTTATCTTTTAAATTTTATTTCTATCTTTGTTTATCTTAATCCCCTATATTTTTTATTTTATTTGACTAACCACTTTGTATAGTTTTATAAGAACTAATTTGTTAAAAATCAATTCTGTGTTCGTTGGGAGACGACTTTGGATTACTTTACCCTTTCTATTTTGATGACTACTTTCTTAACAATACTGAAGTTGTTATAGATAAGTAGTATTAATTTGAACGCGTCAACGACAACGTTATCAAATTTGGCGCCGTTGCCGGGGAACACGGTTAGAATTTTTATCATTTTAGTTCTTATTTTTATTTTTATTCTTTTGATTTACTTTTTTTTTTGTTTATCACTAACATTTTCTTTTCTCAATTTTTGTCCTAACATTTTTTTTATTTTCTTTAGTTATTTTATTTTATTTTATTTAGTTATTTTTTTAAGCATAGTTTTTGTTTGAGGAATTTTGTTGGGAAATTTGTAAAACTAGTTGGGAAACACTTTGGCTAAGGAAAGACAAGGTACTTAAGTTGTCCATTGAGACGCACCTCTCTTTCCTTGAAGTCTACTCAACAAGCTTTCAACTTATTTCTTTTCAGAAAACCTCTTTCAAATATGCAAAATAATTTTTCATACGAAAGTAATCAACATTGTAGTTTTCAAATGGATTACAATTGCTATCCACAGCAACCACGTGATTTTCAACAGCAAATTGTCACACCTACTTCTGCACCTGATATAAGTGGGTTAACCTTACGACAATTTAATGATCTATATCCTAGATCATCTTTTTTGGGATATGAGCAACAATATTCTGAGTGTCCACCTCAGCAACCATATGTTCCAAATAGTTTTCAGCCACAATATGTACCACCACAACAAGTTGAAGCAACCAATGGACCATCCTATAAGGAAGTTATGATATTAATGGGTGAAGTTATAGAGAAATTAGAGTCCATGGATGAAAGGTTGCGAGCAGATCAAAGATGCAGAAATATTGAGCAAGAGTGGTACGAAAATAAGCAAATACTGTCTGATATGTTGAGGGATGCAAGTAAGAACAACTTCATAGAATTACTTGTAACTGTTAATACCACCCCTCAACCCTATCAGACATTTCCTAAAAATCCAGATTTTAATGCACTTCGTCATGAAATCAAAGATGTGCTTCTGAAGTTGGCCATCAGAGTTGAACAAATGTCTGAAGATTTGAGTCAGCTAATGAATGATGCAGTGAGAAAGGTCACTTTGGAAGATATGATGAAAATGATGACTGAAATGATGAAGATGAATCAAGCATATCAGAAAGAGATGATGAATGCCGCCACACAAAGCTTGCAGAACCAGTATGAAAAACCAATAGTGGAATCACATCGCATTGATATATCTACTGATGGATATAATGATTTTCATAGTAATATGTCTACTGATGGACATATTAAGGATGTTGCTGAAGTTGATATAGAAATTGAAGATTCTCACACTAATGGATATGTTGATAATGCTCAATGTGAATATAAAGTTTTATCTATTGATGATATTTTTGAAGAGCAAAGTTGTGAGGACAAGACAATAGAGGAACCAAGTGCAGTTGAAGAGCCAACGATATTTAAAGATGCAGCTGAAGCATCTACTATTGCAACTGACTTGGTTAATGATGAAGCAGCAGATTCAACTACTTCAAGTGCAGATTTTTTCTCACAAGATGAGATTACAAGGATTATTGATGATCTGGTTAACTATCCGAATGCACCTGATGATGCTCAAGTTGAGTTGAAGCCACACACTCCGCACATCAAGTTTGTTGATGTGAACGATGCAAATAAGTTTCAGTGGTTATCTTTGTTGACATGGCTGTAGAAAGAGAAGAAAGGTTGCTACAACAGGTAAAAAGCTTAGATTCAAATTCTTTTGAAATCATTGTTGATAGAAAAGTTAATTTGCATGCATGTTTGATTTTGTTTCTGTTTTTAATTTTAAAAATATTAAAAAAAATTCAAAAATATGTGTTTTTGTTTTCTTTAATAAAATTGTACAAGCTGACTTGTACTTCATAGGATTAAAGAAAATAAATTTTGACATATGGCCAGATTGAGCCAGAAGTCACAATTTTTCGTTTCCTCTCCAAAATAAGTCAATCAAGGACATTTTTTTGAAATAAGTGAGGGGGAGACAGATTGTAGGTAGGATTGTTTTTTCTGTTTTTCAGTTTTTGTTTTTGTTTATTAAAAAAAATGATTTCTTTTTGAGAAAATTATGAAAGTATTAACTTTTTACTAAGTGAAACTTTTAAACAATATATCTCATAAGAATTCCACCAAAAACATTTCCCTGCTTTCAATAAAACATATTGACATTGGATTTTAAGGATTTGATTTAATAATTGGGATGATCATAATTTTGGAAAACTAAAAGTCATGTTGATATGAGTGGATTGTTTCTATGATTTGCTAATTGAGTTGATTTGAGAATTTCTTGATTATATCTTTTGTGAAAGAGTTTGACCTAGTGAGTCTTGAGCCTTAATGCAAAGGATGGACCGTCATGTGCCATTCCTATTTTTTTCTTGAGTGACTTGCTCATGTTTGTTTATACTCAAATATTTAGCTTAACTTTTTGGTTTTGCAACTTAGGTGAATATGCATGATTTGATATGAATGGGGCATTTCTTGTTTTTAGCTACTTGGCCAAATAAGCCCACCTTGATATTAATCCATTGGTAGCCCCTTTGAGCTTTTAAACCTCTTTTTCTTATTTTAAGCCTATTGCATAACCTTGAAAAGAAAAAGACCATATTCTACCTTAGGAAGAAAGAAGGAGCTAATGGATTGTGTTCAGGAATGGTGGAGGAATAAAGTGTGTGGGTGAGACTCACCCACAAATTAATAAAAATGGCAAAAGGAAAAATTGTTGATGAAAAAGTGTTGAAATAATTGCTTTCTAAAAAAAAGAGAGAGATCAACAAGCAATAAATGAAAAAATAGTTGTTTTTGAAATTATGCTCAATTATTCTTTCTATATTTTCATTTCAAAAACCCAAAAATCCTAAAAATTTTCCTACCTTTGCCTTGGCCTCATTATAACATGTAAAAAGTCCTCATGATCTTTGAATGCATAATTTTCTGAAAGTTTGTGAATATTAGAGTCTTGTTAAGTATTAGGAGTGTTTACTTGCATGGGTATTTTAAGTGATTCTGGGTATTTAATTGAATTTGTGTGCTTAAAGATTGATTTAATTAGGATTTCCTATAATTGAGTTTATTGATCATGAGATACAAAAACATGTTAAATATAGGTTTTTAGTTGCATAAATGTTCTTTGGATATTTTGAGGTGTGTTAGTGCAGTTGCAGCTAAGTTGAACTCATGGAAGTGCGGAAATAAAATTCTTAAAGCTTTATGACACCTTAAAGATAAATCCAAGAATAAGAAATTATCAAAATCACAAAAATCCAAGCCAAGCATTGCATGAAGACGGCAAGAAAAGCTTGAAAAACTGAAGAAGTTTGGCTAAACCAAGAAGAGAGGAATACAAAAATTGGACCTTGCGATTTTCTTTATCTTTATGATAGAAGATAATTTGGGAAAAATATATCTTTACATATTTTATTTGATATTTTTAAATAATTATCTTTTTTAATTATATCATAAAATATTGAAAGATAATAACTACCAAATCTTTTTAAATATGACAAGATCTTCTTGAATCTTTTTAGTTCCACAACAAACAAATATATCTTGAAGATATTGGATTATTTAGAAGATAATTTAAGGAGATTGCAAAGGGTTGATTTGGAAAATTTATACAAATACTAATTGGTGATAACTTATCATATATCTTTAGTTAATTAATTAATTTAATTATATTAGATATTGATATTATCAACCAATTATATTTGTGAAATAGTCTATATCTCTCCAAATATTTTTTTTAAATATTTATCTTTATCTTTATTTTAAAAGATATTTGAGAGATTTTAGCATTAGAAAAGCCTAATCCAATTCCTATATAAAGAGACCAAGGGAGAAGCAGAAGAAAAAGCTCGGGACTTCGGAGTTTTGGAACCCTTAGGGGTGCCTAATTTCGTTTCCTTTCTCTCTCTTTTCTTCTCTCTATTCTTCTTTTGTATTCCATGGATTGCTAAACTTCTTGGGTTGATTCCATTGTAATTTCATTATGGATTTTGAGGTTAGAATGAATTAATTTCTTTGTTCTTTTTATTATTGTTGAGGTTTTAATTCATCTATTTCTTTTATCTTTGAATCTCGTAAAAAGTAATGATTTTAAATCTATATGCATGTTGATCATATGAGTCCATGGGTTTTTAAATTTAATTGAGTAATAATCTTTAGATAACCGATGATGAATCTATTTTGAAAAAGCAATGGAATCATTCTATTTTCTTTACTATTGTTTTTATTTCTTTTTATCTTTTAAATTTTATTTCTATCTTTGTTTATCTTAATCCCCTATATTTTTTATTTTATTTGACTAACCGCTTTGTATAGTTTTATAAGAACTAATTTGTTAAAAATCAATTCCGTGTTCGTTGGGAGACGACTTTGGGTTTCTTTACCCTTTCTATTTTGTTGACTACTTTCTTAACAATACTGAAGTTGTTATAGATAAGTAGTATTAATTTGAACGTGTCAACGACAACGTTATCAGAGATGGCCGCTAAGGCCAAGGCAGCTGGTAAGACTGATGTTCCCAACTTGCAGGAGTCTGTGGTACAGGTGTATGTGCACGGCGGGATGAAGAGGAAGGGAAAAGACGTGAAGAAAGTGAGGGCGGCCTTGCTCGGAACGGGGTCGGCTAGTGGAGCAGGGTCGGCCAGTGGGGAGAAAGGGCCGGAATCTGGTTGGATCGAATTGCCAGAAATATCTATGAGGAAGGATATTTCAATTACCCTTCCAGATACCGTTGTAAATTCTATTGACGGCATGGATGTGGACCATATTGTGAGGACGATGGTCGAGTTTGGAAGCAAGGCTTTAGTATTGAGCCGGCGTGTAGGGTCTCTATACAAGAGGGAAGTGAAGGAGGGGGGCCGGGAAAAGGTGGAGGAGTTGCAAAGGAAGGTAGACAAGCTAGAGGAGGAAAAGGCTGCATTGGAGAAGGCAAAGGAGAGTTGGGATGTAGAGAGAAAAAGGTTGGCGACATGGAGGGTCCGCTGTTTGGATTTTGAGGAAAAATTGAACAAGAGAATAGGGGAATTGGAGGAAGATTATGACGATTTGAAGGATAAGTATGATGGAGTTGTTGGTGAGCTCGATGATTTGAAGAATAACATCATACAGGAACACATTAACGGTTTTGAGAAAGGACTACGCCAAGCGGAAGTAAGGGTGGAGGAGAAGGCGGCTGAAGAGGTTAATGAGGCAGTTGATGCTGGAGAGGTGGCAGTTGACGCGACAGAATAGGACCTTAACTTTTATTGATTTGAAAATATTTTAGCCTATATCTGTAATAACTGGTACATTATGTTACGTTGGTATACTTTGTGTTTATGTTTAATGCAATTAATGTTCTGTATGTTATTGTGTATGCCGAGTTTTGATAATATGTGGTGTATGTGTGTCGCGATGGGTTGTATGTTAAGGGCTTTCGAACCAGGCCGCTTACTTGGGGTAAGGTTGGGGAACTTGAACAAATTAAGCGTAAGATAAGGGTGTTCGATCCAGGCCGCTTACTTGGGGTAAGGGTGGGGAATTTAAACGAATTAAGCATAAGATGAGGGTGTTCGACCCAGGCCGCTTACTTGGGGTAAGGATGGGGAACTTAAACGAATTAAGCATAAGATTAGGGTGTTCGACCCAAGCCGCTTACTTGGGGTAAACGTGGGGAACTTAAACGAATTAAGCACAGGATGAGGGTGTTCGACCCAGGCCGCTTACTTGGGGTAAGGGTGGGGAACTTAAAGGAATTAAGCACAAGATGAGGGTGTTCGCCCCATGCCGCTTACTTGGGGTAAGGGTGGGGAACTTAAACGAATTAATCTTAAGATAAGGGTGTTCGACCCAGGCCGCTTACTTGGGGTAAGGGTGGGGAACTTAAACGAATGTGAGAAAAAACACGTGAAAAATTCGTATAGTTGAGAACCCTTCTTTTTATTTATTGAATATAGGTGCCTCATTAAAACCTCCCTGGCCAAAACCCTCCTTAGGAAAAAAGACCAGGTGAGGAAAAAGAGTACACCCAGGGTTACAAGTATTCGGCTCAGTACAATATACATTTAACTGAAATAGAATTTGAGGTGGGACACATTCCAGGTGTTGGGTATTTCTTCCCCAGATAAGTGTTCAAGGCGATAAGCTCCTCCTCCCGCGTCTTCACGTATGCAGTATGAGCCGTCCAAGTTGGCATAGAATTTGCCATCCTTCTTTCTTGCACTACTGGCCATTCTCTAGACTAAGTCCCCGATTGCGAATGATCGTGGACATAGGTTTGCGTTATACTTTCTGGCAGCTCTTCGTTTGGCAGCTAGATTGCGTATTTGGGCCTTTTCTCTGAGTTCGGGTAAGAGGTCGAGATGGGTGGCCATGTTTTGGTGGTTGTGGGTTGGGTCGTACAGTTCTCGGCGTCTGTGCCATAGACTAGGCTGAATGGGGATTCGTTTGTTGATGATTGAGGGGTGCATCTGTAAGCCCATAGTACTTCTACTAATTCTTCGGGCCATCGGCGTTTGGCGGTATCTAATCTCTTGCGCAGCTCCACGAGGATAACTTTATTTGCTGCCTCCGCTTGTCCATTGGTTTGTGGATGTTCTACGGAACTTGTGATGTGCTTGATGCCTAGGCCAGTGTAGAACTTGACTAACTCTTTGTCAATAAATTGTCGACCATTCTCTGTGATGATGGTATGTGGCACACCATATCTGCATATAATGTCCTTCCACCCAAATTGTTGAACTTGCTGGGCCGTGATGGTAGTTAGCGGCTTGGCTTCTATCCATTTAGTGAAGTAATCGACGGCTACAATTAGGAATTTTACCTGCCTCTTGCCGGGTGAAAAAGGGCCGAGAATGTCCATTCCCCACTTAGCGAATGGCCGTGGGGATAGTATGTGGTGTAGCTGTTCTTGTTTCTGGTGAATAAGGTTGCCATGTTTCTGACATGGTTTGCACTTTCTGACATAATCCTGGCAATCTGCTTCTATAGTCGGCCAGAAATATCCGGCTCTAATAACTCTAGTAGCCATGGTGCGTGCACCAGAATGATAA
Source organism: Vigna unguiculata (assembly GCF_037176805.1). NCBI lineage: Eukaryota > Viridiplantae > Streptophyta > Magnoliopsida > Fabales > Fabaceae > Vigna > Vigna unguiculata. The sequence goes on from NC_140802.1 coordinate 18,499,052, forward strand.
CCATAAATGTCTTCGTGTAGCTCTTTGATAATATATTGTGCTTGTTCTGCCGTGACATACTTAAGGAGGGGTTGGCCATATCCGCGTTTGTGGAGGTCGTCGCCTATCATGGTGTACCTGGCGGCCTTAGCCAGCCAAGTTTTGTCCACATCTAGGGGGGTTGCCGGTTTTAAGGTACTGGATGTAGGGGGTGGTCCAGTTTTGGCTTTGGAAGGGGGTGACGTTGTCAGCTAGGGCGTGGGTTAAATTTTGACAAGTGTGTGTGATGGAAGGCGTGGATAGTGTTTGGATAGGGTTATGCTGGAGCCAGGGGGTCGTTCGATGTGGTTGGTTTGTTGGATTGGGAGTTGTGGTCGTAGGCTGGCCATGTAGCATTCGCGTGCTAAGCGCTGGTCGCAATGGATGGTAAGAATGTCGCCGGACGAGGAAGGGAACTTCATGGCCAAGTGAGGGGTGGAAATGACGACGCCAAGGGTATTAAGGGAAGGACGACCCAGGAGGATGTTGTAGGATGTTGGCGCGTCGACGATAAGGAGGCGGATTGGGATGGTTTTAGTTTGGGTCCCCTCCCGAAAGACGGTGTGGAGGTCAATGTAGCCACGGGTGGATACTTGTTCACCAGAAAAGCCATAGATTGGCTCGTCATATGGGACCATGGCGGTGTCAGGAAGTTGAAGTTTTTGTTAGGTGGCCTAGTAGAGGATATCAACGAAGCTGCCTTGATCAACGAGGACTTTCTTAACAGCGTAGTTTTCGATTTCAACAGTGATAACCATGGGGTCATCTTGTTGATGGTCGAGGCCGTGAAAGTCATCATCTGTGAAGATGATAGGAGGCATACGACGTTTGTGGTGGGAATGGGTGATGTGGTTGATGGATTGGATATGGCGGAGGTGTCTTTTTCTGGCAGAAGAAGTGGATCCTCCGTTAGCGAAGCCACCAGAGATGGTGTTAATGGTGCCACGTAGGGGAGGGTCGGTAGGGGTGATGTCGGTGCGGGTCGGGTCCGGTTCTTGACTGGTGGGTTGGGCGGGGCATCTATCGTGATAGGAGTCATGTGGAGGACGTCTGTGATCGGATAGAGGGGGTGGCGGGATCGAGAGGAGGAGGAATGGTCGTCTCTACGGATGAAGCGGCGAAAGTGGCCAGCACGGACCAGTTCTTCTATTTTATCCAAGAGTGCTTTGCATTCTTCTGTAGTGTGATCATGGTTGCAGTGATAGCGGCAATATTTAGTCATATCAGCATAGGGACGTGTGGTTGTCTTGCGTGGTGGAGGGATTAGGTCAGCTTGTAGGGCCTCGTCGAGGATGCGGGAGCGAGCTATGGTAAGAGGGGCGTATCTGGTGAAGCGAGGTTGGCGGGGCTCGCGTGGTCGGGTATCAGGACGTGGGTTAGGTTGTGGGGTAGGGTTGGCAGTGGTTGCTGCATAGTGGTTGCAGAATTTGGTGTGGAGGGTTTGCATTTCCTACATACGGACATAGTCAGCTGCACGTAACTTGAGCTCGTGCATGGAGGTAGGTGGGTGGAGATAGACGTTGTTGGCGAAGGGGCCGGGTTGTAAGGTAAGGGCCATGCACTGGAGGATCATCTCCTGATTGAGGTGTGGTGTATGAAGATCTGCCTTACTGAAGCGGTCTATGAACGCTCTGAGTGGTTCGCTTTGTTCTTGTCTGATGCCCAGGAGGGAGATGGTGGTAGTTTGGTGCGGGCGGCTGCCAGCGAAATGGGTAGAGAACATGTGAGAGAGGACGTCGAAATTGTCGATGGAGTAAGGCGGAAGGGTTGTGAACCATTCTAGGGCAGGGCTCTCGAGGGTGGTGGGGAAGGCTTTGCAAAAGACTTCATCTTGGGACGTGTACAGGGCGACATGGGTGATGTAACATGATGAGGCTCCTCCGTCGCGGTGTTCGCCGGAAAAGCTCTCCCAATCGGCGTTCCACCGATTGATTCTCGCTTAGAGCGACGGAAACGCAGCGGAATGGTTCGTGTATAGTGTTTAGGATCGAATCTCACTGGTTTCGGAAACCCTAAGAGGTAAAAACCTAATTTAGGGTTAGGATCGGAGCAGAGACGAAAGGTGGGAGTACTCTCAACCAAACTATCATTCATCAAAGCTTGATTTTACATCATATGGCTTGCCATTTTATAGAAGGAATGGCAACCAAAAAGAAAATGGAAGAGAAGCAAAAAGGATGACGTCTAACACTTATCCTAACGGCAAGGGAAAGGGAAAACAAGAACTCGCACTAACCCTAAGGTGGACGCATGAAACGAGCGACCCCTAGCCCTAATGCGTGAAGGAAGAGTTCACGTGACCCTGACCCTAATAGCGGTGTGATCAAGGCTTGAAGAAAGATTGGGCTGCAGTTCTGGAAGGTGAGGCCGCATGAAGAACCCTAGCGTAAGTTTGAGACCTAGCGGCTCTCCAATAAAAGCTGGGTGTGGGTTGATCTGCGAAGTGGAACCCTAGCTGAAATGTTGGTTGCAAAGGCTGCGTTGGACACATGTAGATTGCTGCAGATTGGGCATAAGCCCAATGACGACGAATTATGAGGCAGCAGCACATAGTAGATGCGTGGAGGGGTGCAGAATGGTATTGTGTGCTGGATGCGTGATCTTTAGAGGAAATGGGTTGCGCAAGGCCGGATCAGGAACTGAAAGAAAGGTAATTGTGTGTTGCCTGTTTGAGCCCAAATGGTTTCCCGTGGAAAAGGATTCTTGGGCTGCAACTATATTAAAACCCACTAGTACTTATTCACATTGGCGTTAGATGCGTGAACAAAAGGAAATATTCCTGGCTGAATCCTAATCGAGTGGGCCGCACAAGCAACATGGGCTGCTTCACATGGCAGATCCGGTCACGGACAGAATTTAAAATGCAGGTGTGGTAGGTTGTTGTACATGAAGCATACGTGAAATGTGTGGAAGAGAATTGGGCCACAGGCCCAATGCCAAATACTTCAATAATTGGCATCTTTGAAAAGTGAGCTGCAATAAGCAAAAACAAGCCCCATTAAAACATGTTTTATTTAATTAAAAATAAAAGAAATTATAAGAAATTAAAAAGAATAGGCCTAGGCGTTGGCCCAATGCTATAAGCCTTATTGGGATCACATCATCCCATTCCCCTTGAAGAGGATCTGTCCTCAGATCTAGAGAGTTATTAAAGGCTCACAGCAACCAAAATAATGGTACCACCAGGATCAAAAACAAATCTGCAGTAGTCATCAAATAAAAGGGAATTAAAATCATAATGACCATGCAGTAAAATTGAGCAAGGACTATGTGAAAATGGGCTTATAAATTTTGAAAAATTTGGTATGAGGCCCACTTTACAAAAAGAATGTTTTACACTTTGACTAAGATGATTTTTGAAAAGAATTTTAATGTCAAAGTGTGTTTTGGCAAAACATGTTAAGGAGGATGAAATAAGGAAATGAGATGGAGAACAAAAATTTTGAAAAGAAAACAAAACAAAAGATTTAATGAAAAAGTGAGTAAAGTTTAAAGATGGGAAAACTCCCTTTTAAAATGGGATTTTCATGTAAGGAATTGGTGAAGAATTGATCACCAAATCCCTAACACAGAATTCTTTTTGCTCTTTCGAAATGCACTTTAACTCTACCACTTGTGATTGTATTTCAAGATTACTCTCTTGTTTTATTTTCTCTCTTTCCTCTAGTTCTTTTCTCTCATTCTCTTCTTTTGCTTTTCTTAGATTATCCTCTGTAGCCTTTTCTTCTTCCTCTCTTTTTTTCTTCTCATTTATCTCCTTTTCCTCTTGTTCTTTTTGAGCACAAGACTTCGCAAGCTCTTCTTTTTCTCTCATTTTTTCAAACTCTCGAAGCTTTTGATGTTTAGCTTGCTCTCTCTTGTATTTTTCTCTCTTTCTTTGTTCACTCAAAAGCAAGTCTAAATTGCGCTTAAAATCTTTTTCTAGTCTAGAAAACTTAATAATGTTTTGGATGAATGCATCCCCAATGTCAATGAAGTCTTCTATCCTAGCTTGTTGTGCTTTAGTAATCCTAAATGAAGGGGGTATGAAATGTTTCCACATGCATGTTTTTAATTCATAAAATGTATTGATGCATGATGTTCTCCCCTTTTTCACTAGATATTGCCTCTCTTGCCACCAATCAAATGCACGTCCTACAAATCTAGATGTAACATGCCTAAGAATGTCTATATGACTATATTTGCTAAACATTGGTTGCACCAACTTCTCAGTATCCCACATCCAATCTTTAAATGATATTGGTCCTATATCTTCCCCAAAGAATGGAATGTCACTATGAATGGTTTGATACAACTCATGACTACCATTATGCCTACCTAAATGCACACTATTATGCCTATCTACATGCATACGGCTAGAAGAAGAAAAACTCATTTTGAAACACTTTTGACAAAACAATTGTTCACAAAGTTGATGAATTTCTAAAGAGAAAGTAGTGGAAAAGAATTCTAGAGATACTCCCAGGAAAGGGAGGTGAGTCACATGGACAAGCTTAGGAACCAAGCCTTTCCTAGCCAGAGATCTCTAAAATGCTTTCACAAAATTTCTCAATAAAAATACAAATGAAACAGATTGTGTGAAAAACAAATTGACAAAGTGTGTGAAAAGAGCGAAAACTTAAAGACCAAAAGAAGGTCAACTAGGTGTAAAACAAATGACACCTAGATATCACGGTGACCTAAAACATAAATGGCAGACACACAAAACCTGGACATTAAAACATAAAACAGAACATATAAAGGCGAAAAAAACTTAAACTAGACGAAAAACCTAAGTGAAGATACAAGTGGCCTTTGGAACCCCTTGAATCTCATACTACACGTTTAAAACTATTACAAATTTGCTAAGGATGGGATTGCTCTAAAGCATTTTCCCACCTAAGCCAAATGAAAGGAAAACACTGAAATCTGAAAAAAAAAATTACACAAATTACCGTGACATGAAAAACAAAATTACGAAAGAAAAGAAAGCTAGACAATGTCTCTCTCTCGGCCAGCCTCTAAATAAATCTCCCTCAAGTGTCTTCCACTTTTATGGTCTCAAGTCCCAGCTCACTCCTGTGTTCCCTCGGCAGTGTACCTCCCAACAGGTTCACTCCCCACTCCACCTTCAAAAAGAGTCTTTACCTACACGAATTACCAAAAACAGTGAGTTGAAAGCAAAGTGAACCAAGAGCATGCATAGTCTTCCACATAAGAATAACAAAGAAGAAAGCAATAAAAGCTCAAATGGAGGAAGTGGACAACATCAAGTGAAAGATTGAATAGACAAACTCAAAGGATAGCCAATAAAGACAAGCAAGAAAAACAAGCTAACCAATAAAGAAGGCACACAAAAGAAACCTAAAGAAGGTGTCTAGAACAAGATGAACAAAACGAAAATCAAACAAGACGCAAATTAAGTTGAATCGAGAGCATATGCAAATGACATTGAAAAAGCAAGTAGCAAAATATGTGATGTTGTAGCACGTTGTTTATTCAAAGCACGTTATCAAAATATCACTTTGCAAACCATAATTACTTTTCATGTAATTTGTTTTTGTCATCTTATTGCCCATTCTTTTCACTGATTTCTTTCTTTTGCTTGTAACTCTTAAAAAGCATCAACAACAGCTCATAAAAGTTTCAATGTGCTACTGCCAAATCAATGATCAAATGCATATAACAGAATGCAAAGTTGATTCAACTTAAAAAAAATAACAATGGAAACAGACATACAAGAAATGAATCAATCAACCAATGGATATAGCTCAACAGTATGCAGCAGAATGGACACATATTGAAATAGCTAACTGAAACAAGTTAAATGACAGCAATTTGATAAAACAGAAACTGTGAAAAGAAAGCCAGGCCATAAACTCTACTGCACTGAACAACAAAGGCCAAATATGATGTAGCAAACAAAATGTACAACATTGATTGTTGTACAACAGGATATAACCAACGTAGTACACTACAATAATATGCAATCAATCAGCTTAGACAAGCATAAAAATCTGCCAGTTCTGAATCATCAACAAAGCAATAGCAGTAAACTGAGTAGAACTGGAATCAAAACACAATGCGCATGACTCAATTCTGCATAACAGAATTCTGCGACTGAATACTGATGCTGAAAGTAATGTGCACAGTAATGGAGTCATGCTAGTAAAACTGCCTATGCATATACATGACCAAGCTGGAGGTTCCACATATAGAGTCTGATATAAATCACAGCTCACATTGAGAGATTACTCACTAAATGCTTCGATCACAGCAATCCTTGGCCAACAGATGAATTTCCAGAGCAAGAACAGAATCAAACAGCACATGGAAATCAACATTAAGACAATAATAGCACGAAGAAAAACATGAATCAGTGGCAATATGCACTGCAGATAGTTGCTAATGATCTATTAGCCAACTCAGAACTCTAGAACACTTATAATAACAGAAACTAAGAATTCAAAAACAAAACAAAAATTGAATGAGATGCAAAACAATGACACAGTTTAAGCACACATCTATGGAATCACTGACATACAAAACGAACTAAACAAAACCTAAGACAAAAACACGAGAATATATAATTCAAAGCTAGGTAATAAAAACTGAAATGAAACCTACTTGACATGCATTTAAATCGGCAGATTAGAAGCTTAGGAGAAAATATCAGCAGTATTGATTCAAGACAATTAGAACAAGCACATTGAATCAATTTCAGCACAAAAAAATCCAGAATACAGATTCAGAACATAATCAATTAGATAAGATTCAAGCAGCGCATGAACAAGATCGGAAATCAAACAGAAACAAAGAAATAGCTGAGATAAGACGAAGAATACTTAACTCACGGTGGTCCAAGAACGAGTGGTTCTGAATACCACTTGATGAGGCTCCTCCATTGCGGTGTTCGCCGGAAAAGCTCTCCCAATCGGCGTTCCACCGATTGATTCTCGCTTAGAGCGAGGGAAACGCAGCGAAATGGTTCGTGTATAGTGTTTAGGCTCGAATCTCACTGGTTTCGGAAACCCTAAGAGGTAAAAACCTAATTTAGGGTTAGGATCGGAGCAGAGACGAAAGGTGGGAGTACTCTCAACCAAACTATCATTCATCAAAGCTTGATTTTACATCATGATGGACGTCCTTAGTGTAGGAGAGGAAGGAGATCCATGGAAGACACCAAAAAGAAGATGAAATGCAGCGGAAATGAAGATAAGAGCAAGAAGAGCTCTAGGCAATGGAGGTTTTTGGTGAAGATGAAGAGTAGAAATGGAGCTATGGTATGGAAGGTGGCTAGAGGAGATGAAGGAGAAGGTTAGCCATGTGTGCTCTCAAAATAATAGAAGAGTGGAGTGATCTCAACACAAACATTCTATTAGAAATTTCAAGAGTTAAAATTTACAAATGGTCTACTTTTGGCTTTTATATGTGAGCCTAAAAGATAGACTAATTCTTGGCCCTTAGATCAAGCTTGGAGGAGAAGCTTTAATCATCACCCTTGGATGGTGGCTTGGAGAAGGAGGCATCTTCCTAGCCTTTGGATGAAGACTTGGAAAAGAAGACACTCTCTTAGCCCTTTGATGAAGGAGGCACATGGGTGGAGTGTGGACTTGGCTCCATGGGATGCATGGTCCATGAGGTGTAGGAAGGAATGTTGACTTCCACTTAGTCCACCTTTGACCTTTGGTAGCTCATGGCCAAATCTCCTATTGGGCTTAGTCAAGCCCAATTTTATCAATTTAACTACACATTATTTGACTTATTATTCTAGAAAAATAAGGCCTAAACAATGGCCCAATTTAAATCTAAACTATGGTCTTCCATGCATTAACTCATATTTTGTAGATTTCTTTGGCCCATGTGAATAAAGTGAAAAGCCCATGATTGACTTGATCATCTTGTGAGAGGCCCATGTGGATCTTCTTCATCATGCTTCTAGTGATTGGGCCTCGAGGTGGGCTTGCGCTTGTTGATGCATTTGAGCTTAGGCTTATTGGGATCATATCACATCATATGGCTTGCCATTTTATAGAAGGAATGGCAACCAAAAAGAAAACGGAAGAGAAGCAAAAAGGATGTCGTCTAACACTTATCCTAACGGCAAGGGAAAGGGAAAACAAGAACTCACACTAACCCTAAGGTGGACACATGAAACGAGCGACCCATAGCCCTAATGCGTGAAGGAAGAGTTCACGTGACCCTGACCCTAACAGCGGTGTGATCAAGACTTGAAGAAAGATTAAGGTGCAGTTCTGGAAGGTGAGGCCGCGTGAAGAACCCTAGCGTAAGTTTGAGACCTAGCGGCGCTCCAATAAAAGCTGGGTGTGGGTTGATCTGCGAAGTGGAACCCTAGCTGAAATGTTGGTTGCAAAGGCTGCGTTGGAGACATGTAGGTTGCTGCAGATTGGGCTTAAGCCCAATGACGACGAATCATGAGGCAGTAGCACATTGTAGATACGTGGAAGGGTGCAAAATGGTATTGTGTGCTGGATGCGTGATCTTTAGAGGAAATGGGTTGCGCAAGGCCGGATCAGGAACTGAAAGAAAGGTAATTGCGTGTTGCCTGTTTGAGCCCGAATGGTTTCCCGTGGAAAAGGATTCTTAGGCTGCAGCTATATTAAAACCCACTAGTACTTGTTCACATTGGCTTTAGACGCGTGAACAGAAGGAAATATTCCTGGCTGAATGTTAATCGAGTGGGCCGCACAAGGAACATGGGCTGCTTCACATGGCAGATCCGGTCACAGACAGAATTTAAAATGCAGGTGTGGTAGGTTGTTGTACATGAAGCACACGTGAAATGTGTGGAAGAGAATTGGGCCGCAGGCCCAATGCCAAATACTTCAATAATTGGCATCTTTGAAAAGTGAGCTGCAATAAGCAAAAACAAGCCCCATTAGAACAAGTTTTATTTAATTAAAAATAAAAGAAATTATAAGAAATTAAAAAGAATAGGCCTAGGCGTTGGCCCAATGCTATAAGCCTTATTAAAATGCAGGGCCCTTAAGGGTGGTGGGGAAGGCTTTGCAGAAGACTGCACCTTGGGACGTGTACAGGGCGACATGGGTGATGTAACATCCCCTGGTCCACCCCAGTGCCATGTCAGGTTTGCAGCCCAATGCACCCCAACCTCTCGCCCCGAGTGTTCCCCCACTTCGCAAGGCAGGTTGTTGTCATTGGGTATCGAACCCCAAACCTTACCTTTAACACCCTGGCGAACCAAAAGATGTTAACAGTTGCACTGCAGCACAGCTGGTAACATCTTTTGGTTCGCCAGGGTGTTAAAGGTCAGGTTGGGGTTCGATACCCACTGACAACAACCTGCCTTGCGACGTGGGGGGACACGTGGGGCGAGGGGTTAGGGTGCATTGGGCTGGAGACCTAACATGGCACTAGGGTGGGCCAGGGGATGTTACAGGTGATGTAGACTTTACGGTGCTCGTTAGGGTCGGTTTCGCCAGTATAGCGGTCCAGGGTAAAAGGTTCCCACTAGGCCGGAAGAGGGGTGTTAGCGATAAAGTCAGTGAAGGGGTGACGGCATCTGGGCTGCTGGGGAGGGAGCAGGTGGGGTGGGATAGGATGGTTGATCATAGCAGGGAAGGTGGAGGTAAGGTTGTGAGGGGGGATGTGGATTGTTGGAAGGTATTGTGGATTGTATGGTGGAACATGTGTGGTGTGTAGGGTGGTGGGTATGTTGTAGGGGATCTGGGTGGTAGGGAGGGTAGTGGCAGGGGTTGGGGGTGCGGTGAGCCCTGGTTGAGTAGATGGGAAGTGAGGGGGATGGGTAGAGGGAATGGGTGTTTGTTGAGTGGTGGTGAAGGTGTGAGGAGTGGGGTTGTATTCGCTTTCTTCCTCTGTGGGCTGGAAGGCCGGAGACCTCGCAACTTCAGAGGTTTCTTTGGCTTTCCCCTTCAGGTTGGGATCAGCTTCGATCTTTCGCCTCAGGCGAGAGTTATCATGTCGTAGCGCCTCTATCTCGTCAACACTGCGTTTCTTCAGATCTACGAGTTCTTGCTGCATCTTCGCTTGGCCGTCTAGGATGGCGGCCAGATCAGGGGTGATGCCAGCAGGTCCTGAGGGACCAGCATCCGCTTGCTTGTTCACTCCAGCTTTGCTACGGGTGGAAACCATCTTCAGAGAAACACGGTACTAAAGGTGTTCGTCTCGTGCCCCACGGTGGGCGCCAATTGTTCCTGTAGAGAACAAATAAGATGAGTCAAGCACAAGCGTCACCTTATCATGTAATCCGTTATCTCCTCATTTGGTCTCTTCCCGGTTGGTACATGTCAGCTTGAACCCAGGAGGGGTTACCTGCAAAAGAGTCTCTGAAGCTCAAGTAAGTCAAAGCTCTCAAAAGGTCAAATCAGTGATTAATGAATACGTACCTTTAATTACTGGGGTCCATGCATATTTATAGAGCATTAATGATTTCCGATTACCTCATGGGTCGGGCCTTGACTTGGGCTCTAGCTTAGGCTATGAGTGAGCCTGGGCCCTAACCCAGGCCCTTAAGACCTATTAAACACGGGGGCTTCTATTTCACTAAGTTTATTGGAGTTGTCGGCCTGGGCTTTAATCTTACCGGGTCTACTGGAGTAGCCGGCCTAGACCGGCTACCTACCTTGACGGCTTATATTGGTTATATGAGGTGCAGGTTGTTCCTCTAGATGTATAGGTTAGAACCGATACAAGTTAGGCTAACTCGGCCTAGGCTGAATACTTGGTTGCCTTGGTATATGCATTGTTTACTTATTTGGTCGAGTTAGGCTAGGTGTGGTACAGTAGGCATTGCAAGAAAATTCAATTCTATCTCAAATCGATATATAATTTGCCCTGTTTCGAAAACCAGAGGAAGAGTTACGACCGTTTGAAGTTTTACTAAAAACATACAAAAATTTTAATCTAGTATTTACAAGCAAAATGTCCTAGGTTAGGTCTTCACATCTTCCTTGGCCCATGTGAAGTTCATCTTGGGCCTTGCATGCGCATTTAAGGCCCATTCCTCTTGTATTCTCCTAGCCATGGATCTTGTTGTTGGTCCCTTGGCTCGAGGTATCTCATCATCCCCTCCCTCTTGAGAAGGATTTGTCCTCAAATCTGTAGGCTCTGCTTCGTCATCTGTACCACCTGCAAAGGTATTAAGTCAGCAACATTAAAGGTGGCATGCACATCATAGCCTTCAGGCAAGTCTACCATATACGCATTATCATTTACTCTTTTAAGGACTTTAAAGGGACCATCCCCTCCCTTATTGTTGTACTTAGCATACCTCTCTGTTTGTTGTTGGATTTGGCTTTTAATCTTTTCATGCATTTTCTTAACAAAATCAGATTTTGCCACCCCTTCTTTATGAATAAAATCAAAAGATATAGGAAGTGGTAGCAAGTCCATGGGAGTGAGAGGATTAAAGCCATAAACAACTTCAAATGGAGAGATTTTAGTAGTCCTATGAACTACTCTATTGTAGGCAAACTCAATATGGGGAAGGCATTCATCCCAAGATTTGTGGTTCCCTTTCAAAATTTCCCTTAACATAGTAGACAAAGACTTATTAACAACTTCAGTTTGCCCATCAGTTTGTGGGTGACATGAAGTAGAGAAATTAAGCTTAGTTCCTAACCTTGAACAAAGTGTTTTCCAAAACTGGCTAAGGAACTTGGTGTCTCTATCAGAAACTATGGTGCGGGGTATACCATGAAGCTTGACCACATCTCTAAAGAAAAGCCTAGCAATGTTGCTAGCATCGTCCACTTTGTGGCAGGGTATAAAGTGTGTCATTTTGCTAAAACGATCTACCACCACAAAAATGGATTCAAAAACCCTTTGTGTTCTTGGGAGTCCTAAGATAAAATCCATACTTATATCTTCCCAATGGGCTGAAGCAACATGTAAGGGGGTGTATAATCCATGAGGCATTGTTTTAGACTTAGATTGTAAGCATGAAATACATCTATTACAATGCCTTTGGACATCCTTCCTCATATGTGGCCAACAAAATTTCTCTTTTAAAAGACCTAGGGTTTTTCTACCACAAAATGACCTATTAATCCCCTTTCATGTGTTTCTTGAACAAGGAGTTTTCTTTGTGAACCTTGGGGAATACAAATTTTTCCATCTTTAAACAAATACCCTCATTCACATAGAAACCTCCTTCAGGTCTTTCCATACATTCAACATAAGTAGAGGAAAACTCAGAATCTTGATTATACATTTCTGGAATGTGATCAAATCTAAGAATTTGGGCTCCCAATTTTGAAAACAAAGTGTGCCTTCTAGACAAGGCATCAGCCACCACATTACTTTTGCCTTCTTGTACTTTATCACATAAGGAAATTGTTCCAAGAATTTCATCCACTCAGCATGTCTTTTATTCAGCCTGTGTTGGCCCTTCAAATATTTTAGCGACTCATGGTCACTATGAATGATAAACTCTTTGGACACAAGGTAGTGTTCCCAAGTTTGAAGGGCCCTAACTAAGGCACACAATTCCTTATCATAAGTAGGATAGTTGAGGGAGGCACCATGAAATTTTTCACTGAAATAAGCAATTAGGTGCCCTTCTTGCAACAACACAACACTTATTCCTACACCGAATGCATCACACACTAGCTCAAAGGTTTTTGAAAAGTTTGGTAAAGCTAGAATGGGTGCATTGGTGAGCTTTTCCTTAAGTTGCTGAAAGGTAGACTCTTGTTTTTCACCCCAACTAAAAGATACATCTTTCTTGACAAGTTCATTGAGGGGTTAAGCCAAAGTAGAGAAGTTAGGAACAAACCTCCTATAAAAACGTGCCAAACCATGGAAGTTCCTAACCTCTCCAACATTTTTAGGAGTAGGCCATTCTTGGATCAACATGGACCTGATGAAGGATTATATTGTTTCCTTTTAAGAATATTGAATATGGTGTGAGTTGATTAAGAAAGCTAAGTGAAATCCCCACTGGACATTGAGATAGCAAGCTATCTAGATGTGAAGGTTCCTTTCAAAAAGCTCAAGAGAAGAAGATGATGGATTGATTCAAAACAAAAAGGAAATGGAAAGCACATAAACCATAGAAAACATAGAACAATTAAAGGAAGAAGAAAACATAAAATGGAAAGGAAAGAAATGGTAAAAATGTGAGAAGCACGCCACTACAAGGCTACGCTAGAAGCCATGGCAACCTTGAAGATTAGTGGATGTGTGTCGCCACTTGCTATGCAAGATAAGGCTTAAAAGTATTCACTCCCAAGGGAGGAAACTCTCACAAATGGTTGAGATACAAGAGTGTTTTTACTTCAAAATGTTCAACCCTTTTACATGTCTTGGAGCACCCCTTATATAGAATAGTTTAGGGGCCTCTAAGCAAATAAAAGATACCTAAGGATGTCTCTACAAAAACCTAACCCTAGCTTCTAGAAACTAGGTCAAATAAGGTTACCAAAATGAGAGACAAAAGAGCAAACTATGGTGTGTGCAAGGCTAATTTCGTTCTAGCACAAAAGGAGACAAAGAATGTGTCTCATATGTCTCCAAAAAGTGGCCAAAGTTTGCTAAAAACAAAGGAGACCAAAGGTACATAGGTATACTTGCTTCATGCCTTTTACTTTATGCTTTATGCCTTTGCTTTACTCTCTCCTCCACATCATTTATGCTCCCAATCACCATGCACCACCTAGCATCGCTTTCTTACTCCTAATTAACCTACAAAGAAAATAAACATAGATTAGCATGTTGGCTTAACTCAAGTAAACTATAGTCAACAAGTCAAATCTAGTCAAAGGTCAACAAGTCAACTAAAGTTGATTCAACTAAGTCAATTTTGGGAATCAAAAATAACAAACACAAATGAAAGGGATGAAGGATTAGTGAACTTCCTCTCTAAACATGCTTAGTCTTCTTAAGCATGTGTCTCCATCCTTGGTTGGGGTTAACCCTTCATCATCATCCCCTCCTTGGAGAGAATTTGACGACAAATTGTTTAAGCCTTTGTAGATAGAGCTTGACTTGATTTGGGGGAGGATTTGCACCTCCCTTTTATGAGCTTTTGTTCTATCCTTTCTAAGGGTATTACCCCTAGCTTTGGTTAGGCCATCCCTCTTTTCTAGACCATTCTTCCTCTGATGCTTGCACATTGGGTCTTCCTTTTGAGCCTTGGAAGAGAAGGAAGAATGTTGATGTCCATCTTGCTTTGGAAATCTTTTTTTGGAGGCAAGTAACACTTTGTTGGTAAGTTGCTCTTTTTCTTTTTCATATTTTCTCTTATCTTTCACTTTATTTTGGTCCTCATTTGCTTGATTGGGTGAGAGAGGTAGGAGTGTGAACTTCTTGCCTTGGAAGGAGAAAGCATAGATGTTAGCATGGCCATCATAAAAGACTTTTCTATCAAATTGCCATGGCCTACCTAGGAAAATATGAGTTGCTTCCATAGGCACAACATCACATAACACCTCATCTTTAAAATTTCCAATTGAAAAGTTAATGAGGACTTGTTGAGTTACTTTAATGTCTTCTTCCTTAAGCCATGATAGCTTGTAGGGCTTAGCATGAGGGATAGTTTTCAAGCCAAGCTTGTCCACAACCCTTGTGCTAGCCACATTTACACAACTTCCATTATCTATGAGGATGGGACATAGTTTGTCATTGATATGGCACCTTGAATGAAAAAGGTTTTGTCTTTGAGAAGGGTCAAGTTCCTTGGAAACTTGTCTTAGTTGGTGCCTTATCATTAACAATCCACCTTTAAGGGGTTTAATCCTTTCACTTGAAGAAGAAGTGTGGGAAAAAGTATATTTGAGGGAAGGGGGAGATGAATGTTCACTCTCTACTTCTCTTTTAAGGTTTAAGGCCATGGTTCTTTTGGTGGGACAATTTGAAGCTATGTGCCCATATCCCAAACACTTAAAACATTTTATAGAACTTGTCCTTGTACCTTGAGAAGAATTAGGAGTTTCATTAGAAGTCCTAGACGAATTAGTCCTAGGAGGTGAGTCTTGGGAACTTTTGAGTGGTCATTTATCATGTTTGCTTTCTTTATCTTTCCAAGTACTAGAATAGTAGTCATTGTATGAACTACTCCTCTTGGCCTTTTTTTTCTTTTGCAATTGAGTTTCAACTTTGATGGCCAAATGTAAAACTTTGTCAAGAGAGGAGTACTCATATAACTCTACTGAATCTAGTATGTCCCTCCTTAACCCACTCACAAATCTAGCTACCTTTTCCTCTTCACTTTCAAATTGGAGTCCTACTTTTAGAAGCATGGACTCTATCAACTTGTAATATTCATCCATACACACGGACCCTTGTTGAAGCCTTTGGAGCTTCAAAAGAGTCTCCCTCCTATAGTAGGAAGGAACAAATCTAGCGTGCATCAAATTTTTAAGGTCCCTCCAAGAAGTCGCAAGTGACTCTTGGTTAATATTGTCGATACATAATTGATGCCACCAAGTCATGGCATAATCCTCAAACTCTAAGACTACCAAATCTACTTGCTTTTGATCACTAACTACATAAATGGTAAAAATTTGGTCCACTTTTTGTTCCCACTCAATGTATATGTTTGGGTCATTTTCTCCTTTGAACTTAGGAATCCTTGGAGTTTGCTTCTCTTGTGATGGGTTGCGCCTAGAATGCCCTCTTTTCCTAGCCTCTCTTTCTTGCTCCCTAGCTTCAAGCCTTTGAATGTGCTCTTGGATTCTTAGGTCACTTTACTCCTTGTCTTTTCTCAATTGTTCAAAGTCCTCCTTCCTAGACAACTCCAAATCTCAAAGCAATCTCATCAATGTATTGTTTTTGTTTGGTGTAGGTGCATTTGATGAACTTGCCATGATTCCTACAACAAAAACACTCAAATCCGAGACAAATAAATGGATTAGAGGTTAGACAACATGAAAACCGAGACCAAATCCAACCCAAGTGTTTAGATCACTCTCCCAAAGTAACAAGGCAAGGCTAGCACTCAAAATCCACCAAAGGAGTGAAGTAAACACTTTTAAAAACTTGTTCAAAACCTTTCAAATGCAATACAAGTGATCGGCCACAACATCACAAGAGTTTCAAGAAAAGAAAACTACTAAGACACAACAAAGAACACCTAGTGACAAGCAAGAAAAGCACAAAAACAAGAAAGTTTAACTTCTAAGGAAATTTTGTTTTAAAGACAAAACTTGAACAAGACTAAAGCAATGAAAAACACTTTTAAAGACTCTATGGAAAGCATTTGAACAAGCCAAGATTATACCTCAAATTATGCATACACCAAGAAAGATCATAACCAAGTTAAAGCATGGAACTAATTTGCCAATATCACCCAAAATCCAAGTATAAAATTTGGTAGCATAACACCTAGTAAAAATGGCCAAATGGATTCACCAAGCAACACATTAGCTCTTGGCCAAACTGTTTTTGGTCATGAAAATAATTTTTCTTTTCAAAACTACGTACTTAAGATGATGAGAAGGATATTTTAGGGTGTCTTGAACACTTAGTTCCTTAAAAATTAGGTCAAAATCAATTTCAAGGAGCATGCTACAAAAAAAGGCATAGATCTCTTGCAATAGCTCAAATACTTAGAAATAACAAGAATAAGAAAACTCAAAGAAGCATATGACATATGACTCAAGCAAAAGTTAGACACATTTAAAGACTCAACATGACATACACAAAGACACAAACATGTAGCTATCATGCATTTAAACCCATGGATTTGAGGCTCAAAGTCTAAGCATCCAAAGACATGTTATCTAACCACATTTAGGAGTAAGAAGAGTAACAAAAGCAGTAGCCAAAACTGCCCAACATAACCTGAAAAACGTTGATTCGCGGTGATCTCGGCAGCTCTGACCTTTGCTCACTATTTCAATCATAAATATCTCCACAAAACTCAAAATTCATTAGTTCTTTTTTTGTTAGACTAACAGAGCTTTCTTTTGACATCAAGAACGTAATTTTTGGATCACTGAGCAGGTGCATTTTAATCTTTTAAAATCGTGAACAGTTTCTGCCAGCATTGTTTTTGTGTGCAATGGAAGTGGATTTGAACCATGCAAAGATAGCTACAGCAAGACAAGGTTAGCATATGAAAAACACCATATTCAAGATAACCTAGGCTCTAGATACCAAATGATGAAGGATTATCTTGTTTCCTTTTAAGAAAATTGAATATGGTGTGAGTTGATTAAGAAAGCTAAGTGAAATCCCCACTGGACATTAAGATAACAAGCTATCTAGATGTGAAGGTTCCTTTCAAAAAGCTCAAGAGAAGAAGATGATGGATTGATTTAAAACAAAAAGGAAATCGGAAGCACATAAACCATAGAAAACCAAGAACAATTAAAGGAAGAAGAAAACATAAAATGGAAAGGAAAGAAATGATAAAAATGTGAGAAGCACGCCACTACAAGGCTACGCTAGAAGCCATGGCAACCTTGAAGATGAGTGGATGTGTGTTGCCACTTGCTATGCAAGATAAGGCTTAAAAGTATTCACTCCCAAGGGAGGAAACTCTCACAAATGGTTGAGACACAAGAGTGTTTTTACTTCAGAATGTTCAACCCTTTTACATGTCTAGGAGCACCCGTTATATAAAATAGTTTAGGGGCCTTTAAGCAAATAAAAGATACCTAAGGATATCTCTACAAAAACCTAACCCTAGGTTCTAGAAACTAGGTCAAATAAGATTACAAAAATGAGAGACAAAAGAGCAAACTATGGTGTGTTGCTCCCCAATCACCATGCGCCACCTAGCATTGCTTTCTTACTCCTAAGTAACCTACAAAGCAAATAAACATAGATTAGCATGTTGGCTTAACTCAAGTCAATAATAGTCAACAAGTCAAATCTAGTCAAAGGTCAACAAGTCAACTAAAGTTGATTCAACTAAGTCAATTTTGGGAATCAAAAATAACAAACACAAATGAAAGGGATGAAGGATTAGTGAACTTCCCTTCTAAACATGCTTAGTCTTCTTAAGCATGTGCCTGCATCCTTGGTTGGGGTCAATCCTTCATCAGGATCCCATTTTTATTTACTACAAAACCTAAGAAAATAACACTATCTACATAAAAAGTGCATTTCTCTTTATTTGCAAACAAACTATTTACCTTAAGGATTGTAAGGACAGACCTCAGATGGTCTATGTGCTCATGCAAGCTTTTGCTATAGATCAAAATTTCATCAAAGTAGACAACCACAAACGTTCCTATGCACTCTCTAAGAACGTGATTCATTAGCCTCATGAATGTGCTAGGTGCATTAGTAAGCCCAAAGGGCATCACCAACCACTCATATAGTCCAAATTTGGTCTTAAAAGCGGTTTTCCACTCATCACCTTCTTTGATTATTATTTAGTGATAACCACTCTTTAGATCATTTTTAGAAAACATGAGGGACCCATGCAACTCATCAAGCATGTCATCAAGGCTAGGGATTGGATGCCTATATTTGATGGTGATGCTATTTATAGCCCTACAATCACAGCATATTCGCCACTTTCCATCCTTTTTAGGCACTAACCAAACAGGCACATCACTAGGACTAAGGCTCTTTTGAACCCAACCCTTCTCCAACAATTCTTGCACTTGAGACTCTATCTCCTTTATTTCTTGAGGATTTTTCATATAGGCTGGTCTATTTGGAAGACTTGCCCTAGGCACTGAATCTATTTGATGCTCAATTCCTCTAAAAGGGGGAAGCCCAATTGGCCCTTCCTTAGGGAATATATCCTCAAACTCTTTCAAAAGATTTTCAATTTTAGGAGGTAGACTCTTAAGTTCAAGAAATGTGGCAGTGCATGTGAGTGTTCCTTTACACAACAAGAGGCATGAAGGTTGTTCATCATTGAGAACTTGGTGCAAAGATTTTATAGTCAAAATGTTCTCATGTTGAATGACCTTGGGAGAAGGAACACCAGTCTCTCCCACCTCATATTCATCTTTAGTTACTATTTTGGGAGAGAGGGAGAACTTTTTTTTATCCTTTTTTCTCTCCTTTTCCAACTTCTTTCTCATTTGGATTTGATCCTTTACCACTTGGGATGGTGATAAAGGATGCAAGACAAATTTTCTATCCTTGTGAGTGAAGGTGATTTCATTGGTAAGACCATTATGCATGGTTTTCTTGTCAAATTGCCAAGGTCTTCCCAATAAAACATGGCAAGCTTCCATAGGTACTACATCACATAACACACTATCTTCATATTTCCCTATGGATAACTTGACCCTCAGTTGATGTTGGACTGTCAAATCCCCACGTTCATTAAGCCAATGCAGTTTGTAAGGTTTTGGATGGGGAATGATAGTCAAAGCCCACTTATCAACCAACCTTGTATTACAACAGTTGCAACATGAACCACTATCAACAATGAGAGAACAAGTGTTTTCTAAAATTTTACATCTTATATGAAAGATGTTCTCTCTTTGTGTTGGCTCTTTTGGAATGGGCTGGTTGCTAAGAAGTCTTCTAATCATTAGAAGGTCTCCTTCACAAGGATAGGCAATTTCCTTAGACTCATCATTAGACTCCTCACTAGAAGTCTCACTCTCACTTTCTTGCTCATCTTGGCTACTATAGTGGTCAACACCCCTTAAGATCATGGTCTTTTTGGTGGGGCATTGAAATGCAACAAGACCTCTACCAAGACACTTGAAACATTTGATTTCACTAGTGCGAGTGTGTGAAGATGTGCCTTCCCTTGGTTTCTCCTTTTCCTTGAAACTTTTGGAGGGTTCCTCTTTGACTTGCTTACCCTCCCTCTTTGAATTATTTCTTGGTATAAGAGTTAGAGTAGTCATTTCGAAAATTTTTCCTTAGAATTTGTTGCTCTACCTTTATGCAAAGTTGAACCAAGTCATTTAAGTCTTGGTAGGGCAACAATTCTACTCTATCTCTTATCTCAAGACTTAAGCCACTAAGAAACCTTGCAATGGTGGTATCCTCGGACTCCCTAATCCCAGCCCTCATCATATATAACTCCATCTTTTGTCTATATTCTTCCACTTTCATTTTATTTTGATGGAGTCTTTGGAGCTTATCCATTAGCTCTCTATGATAGTAGGAGGGAATATGTCTTCTCCTAAGCGCTCCTTTGAGGTCATTCCAATATTTGACGTCGGGACTTTGATTGATTCTCCTATCTCTTTCGAGGGCAGTCCACCAATACATAGCATTGCCCTGGAAGCTAAGGGTAGCTAAAGGTACTTTCCTCTCCTCACTTATTTGATGGCAAGCAAAGAGTTGCTCAACCTTCATTTCCCAATCAAGATAAGCTTCAACATCATCTTTCCCATAAAAGTGAGGGAGGTCTATTCTAATGGCTCTTGGTTCCCTAGGCTCTCTTCTTTCTCTTCTCAAAGGAGGGGGAGGTTTATAGAAGTTGTCAACTAGTCTACTATCTTCTTCTTCATAGTGTGTGACTAGTGTTGGAGTGTGGAAGTAAAAATGTTGAGTCCTATTACTCATCCTCTCATGCAACCTCTCATACATTGAGAAGGAGGTTGAGACATTTTTTTCTAGAAAACTTTGGTCTTTAAAAGAAAATTTCAAAGAAAAAGTAGATAGC
The DNA here is from genome assembly GCF_037176805.1 of Vigna unguiculata. NCBI lineage: Eukaryota > Viridiplantae > Streptophyta > Magnoliopsida > Fabales > Fabaceae > Vigna > Vigna unguiculata. Next base: position 18,519,588 of record NC_140802.1, read on the forward strand.
AAAAGCTTTTAGTTCTCCTCCAGGAAAGAGAGGTGAATCACTTGGATTGCTTACATACCAAGTCTTTCCTAGCCAAGAGAACTTGAAACTTTTGTACAAAACTTCTTAAATGAAATTAATTCAAAGTCTAAGTTGATACACACTAAACTATCAAACAAGAAAATTAAAAACAAGAAAGATTATAAGCTATATGCGACCTAAGTTTTGGTAGAAGTAGAAGGCACTTGGAACCATCAAACTTCACCACTAAAAGCGTTTCACTAATGTATAGAAGATGTTCTAGTTAGGAGATGGGATTGAGTACCTAAGACTCCCCCAAGACACCTAACTAGGTCATGAACACAAGAAGGAAAGCATTACAATTTTACAACTCAATTTGAATACAATCAAAGTGCACAAAATGTAAAAGGTCTTCTTGGCTTTGTCTTCTTGGCTTGGTCCACACAAGTGTTTCAGTCTTACACTTCCTCTTGATCTCACCAAAGAGGATTCTCTTTCGGGACTAGGTACTCCACCTCCTAGGATGCTACCTTAGGAAAATTAGATCACCTCCAAAAAGAAGTATGCACCAAATATAGAAACCAAACCAAAAGAGGTTAAGGAATAAAGCAAGAAAAGCACAAAATTATAATTGGTAAACCAAAAGTGAATAATGCCATGACAAACTCAAAGGATTACCAAAGAAATGACAAACTAGAAATAAGGTAAAGAAATAAGATAAGCACTCAAATGAATTACCTAATGAATGACACTAGAATGGATGAAAAACAACCAAAATAAGCTAGAAAATTTGCACTGAAATTTGATTTTTCACTCACTGCCAATCCAAAAACGTGAATTCAGGCCTCTGCTTCAGCTATTTTTCATTTTTTCATTTCTCAACACTTTTTAATGATTGTTTTTTTCACTTTTTCGTCTACGTCTTAGCTAAAAGAGGCAAAAAATTACATTTGGATTTGCACCGGCCAATGTTTTATGATAAATCAAATACAAATAGTGTGTAGTCAGATAGAAACTGGAACAACAGTAAAATGCATCAAAATAATGCTCTCAAACTCAAGTGATGGTAGTGATTCTAGTGTACTTCTTTTGCCACTTTCTTTTCATCTTTTCTTTTGATTCTTTTTGTCACTTGCTTGTATTCTTTTTGTGCTCTTTTTCTTTCTTTTAATAACTCTTACAACAGCTAGTTTCCACCACAAAACAGAATCACCACCACACTATGCTTGATCATTTGCATTTTAATGGAAACAAAAAGCACAAAGGAGAAGGACACTTAAAGGAATCAAAAGAAGATCATGAAACACAATGGAAATTGACTTTATGACATTGCTAAGATCTAAATAGCATTCTGAACTCAAAAACAAAAATGAAAAAGCACCAAAGCACAATTAATTGAAAGGAAATTTAGTGTGATTTACGGTGATGTTAAGCAAGCACAAGGAAAATTCCCACTAGACATTAAGATAACTAAGGTTATCTAGATGTGAAGGTTCATTTCCAAGGCTCAAAGAGAGAAGAGAGTGTTAATTTTTAAGGATTAAAAACTGCAGTCAAATCTGAAACAAAATTCAGTAGCACATCACCAACAAATTCAAAGAAAATTAAAAGCTAAACAAGGAATTAATGACATATATGGACTAAACATGACTCTAGACAAAACATATGGATCTTAAAATCAAAATAAACTCAAGAACAAAAGAATGAACTGAACAAAAACAACAAATACTCAATTAAAATGAAAAGTAAACGGTAGAAACCAAATAGAACACCTAAAGCACACAAGGATGGTTCAAGATGAAGCAAATGAAGATGAACCAAAGTAAAAAGACATTAATACTCAAAATAAAATGAACAAAAACAGCAAGACAAATAGAAGAAGTGATGAACAACACGGATTTGAAAGAAAAATGGAGAAGAAGCACTTAACTCACTAAAACCAAGGCTCATGATACCACATGATGGCTTCTTCTTGTCTCCATTGAAGCTTGCATGAAGAATGGAGGCTCCATGGATGGTGTTGGATGTGGAAGCATGAAGGAAAGAAGCTTAAGGTGTTTGGTTTGGTGTAGGTGAAAATATTCTTAGGAGAGGTGAGGCCAACTGCTAAGGAAGAAGACTAGAGTAAACTAGAGAAGAGTTTACTCTAAGGTGAGCTCAAAAAAGATTTGTGCACAAATTTGGGCAGCAATTCATTACTCAAATTCAAGCTTAAAAATACATCTCCTAAGCCTTCTATTTATAGGCTAAAATGAGACCAAGGAGTCTCCAAAAAGTGGAGGGAAAAAGGAGTCTAGAAAGTTGAATTTTGGAGCCAAAAAGGAGCCTGTGGGAGGTGTGACTTGCCACCTAAGCAAGTCACACTTGTCTTGCCATGGGAAACTAACTCTCATCCTTGGAGAGCAAGTTTGAGAAGCTTTTAGGGCCTTGCATGCGCATTTAGGGGCCTTTAAGCAAATAAAAGATACCTAAGGATATCTCTACAAAAACCTAACCCTAGGTTCTAGAAACTAGGTCAAATAAGATTACAAAAATGAGAGACAAAAGAGCAAACTATGGTGTGTTGCTCCCCAATCACCATGCGCCACCTAGCATTGCTTTCTTACTCCTAATTAAACTACAAAGCAAATAACCATAGATTAGCATGTTGGCTTAAGTCAAGTCAACTATAGTCAACAAGTGAAACCTAGTCAAAGGTCAACAAGTCAACTAAAGTTGATTCAACTAAGTCAACTTAGGGAAACAAAAATAACAAACACAAATGAAAGGGATGAAGGATTAGTGAACTTCCTTTCTATACATGCTTAGTCTTCTTAAGCATGTGCCTCCATCCTTGGTTAGGGTCAATCCTTCATCAACATGCTTAGTCTTCTTAAGCATGTGCCTCCATCCTTGGTTGGTGTCAATCCTTCATCAATTCTGCTAAGGTTCAACTCGTGATAGGATTTTCGTTTTTCCATTCACGCGTTGTTCATCCTTCACGTTCCTAACACAATCAAACGTATCAACCCTCGGCTAGCGTTTCTTCTTCTCTTCACTGCGCCGTTCCCTTAGTTGTTAGGGATTGTTAGCTAAAACCTTTCTCCTCTTCTCGCCATTAGGTATGTTAGACAGCGTTCCCATTTTGATTTCTGGTTAACTTCATCTATAAAAGGCAAGCCATTCCTTTGTAAAGATAGCTTAGATGAATGATAAATCTGGTTGAGAACACTCCCACTTTCGTCTTTGCTCAAATCCTTCACCTTAGATGAGGATTTATCCTCCTAGGGTTTCCAAACTAGTGAGATTCGAGCGTTATTCTCCAATTATAAGCCTTCCACTACGTTTTCCAGTCGTTTCCACCGAACAAACAACTACCGAAGACCGTCTCTATCGAACGAAGTACAATTTTCGCCGAACAACGGCGCCGATGGCCTCATCAAGTGGTATTCAGAGCCAATCGGTTCTCGGAGGTCTTCAAAGATGAATATTCTTCGTTTCTTATCTCTATTTTTCTTCTTATTATGTTTGATTCCATCTTGTTCTTGATCGATTGAGTTTTGCATGATTGTTATCGAATCTGTGTGCCGTAGTGATTTTTTGCTGAAATTGATTCAAGTTTAATTGTCCTGATTTTTTCTGAATCAATACCGTGATGATATCAAGTCTAGCTCTCTGATTCTGCCATTCAATGTATGTCACAGTTAGGTTTTACTTCCAATTTGATTACCTAGCTTTACAATTTTATAATCTGTGTTTCGTCTTAGGATTTGTTTCGTTCCTTTATATGTCACTAATTCCATAGATGTGTGCACAATTTTATGTGTGCTATTTCAATTTTATCTCCTAAAATGTTGAGTATAGTGTTTGAATCTGTGTTTTGTGGAGTTCTTTAATTGCTAGTATATCAATAGCAATTTTTTTGCAGTGCATTTTCCACTAATTTGTGTATGATTCATGTTGTTCCTGTTTAGTTATGCTAAGTTTGTTGTTGGTTGCCTTGTTCTGTTTTCAATCTGTGCTTTTAAGTTGTGTTGTTGTTCTGCACTTTGAGTCTGATGGCCAAGGATGGCTGTGATCGAAGCATTTAGTGAGTAATCTATCAATGTGAGCTTTGATTTGTATCAGACTCTATATGTGGAACCTCCAGCTTGGTCATATGTATGCATAGGCCGTTTTACTGGCACGATTCCATTACTGTGCACATCACTTTCAGCATCAGTATTCATTCGCATAATTTTGTTATGCAGACTTGAACCATACGCATTGTGTTTTGCTTCCAGTTCTGCTCATTTTACTGATATTTGCTTTGTTGATGGTTGAAATCCATGTTAATTTTAAAGCTAGTACCATGTTTTCATTCCAGTATTGGTGTGAGGTCTTGTGATTGAAACAAATTTTGCATAGCAGTTCCATGCTCCATAGTTTAAAGACTGCATCTATTTCAGTCTATTATGTTGTTTTTTGTGTTGGAAGCACTTTAGTTTCTTCATTTAAATGCTTTCGCCATGATCCTGTTACTATTTTCCCTACAGTTTTGGCAATATCAGTTAACTTGACACATTATATTGTGGTGTTCTATTTTCCTGAATCAGTGCTTCTAATATTTCTCCATTTCTCTAAGGTTGATTTCATTGATTACACTGATTTACAATAGTTTCCTAAGTCGCATATTTTTTTTGTGCTTGTTAGAACTGAATATTGCTATTGGTTAGAGCATCTTGTTGTTTTGTACTCCTTGGTTATATCATGTTGTGCAACAATAAGTATTGAGCATTCTATTTTTGATGTTTGAATCATCTATGTGAATTCTGCTGCATACAATTGATTTCTGTTTACAGAGTCGTTCATGTGCATTGCATGCTTTCAATTGTATTGGTTGATATTAGCCTCTGCATTATCATGTCATATTACTTTGAATCCTTTGTGCCAGTGCTGTTTCTTACTTGTTCTCCACTGTCTGACCTTGTTGTCTAGTGTGCCTGTCCTCATTTTTTTTAGTTGAATCATTTTTGCACTCCGTCATATGCAATTGACCATTTGAATGGAATTGGAAAACTACAATTGAGGTCAACTATGCTTTAAAAGAGAAGTTGCATATGTGCTCTATGTGAGTTGAAAAGCAAATCTATGGAAAAGAATATGATGTCAAAATCTGCATTGATAGATAATGTTTAACTCATCTGAGAGAAAAGAAAGAGTGCATCAAAAAATAGTTAATTTTGTGTTGACCATTCTTTTCAAATACAATGTGCATATGCTCTCGATTCAATTTACTTTAAGTCTTATTTGATTTTAGTTTTGTTCATCTTGTTCTAGACACATTCTTTAGGTTCTCTTTTGGTCTGCCATCCTTTATTACTTGGCCTTTTTCTTGATTGTCTTTGTTGGCCATCCTTTAAGTTTGTCTATTACATTATTCACTTGATGTTGTCCAATTCTTTCATATTTGAGCTTTTCTTATTTTCCTGATTCTTTTACTCTCAAACAGAAGCTTGACTTTGCTTGTTCTGTCTTGAATTCTCCAATCTCACTATTTTTGGCACCCTTGTAGGTGAAGTCTCTTACAAGAGTAGTGGAGTGGTGAGGAATCTGTTGGGGACTCAACTGTCGAGAGGAAAAAGGAGTGAGTTGGGACTTAAGAGCATAAAAGTGGAAGAAACATTTGAGGGATTCCTTTTGGGGATGGACCGAGAGGGTGGATAGCAAAGAAAACTGCAGCCGAGCATAGCATAGTTCTATTTTGGTTTTTGTTGTTTTTCATATCACTGTATTGTGTGGTGTAATTTTTTTTTTGAGATTTCAGTTTTCTCCTTTTATTTGGCTTAGGTGGGAAAATGCTTTAGAGCAATCCCATCCTTAGCATTTAATTGTAATAGTTTTTAAACGTGTAGTGTGAAATTCAAGGGGTTCCAATGGCCACTTGTATTTTCACTTAGGTTTTTCGTCTAGTTTATGTTTTCAGCCTTTATGTTTTATGTTTTTATGCTTTAAATGTCCATGTTTTGTGTGATTTGTGTGTTTGTCATTTATGTTTTAGGTCACTGTGATATCTAGGTTCAATATGTTTAACACCTAGTTGACCTTCTTTTGGTCTTTAAGTTTTCACTCTCTTCACACACTTTGTCCAATTGTTTTCACACAATCTGTTTTCATTTGTATTTTTATTGAGAATTTTTGTGAAAGCATTCTAGAGATCTCTGGCTAGGAAAGGCTTGGTTCCTAAGCTTGTCCATGTGACTCACCTCCCTTTCTTGGGAGTATCTCTTGAAATCCTTTCCATTATTTTCTCTAGAATTTGAAGAAAAAGAGAGAGTAAGACAAGAGAAAGAGTTTAAAACAAAAGAGGAACAGATTGAGAGAAAAGAAAGAAAAGAAATCATGCTTAGAGAAGTAGAGATACAACATCCTACAACTCCTTGCATAAACTTCAAGGGCATAATTCCATCTATCAACTCTTCTTTATTTGTCATTAATACTTTTGTCTTAGTTCTTTCTAAAATTATTTTTCCACTTTCATCATTCATTTTAAACACTTCAACAGAATTTCCAAAAATCATCTTTGACTTTGAGTTACCTTTTAGGTATCAATTAAGTCAAAGTGACAATCAGTATTTTTGTAAAGTGGGCTATGTACCAAATCCTTTCGAACTTAAAAGCCCATCTTCATATATCCCTTACAAATATCTTCTGCTTCCATTTTGGAAAGTAACAGAAAAATGGTTTGATGATTACTGCATACATATTTTTTATCCTGGAGGAATTCAGCTTAAAGAAACCTCTTGATTTGAGGATAAATCATTTTCAAGAGTGAGGGGATGATGAATATCACCCTAAGAGGCTTTTCATAGCTTGGGCCATTGGATAGGCCATTCCTTTTAATTTCTTTTATTTTTATAAATAAATGTGTTCTAATTTGGTTTGTTTTTAAACATTGCAGCCCATTTTTTTCACCAAATTATTCACAAGATGTTTTCGCCCATCATGGTTCTTATGTGCTGAGCGCTGTGCTAGGGTTCCCTATTTCACATTTTCACCAACACACGAGCTTCACACCTTCCACCTTCACGTGTTCTCAACTGCTAGGGTCAGATGAAGGGGCTACCCTCCTTTTGCTTATGCTCCATTCACGGGTTCCAACGATAGTGTTCGTTAGGGTTTCCCTTCCTCACCATTAGGTTTGTTAGATGCAACCATAGATTTTTCTTCCGTCTATTTTGCCGGCTGCCTTCATCTATAAAAGGCAAGCCATTTCTTTGTAAAAGTTTAGCTTTGATGAATGAGAGTTTTATTTCCCCTTTCATCTTAGTTCACCTTCTAGTAGAGGTATTCTCCTCTTAGGATTCGATTGAGTGAGAGTTCCCCACTGGAACTCATGTGAGCGTCGTTTTCTTTCACTTGCGCTGCATCATTCACCATTTTCGCTGCAAGAACGAGGGTTTGACAACGTTCTACCGAATCGGCTGTCATCAATGTTTGGAAAGGAAGCTTGTTCACAATGCTTTATTGTGCATTTGGTCCGTTGATGACAATCAAATTCGTCAAACACAACACATGGAATTATTTATTGTTACATATCAAGGTGGGATAGTTTTGGCAAGAGGGGTGCTCCATGGATTGCAACCACTGGAAAGGAACACTTATGAATATATTCAACTTGAATTTGATCCTAGAGGAAGAGAATTAGTTTCAAGTGTTCAAAAAATAAAGTCATTCACAAGGTCATAATAAAGTTATATTAAAACTAGTAGAAAAGTAAAGCCTTAAGATTCCGGACGAATCTTCTCGAAGAAGGAGGGTATGATATGAATCGCATCGTAGCTCAAATGGAGAAGGGCTAATACACCACTTTGTTGTAGTTATTTTTATTTTTATTTTTTAAAGTTTTTAGTTTATTTAAATATGGTGGAATTCATTGTAAAATTGGCTTACCAAATCATGTTTTGCTTTAATCAATTAAGGGGCTCTGGTTTAGTTTTATTTCAAGTTGTTATGACGACCCAATTGCAACTTAGCCATCCGCTTTTGGGCGACCAAGATGATGCTTGGTTGAATTGTTTTTGGTGAGTTTTATGTTGCCATAATTTCAGTTACAATCAGCCATTAATTAGAGGATCATTAATAGTTTTAAGTGGGATGTAATTTACATTTAACCCAATTATAGGAAATTCCAATTAAATCAATCTTTAAACACACAAATTCAATTAAATACCCAAAATTAAACATTAAATGAGGGCAAAAATACACATTCATCACACGCCCATCCATCAATACCCTTAGGAACACAACTTCCTTCAAATTGGAACTTCCCTTCCCAATGGAGAAGAAAGCCACATTGAACAAGTACTTAAAAAAAATGCCGATCTTTTCGCCTGGTCCACAGCAGATCTCCCTAGTGTACATCCAAAGGTGGGCTTCCCACAAGTTATCGATTTTTCCTAACGCGAAACCAATCTCTCAAAAGAAGCGAAAACTTGGAGAAAACAGAAGGCAAGCCACCATAGCGGAAGCAGACATATTAAAAAAAGTCAGATTCGTTAGCGAGGACCACTACACAACCTGGCTGGCCAACGTTGTGCTGGTATAAAAGTCCAACAAAAAGTGGCGCAGGTGCGTAGATTATACGAACCTAAACAAGGCCTGCCCACGGGACGCCTACCCACTACCCAGCATAGACAGGCTAGTCAATGGAGCTGCAGGACACGCCATGCTAAGTTTCCTAGACACGTACTCGAGCTACAATCAAATACCCATGGCCGATGAGGACAAGATCAAAACTGCATTTATAATAGAGGAGGCCAACCTTTACTACAAGGTCATGCCCTTTGGCCTCAAGAACGCTGGTGCAACATATAATCGACTGATGGACATAATTTTTCAATCGCTCTTGGGTAAATCCGTCGAGGTGTATGTTGACGACATTATCGTCAAATCTCCCAACCCGAAGCAACACTCGGTAGATCTAGCATAAGCCTTTGAGGCCCTGCGCATATTCAACATCAGGCTCAACCCCGAAAAATGTACCTTCGGAGTGGATGGCGGCAAATTTCTAGGTTTCATGCTTACACAACGAGGGATCAAAGCCAACCCCGAAAAATGTCAAGCCACAATTGATATGAGAAGTCCCACAAATGTGAAAGAAGTACAACAGTTGGTAGGGAAAGTAACCGCCATCGCACGCTTCCTACCGAAACTTGCAGACAAGACCAAACCGATGATCAAGCTTCTAAAGAAATCAACCAAGTTCGTTTGGGACGAAACTTGCGAACAAAATTTTGACTACTTGAAACAGCTGTTTACCAACCCTCCAGTCCTCACAAAGCCAGACCTTAACCTCCCTCTCATAATGTACATATCCGCATCAACGAACGTTGTCAGCTCAACGTTCGTCCAAGAGAAAGACAACACCCAACAACCCATATAATTCACCAGCCACATCCTCCAAGACCCTGAAACATGGTACCAGATGGTAGAGAAGGTAGCCCTTGCACTAATAACAACAACTCGACTGCTACGACCATACTTTTAGTCCCACACGATGGTTGTTAGAATAGACTACCCCATACAGAAAATCTTACAAAAACTAGACCTCGCAGGTCAGTTATCTTCTTGGGCCATTGAGCTGTGAGAATTCAATATCTGATATGAACCGCACGGGCCTATCAAAGCACAATGCTTAGTGGATTTCACCAACGACCTTCAAGAGCAACCTCCCACCCAGGACACCTGGTGGACAATGGACGTAGACGGCTCTTCAAACCCACAAGGTGCTGGCGTAGGAGTAGTATTAGAGGGACCCGGTGACATCGTCATAGAACAATCCCTACGCTTTAATTTCAAACATCTAACAACCAAGCTGAATACGAAGCTATAATAGCCATCCTCAACCTAGCCAGAGACGTTGGTGCCACGAAACTTCTGTGCAAAACGAACTCGAAGCTCACGGTAGGACACCTCAACGGTGAATACCAAGTAACGGACGCAATGCTCTCACAATACATTCATGTGGTAACCTCTCTTACCGAGCACTTCGAAACCTTCAAGATCAAACACGTCCCCAGAAGCAGCAACACCAGAGCTAATATCCTCTCCAAACTTACTAGCACCATAAAGAAAGGGCTTCTTCCATGCTTCATCTTCTATGCTTTCAATTTTTAATGTATCTTCTTTCATTTTGGTTCTTTAAGTGTTGTTAATGCCGTGTGAGTTTAAGCTTGAATCCAACTCTCTTCATCCTTTCATGAGCTTGAGAAATGAACCTTCACATCTAGATAGCTTGCTATCTTAATGTCCAGTGGGAATTTTCAAAAAGCTTTCTTAAACAACTTCACCATATTCATAACTCTAAAAGAAAACAAGATAATCCTTCATCATTTGGTATCTAGAGCTTTGGTTGTCCTTGAATATGGTGTTTTCATGTTCTAACCTTGTCTTGTGTAGCTATCTTTGAATGGTCCACATAAAAACAATGGTGGCAGAAACTGTTCACAGTTTTAAAAGATTAAACTGCACCTGCTCAGTGGTCCAAAAGTAACGTTCTTTATATCAAAAGAAAGCTCTGTGAGTCTAGTTTCCACCAAAAAAAGAATTAACGCATTTGGAGTTCTGTGGAGAGAGTTATGATCAAATGAGTGAGCAAAGGTCAGAGCTGCCGAGAATACGAAAAACAACTTTTTCAGGTTATGTTGTGGCAATTTTGGCTTCAGTTTTGTAACTCTTTTGATCCTAAATGTAGTTGGATAACATGTCTTTTGATGCTTACTCTTTGATCCTCAAATCCATGAGTTTAAATGCATGATAGCTACATGTTTGTGTCTTTTTGTATGTCATGTTGAGTCTTTAAATGTGTCTAACTTTTGCTTGAGTCTCTTGTCATATGCTTCTTTGAGTTTTCTTGTTCTTGTTTCTAAGTTTTTGAACTATTGCATGAGATCTATTGTGTTGTTGTATGCTCCTTGAAATTGATTTTGACCTAATTTTAAGGAACTAAGTGTTCAAGACACCCTAAAACATCCTTCTCATCATTTTAAGTACCTAGTTTTGAAAAGAAAAAGTGTTTTCAAGACCAAAAATAGTTTGGCCGAGAGCTTTTACAATGCTTGGTGAATCCATTTGGCCATTTTTACTAGGTGTTATGCTACCAAAATTTATACTTGGATTTTGGGTGATATTGGCAAATTAGTTCCATGCTTTGACTTGGTTATGATCTTTCATGGTGTATGCATAATTTGAGGTATAATCTTGGCTTGTTCAAATGCTTTCCATAGAGTCCTTAAAAGTGCTTTTCATTGTTTTAGTCTTGTTCAACTTTTGTCTTTAAAAACAAGTTTCCTTAGAAGTTAAACTTTCTTGTTTTTTTTTAGCTTTGCTTGCTTGTCTTTAGGTAATCTTTGTTTTGTCTTAGTAGTTTTCTTTTCCTTGTCTTCCTAGAGTGTTGTGGCCGAGCCACTTGTTTGAGCTTTGAAAAGGTTTTCATCTCTTTAAAGGTGTTTTCACTTATTTGGAAGGTTTTTGAGTGCTAGCCTTGCTTTTGTGCTTTGGGAGTGTGATCAAAAACACTTGGGTGCTTGAGAAGACCACACTTGGTCTCGGGTTTGGAATTGTTTGTTAGCTAACCTCTTCCTTGTCTTGGTTTTTGGTGAGTTTTTGGTGTAGGAACATGAATATGGATCCAATCTTGGAGGTAAAAGAAGAGGAGGAGTCGACCTCTCCTTATTCCCCTCCCATGGTGACTCCTGTGGCCCAAGAAAGTGAACAAATGACCTTTGCCAACATCTTATGTGAGATGGAAGCGAGTAGGAGAGAAACTTTTGACCAATTGAGGGCGGATAGGAGGCAAAGTGAGATCTTCCTACAAGAGCACATCCAAAGACTTGAGCTTAGGGAAGATGAGAGGAGAAGGAGGAGGTCCTCTTCCGAGGACTCTAGCCATGGTGGAAGAAGAAGAAGACACGACTATGATGGTGGTGGAAGGCGCAATCAACTCCCACAAAGACAACCTCCACCAATCAAGATTCCAAAGTTCAAAGGGGAGAATGATCCAAACCTCTACATAGAGTGGGAGCAAAAAGTGGACCAAATCTTCAATATTCATTTAGTTAGTGATCAAGAACAAGTAGATTTAGTAGTTTTAGAATTTGAAGATTATGCCATGACATGGTGGCATCAATTATGTATGGACAATATTAACCAAGAGGCACCCGCGGCCTCTTGGATGAACATTAAAACTTTGATGCGCGCTAGATTTGTTCCTTCCTACTATAGGAGGGAGACTCTTTTGAAGCTCCAAAGGCTTCAACAAGGGTCTATGTGTGTGAATGAATATTTTAAAATGATGGAGTCCATGCTTCTCAAAGTAGGACTCCAATTTGAAAGTGAAGAAGAAAAGGTAGCTAGATTTGTGAGTGGTCTTAGAAGAGAAGTTCAAGATGTAGTTGAGTTGTATGAGTATTCCACTCTTGACAAACTTTTACACTTGGCCTTAAAAGTTGAAAGTCAATTGAAAAAGAAACAAGAGGCCAAGAGGAATATTTCATACAATGAATACTACTCTAGAACTTGGAAAGGAAAGAAAGGATGAGAAACCACCTTCCAAAGACCACCCACCTAGGACTAATTCGTCTAGAACCTCCCATCAAAGTGCAAACTCTTCTCAAAGTTCAAGAACTAGTTCCATCAAATGTTTTAAGTGTTTGGGCTATGGTCACATTGCTTCAAATTGCCCAACAAAGAGGAACATGATCTTGAACCCTAAAGGAGAGGTTGAAAGTGAACATTCTTCTCCCCCCTCCTTTAAAAGTTCTTCCTCCCACACTTCTTCCCAATCTTCAAGTGAGGATGAAATCAAACCTAATGAAGGAGGTTTATTGGTGGTTAGGCGCATGCTAGGCCAAGTGCCTAAAGAATTTGAAAACCAAAGAGAAAATATTTTTCACTCAAGGTGCCAAATCAACAACAAAACTTGCTCCCTCATAATTGATAGTGGAAGTTGTGTTAATGTGGCTATCACAAGGGTTGTGGACAAGCTTGGCTTGAAAACCATCCCTCATGCCAAACCCTATAAGCTTTCTTGGCTTAGTGAGGAATGTGAGATTAAAGTGGACAAACAAGTCCTTATTAACTTCTCCATTGGAAACTACAAAGATGAGGTATTATGTGACTTAGTGCCCATGGAAGCAACCCACATTTTATTAGGAAGGCCATGGCAATTTGATAGAAAAGCTTTTCATGATGGTGATGCCAACAAATTTACCTTTAGCTTCCAAGGAAAAAAGATCACATTACTACCTCTTTCACCAAGAGAAGTCAATGAGGACAAATTGCAAATGATAAAGAAAAGAAAAGAAGAGAAGGCGCAAAAGAAGGCGCAAGGGCATGGCAATGAGTCCAAGAAGAGCATGATCACCCTCAAAGGGGTGAAGAAGGTAATGCTTGCCCAAAAACCCATCTTCCTAGCTTATCCTAGTGAATCTTCCCCCTCCTTCCAAAACCTTCACTCTAGATGTCCCTTAGACTTGTCATTAGTCTTAGATGAGTTCAAAGATGTTTTTCAAGAACCTCCAAAGGGTCTCCCACCCCTAAGAGGTATAGAACACCAAATTGATTTCATACAAGGCTCATCTTTGCCTAATAGGCCAGCCTATAGGACTAGTCCCGAGGAGGCTAAGGAAATTCAAAAACAAGTGAATGAGTTGTTAGAAAAAGGCGTGGGTGCAACATAGCATGAGTCCTTGTTCAATGCCCGTGATTCGTGTCCCCAAAAAGGATGGAACATGGAGAATATGCATAGATTGTAGGGCTATCAACAACATAACAATCAAGTATAGGCATGCTATTCCTAGATTAGATGATTTGATTGATGAGTTACATGGTGCAACCATATTTTCCAAAATAGACTTGAAGAGTGGGTGCAATCAAATTAGAATCAAAGAAGATGATGAATGGAAAACCTCTTTCAAGACTAAGTTTGGATTATATGAGTGGTTAGTCATGCCTTTTGGCTTGACCAATGCACCTAGTACATTCATGAGACTCATGCACCATGTTCTTAGAGAGTTCTTAGGGAAGTTTGTTATGGTGTACTTTGATGACATTCTCATTTATAGTATGTCTCAAGATGACCACTTGCATCATTTAAGGAGTGTGTTAGAGACCTTAAGGAAGGCATCCTTGTATGGTAACATGGAGAAATGTGTGTTTGGGTTGGATCATGTGATCTTCCTAGGTTTCAAAATAAATCAACATGGGGTCCATGTGGACCAAGAAAAAGTGATGGCCATCAAGGATTGGCCTCCCCCAAAGAATGTAAATGAGCTTAGGTCTTTCCATGGGTTGGCTAGTTTTTATAGGAGGTTTGTGCCAAACTTTAGCACCATAGTCGCCCCTCTCAATGAATTGGTCAACAAAGGTATGGTCTATAAGTGGGGCAAAGATCAAGAAAAGGCTTTTGAAACTTTAAAACAAAAATTGATCAATGCACCACTCTTAGCCCTCCCTAACTTCTCCAAAACTTTTGAAATTGAGTGTGATGCATCCAATGTAGGCATTGGGGTCGTGCTTCTCCAAGAAGGGCACCCCATAGCCTATTATAGTGAGAAACTCAAGGGGAGTCACATCAACTACTCCACCTATGACAAAGAGCTTTATGCTCTTGTGAGAACTTTGCAAACTTGGCAACATTGTCTTCTTTCAAAGGAGTTTGTGATACATAGTGACCATGAGTCACTCAAATTTTTTAAAAGCCAAGGCAAGTTAAACAACAGACATGCTAGGTGGGTAGAGTTCTTAGAGCAATTCCTATATGTGATCAAACATAAACAAGGAAAGGCTAACATTGTGGCGGATGCACATTCAAAAAGGCATTCCCTCCTTTAAATTCTTGAAACTAAATTTCTTAGTTTTGATCATATTAAGGAATTGTATCCAAGGGATGTTGATTTCTCCTCCGTTCTTAGTGAGTGCCACCAAGGGGCTTACAAAGACTTTTACCTTCTCAATCAATATCTTTTCAAAGGTAAGAGACTTTCCATTCCCCAAGGTTCCTTAAGAGCCTCACTCATTAGAGAGGCACATGAGAGAGGATTAATGGGACATTTTGGGCCAAACAAGACTTTGGAAGTCTTGAAAGAACACTTCTATTGGCCTCACATGAGGAAGCATGTAGATAGGCATTGAAAAAGTTGCATAGCATGCATGAAAGCCAAGTCTAGAGACTTTCCATTCCCCAAGGTTCCTTAAGAGCCTCACTCATTAGAGAGGCACATGAGAGAGGATTAATGGGACATTCCAAGGGGCTTACAAAGACTTTTACCTTCTCAATCAATATCTTTTCAAAGGTAAGAGACTTTCCATTCCCCAAGGTTCCTTAAGAGCCTCACTCATTAGAGAGGCACATGAGAGAGGATTAATGGGACATTTTGGGCCAAACAAGACTTTGGAAGTCTTGAAAGAACACTTCTATTGGCCTCACATGAGGAAGCATGTAGATAGGCATTGAAAAAGTTGCATAGCATGCATGAAAGCCAAGTCTAGAGTCCAACCCCATGGTCTTTACACTCCCTTGCCTATCCCTTCCAAGCCTTGGGTTGACATATCTATGGATTTTGTCTTAGGCCTCCCAAGGACTAAAAAATGTAGGGAATCCATTTTTGTGGTGGTGGATAGGTTCTCTAAGATGGCCCATTTCATTCCTTGCCATAAGATTGATGATGCAACTTATATTGCTAATCTTTTTTTTCAAGGAAGTGGTAAGACTACATGGCCTACCTAGGTCCATTGTAAGTGATAGGGACTCCAAGTTCCTAAGCCATTTTTGGAGAACCTTGTGGGGTAAACTTGGCACCAAGCTTCTTTTCTTCACCACTTGCCATCCCCAAAGTGATGGCCAAACCGAGGTGGTTAATAGAACCCTAGGGCAAATGCTAAGATGTATGATAGTGCAAAACATTAGAGAGTGGGAGGAACTTTTTCCCCACATAGAGTTTGCCTACAATAGGGTTATGCATTCCACTACTTCTCATTCCCCTTTTGAGGTTGTGTATGGGTTTAATCCCCTAACTCCCTTAGACCTCCTTCCCCTTCCCACTCATGAGGCATGGACTTGCCAAGATGGTGAGGCCAAAGCCAAGTACATCCAAGACATGCATTCACAAGTCAAGGAAACCATTGAGAGGAGAGTTAAGAAAACAACAAGAGGATGGTAATAAGGGAAGAAAGGAAGTCATGTTCCAAGAGGGAGATTGGGTTTGGCTTCACTTGAGAAAGGAGAGATTCCCTACTCAAAGGAAGTCTAAGCTCCTCCCTAGAGGGGATGGCCCCTTTCAAGTCATTAGGAGAATTAACAACAATGCTTATGAGTTAAACTTACCCCCAAGCTATAACATAAGTAACTCATTCAATGTTTGTGACCTTTCTCCTTTTGATGTAGGGTTTAAGAATTCGTGGTCGAATTCTCTCCAAGAAGGGGAGGATGATGAAGGCGTGATCACCTCCTTAGAAGCTCCCTCAAGAAGGATCACTAGAAGCATGTCTAGAGGGGAGTCTTCTATTCCATCACCTTTATCTTTGTTTTGCATTACTTTAGTTTGAATTCCCTAAGTTGGTTTCTAGTTGACTTATTTTGGTTGACTTATTGAATTTGATCAAAAGTTGACATTTGACCAATATTAGATTAACTTCAACCAACATGATAATCCCTGTTTTTCTTGTTTTGTAGGTAATTAATAAAAAGTAGAGCATGACTAGGTGGCACTTGGTGATTGGAGCACTTGGATGAAGTGGAAGAGATAGGAAAGCAAAAAGCATAAAGCAAAAGCAAAAGTAGACATGTACCTTGTCTCCTTTTACCTTTGTGGTTTATGCCTTAGAAGGTGATGTGATCCCAACAAGGCTTATAGCTTGGGTCAACGCCTAGGCCCAAATCATGCTCAAGGCCCAATACATGGCCCACATTCACCTTCAAGCCCAAGCCCATCAAGAGGCCCAATAACAAGGAGCATGCTCAAAAAGATCCAATTAGGCTTCATTCAAGATGGCCTAAACCCACTTGGGCTTCTCACACTCTTCACATTGGCCAAAGAAGATATGAAGATTTGAAGAGGTGTATCAAAGAGTAATAGAATAGCAATAAGATTGGCCCATTGTTTAGGCCTTACTTTCTAGAATAATAACTCAAAGTATGAGTAGTTCAATTGATAAAATTGGGCTTGACTAAGCCCAATAGGAGATTTGGCCATGAACTATCAAAAGAGCCAAGGTGGACTAAGTGAAAGTCAACACTTCTTCCTACACCTCATGGATCCAAAGCATCCAAGGGTTAGGAATGCTTCCTCCTTTTCCAAGGCATCATCCAATGGCCAAGATCAAGCCTCCTTCTCCAAGATTAATCTAAGGGCCAAGATCAAGGCCCACTCCATCCAATGGCTCTCCTTTCTCATGTGTTAATGGCTTCATATAAAAGCCAAAATTTCACTCATTTGTAGACACTCTTGAAATTTTATGCAATAGATGCAACTTGAGTTGAGAGCACTCCTCCCTCTATTGCCTTTGAGAGTCACCACTTAATAGAGATTTCCTCTCTCTACCTCTAGCCACCTTTCTTAGGCTAGCATAGATTAGGAAATCCTATCACCTCTTTCACCTTCCATTGCTTGCAAGTGCCTTCCAACTTGCCTCCATTCCTTCATCCATTTCCGCTGCCCATGGAGCTCTTCATGCTCCTTTGGAGCTCCACCATAATGGTATCAAGAGCCATCAAACCATGGTCTCTCAAGGTTTGGTAAGGTTCTTTCCTAGTCTTGTGTTTCCTTCATTTTCCGTCTTGTTCTCATCTTCTTCTTCTTCTTCTTTGTTTTTCTTTCACATTTACCATTCATTATCTATTATATTGTGTTTCTCCATTGATTCCATGCAACTATGAGACTACAAGAGTGTTCTACACTCTATGATGGACGTCCTTGGTGTAGGAGAGGAAGGAGATCCATGGAAGACACCAAAAAGAAGATGAAATGCAGCGGAAATGAAGATAAGAGCAAGAAGAGCTCTAGGCAATGGAGGTTTTTGGTGAAGATGAAGAGTAGAAGTGGAGCTATGGTATGGAAGGTGGCTAGAGGAGATGAAGGAGAAGGTTAGCCATGTGTGCTCTCAAAATAATAGAAGAGTGGAGTGATCTCAACACAAACATTCTATTAGAAATTTCAAGAGTTAAAATGTACAAATGGTCTACTTTTGACTTTTATATGTGAGCCTAAAAGCTAGACTAATTCTTAGCCCTTAGATCAAGCTTGGAGGAGAAGCTTTAATCATCACCCTTGGATGGTGGCTTGGAGAAGGAGGCATCTTCCTAGCCTTTGGATGAAGACTTGGAAAAGAAGACACTCTCTTAGCCCTTGGATGAAGGAGGCACATGGGTGGAGTGTGGACTTGGCTCCATGGGATGCATGATCCATGAGGTGTAGGAAGGAATGTTGACTTCCACTTAGTCCACCTTTCACCTTTGGTAGCTCATGGCCAAATCTCCTATTGGGCTTAGTCAAGCCCAATTTTATCAATTTAACTACACATTATTTGACTTATTATTCTAGAAAAACAAGGCCTAAACAATGGCCCAATTTAAATCTAAGCTATGGTCTTCCATGCATTAACTCATATTTTGTAGATTTCTTTGGCCCATGTGAATAAAGTGAAAAGCCCATGATTGACTTGATCATCTTGTGAGAGGCCCATGTGGATCTTCTTCATCATGCTTCTAGTGATTGGGCCTCGAGGTGGGCTTGTGCTTGTTGATGCATTTGAGCTTAGGCTTATTGGGATCACATCATCCCCTCCCCCTTGAAGAGGATTTGCCCTCAAATCTTGGTGTTCATCATCCATGGATCCTACAAAAGGAATTAAATGAGATATATTGAAAGTGGAATGAACACCATACTGATAAGTAGGAGGATATCTAAAGTAGAGGACAAAAGAAGATCTTGTTGTATTGTTGAAAGTTACTTGAAGATGAACAAGATCTACTTCACAAAAATAATTTTGTGTACTTTGAGTTGTCTTAAACCTAGTAGGCAACATTAACTCAAAGTTTGATTTTGCAAAATCTTTTGAGGAGTTTAAAACAATGGGAAGGGAAATTGGCTTGAAAAACTTAGCAAAAGTAAATATTGGTTTGAAGAAATGAGAATGATTGATGAAATGAGAAGAGTTAAAAGATTTGAGCACTCCCTTTAAAATTCCTGATTCAATGAGAATTGTGGGGTTTGGAGGTGCCTTTAGTAGCACTCCTTTGTTGAGTAGGATTTCTTCTTCCTCTTTCTCTTTCTTTTACTAGCTTTCCTTTACATTTCAGCACCATTTTTTTTACTTCCATTGTGTTTCTTGTCATTTTTATTCGGTGATTCTTTTTTCTTTTCAATTTCCACCGTTCAAGTTGTGTTCTATGTCTTGTTCATGCTTTCTTTTACATGTTTCTTCAATTTTCCACCGTTTACATTCATTCTCTGCACTTGCTTGAGTGAAACCGTGCCAAACTCCACTCCAAAACGCAATGAAGCTTCATGCTATGCGTGTGGTTGTTTGAGTCAGCTTTCCTCACTGTTTTAATGCCATTTCACCGATTGGTTTGTGCCTTAGAGTGTCCTAAGATGTTCATCATCATCTATGCTTGATTCTAGATCATAATCAAGCTCCAAATCGAATTGATTTGTCTATTGAACATCTTCCTCTTTCACTCTGCTTTTGCTTCTGTTTTCAACTTTTTTCCACTACACACCTTCTGTTTGAGAAGTGTCACGAGTGACCCAGTGCACCAAATTTTAAGCTGATTGTTTCTTCGAAAAGCTAAGTCATAGACGAAAATTCTCCAACAAGAATCATTCAATTATGTTGAGAATTGAATTCTATACAAATTTTTGAAGTAGAGGCAACTTTCTGCGTTTTTCAGTGCCAGTTTGCTGCTGTTTTCACTTGTGTCCTGACGCACACTATTCTTGTGTGATTTAACTGTAACGATTCATTGCACCGAATCACCTTATGATTTTTGCCTAATTTTCTTAACATCTGGACGAAAAAGTAGCAAAAAGAATCATTCAAATATGTCCAGTACAAAAAATATGAAAAATCGTCAAAGTTAAGGCATCTGTCAGCGTTTTCTGGTGTTGTGTTTTTGGGAAAATCACTATTTAGTGCGTTTTTGGTGTGTTTTGCTTCAGAATTTCAGTGCTCTTGGTCTATACATTTGCTTGTTTATGTGTGTATTCAATATTGCCATCAATTTATTTCATTTGGAGTGGATTACTTTCCTCACATTGGCATACATGCAATGAATACCATAAGCATTTTATGAGCACTGCAGTTTCTGTTTTTGGTTTTTACTCTATTCTAGTTCCGTTTTAGGATTTCTTTTGTTGTGCTTTCCTTTCTTTCAAGCCTTAATTTCTTGCTTGTCCTTGTTTTTGGCTATTCAATTCAGTCTTGTCAAATCATATTCAATGTGGTTTAGCTTTCTTAATTAGCTTTTCTTGTGTTATACATTTCAATTGGCAAGTAATGTTGGCTTCAATGCTCTTGATTGTGGATTAAGTGATTTTGTTTTCCAAATTGGTTGCTAGTCTAAGGTAGCATTTTAGGTGGTGGTTGAGAAGTAAAACTCTAGAGAGTGTGCTTGAATTCTTCCTCTCACCTTCACCATATTTTGGAAAGTTTGGAGCCATCAATTTCTTGCTTGAGTGAGAGCTAACCAATGCCTTTGGCATAGTTTGTTTGCTGTTTTTGTTCATTATTTTGTCCAAGTTTTTGTTGCTGTTTGGTGTTGGATTTTGCATCCACAAGGGGTCCAAAGTTTCCTCCAATTGGTGTATACTTCAAAGCCATCAACTAAGGCTTCATTTGGCACCAAAGTGCTCTTGGGAGTGCATCACTTTGCTGTCCAAAATTGTGGTGTTCAAGTTGGCCTCGGGAGTAGCTTCCAACACCAATTTCAAGCATTTTTGTTGGCCATTGTGGCTTGTAATTGTTGCATCTTTTATTTTACTAGTTTTTCTACAATTTGGTCACTTCTTTTGGTCAATTTGGAGCATCCTTTGTGCCTTATTTTCTACTCAAAGTTCTCTAAAAGTTTGGTGCTCTTGGGTTGCTCCTCTTTGCCTAAATTTTGTGTACCAATTTTAACTCTCTTTGAACTTGTATTTTGGCCTACTTAGGTGTCTTGGGGAACCACAAGGTGTTCAATCCCATCTCCTAAGTAGAACATTTCCTATCCATTAGTAATTCGCTTTTAGTTGTAAGTGTGTTGAAAGTTCTAAGTGCTTTCTCACCTTACATTAGGCCGCATAGCTATAATCATGTTTTCACGTTGCATAGAGGCTTAAGTGTGAGACCAAAGTCTCTAATCTTTTGCCATTTAGGGGTCTATTTTTAGTGTTAAATTTATTTGAGTCTTGTTTGCTTGTTTTGTGCTTAGTGACTCAAGTGATTCTATTTACTTAGCACTTAGACAATTGTGTGATCTTTGAAACCTCTTACAAGTGTATCTTGGCAAGGATTGGCCTTGGTATTTAAGAAGTCTTAAAGACTCACCTCGCCTAACCTGGAGGTCCACTTGTGATTGATTATTCTACCATACTTTTTCAAGTTGCATAAGTTCATTCAATCACCATGAGTACATATTCTACATATAGTCCTAGATTGCATAAGCATGGTAGTCAAGAGTTGCATCATACATTTCATAGTCACATTCCATTCTTTGGGGAGGATATAGGACCAATATCATTTAGAGATTGGATGTGGGATACAGAAAAATTGGTGCAACCATTGTTTAGTAAATATAGTCAATTTGACATTCTTAGGCATGTTACTTCTAGGTTTATAGGACGTGCATCCGAGTGGTGGCAAGAGAGGCAGTATAGAGTCAAAAAGGGGAGAACATCATGCATCAATACATTTTATGAATTAAAAACATGCATGTGGAAACATTTCATTCCCCCTTCTTTCAGGATCACTAAAGCCCAGCAAGCTAGGATAGAAGACTTCATTGACATTGGGGATGCATTCATCCAAAACATTGCTAAGTTTTCTAGACTAGAAATAGATTTTAAGCACAATTTGGACTTGCTCTTGAGTGAACAAAGAAAGAAAGAACAATATAAGAGAGAGCAAGCAAAACTTGGAAAGCTTCGAGAGTATGAAAAGAAGTTGAGAAAAGAACCTGAAAGAATTGAGAAGAAGAAAAGAGATGAAGAAGAAAACGCAAAAGAGGATAATATTAGAAAAGCCAAAGAAGAGAATGAGAGAAAAGACTTTGAAGCAAGAGAGAAATTAAAAAAAAAAAAGTGAGTTTGAAAGAAAATCAAAAGTGGTCGAGTTAAAGAGTAATTCAACCTCAAGAGAACTCATTGTTAGGGATTTGGTGTGTAATCCTTCACCAATTCCTTTCCTGAAGACCCAAGTTCCAAAGGGAGTTTTCCCATCTTTAAACTCTTCTCACTTTTTCATTAAATCTGTTGTTTTGTTTCCTTCTCAAAAATTTTGTTCTTTATCTCATTCCCTTATTTCATCCTTTTCAAAATATAGTGCCAAAATACACTTTGACTTTAAAATTCTTTTCAAAAATCATCCAAGTCAAAGTGTGCAACACTCTTTTTGTGAAGTGGGCCTAATACCAACTTCTTCCAAATTTATAAGCCCACTTTCACACATTCCCCAATCAATTATACTGCATGGTCTCCATGATTTTAATGCCATTTTATTTGATGACTATTGCAGATATGTGTTTGATCCTGGTGGAACCTCAAATTTGGTTGTTGTAAGCCTTAAACAACCCTATTGATCTGAGGTCAGATTCTCTTCAAGTGGGAGGGGATGATGTGATCCCAACAAGGCTTATAGCTTGGGTCAACGCCTAGGCCCAATACATGGCCCACATTCACCTTCAAGCCCAAGCCCATCAAGAGGCCCAATAACAAGGAGCATGCTCAAAAAGATCCAATTAGGCTTCATTCAAGATGGCCTAAACCCACTTGGGCTTCTCACACTCTTCACATTGGCCAAAGAAGATATGAAGATTTGAAGAGGTGTATCAAAGAGTAATAGAATAGCAATAAGATTGGCCCATTGTTTAGGCCTTGCTTTCTAGAATAATAACTCAAAGTATGAGTAGTTCAATTGATAAAATTGGGGTTGACTAAGCCCAATAGGAGATTTGGCCATGAACTATCAAAAGAGCCAAGGTGGACTAAGTGAAAGTCAACACTTCTTCCTACACCTCATGGATCCAAAGCATCCAAGGGTTAGGAATGCTTCCTCCTTTTCCAAGGCATCATCCAATGGCCAAGATCAAGCCTCCTTCTCCAAGCTTAATCTAAGGGCCAAGATCAAGGCCCACTCCATCCAATGGCTCTCCTTTCTCATGTGTTAATGGCTTCATATAAAAGCCAAAATTTCACTCATTTGTAGACACTCTTGAAATTTTATGCAATAGATGCAACTTGAGTTGAGAGCACTCCTCCCTCTATTGCCTTTGAGAGTCACCACTTTCTAGAGATTTCCTCTCTCTACCTCTAGCCACCTTCCTTAGGCTAGCATAGATTAGGAAATCCTATCACCTCTTTCACCTTCCATTGCTTGCAAGTGCCTTCCAACTTGCCTCCATTCCTTCATCCATTTTCGCTGCCCATGGAGCTCTTCATGCACCTTTGGAGCTCCACCAGAAGGTCACTTGGTATCCTTCCTCTTTTAACCTAGAATCCTCATGGGAATGCCTCCACCAATCATCTCCCTTCACTTGGCCAAGACTCACTCTCACATTAGGTTTAGGGTTTGCTAGTTAATCCTTTTTCATGTTTTTGTATTTGCTAAAGGACCCATATGAACTTCTATTTAAAGGGTGCTCCTTGTCTTGTAAAAGGGTTGATCATTTTGTTTCTAAACTATTGTGTTTCAACCACTAAATTTTCGTGAGCTCTCCTTCCTAGAAGTGAACTCACCTTTGCGTTATCTTGCTTGCAAGTGGCGGCACCATCACTCATCTCTAGGGCTTGGTTGGCTTAGATCCCCCCTATGAGTGGTGTGCTTCTTCCATGCTTCATCTTCTATGTTTTCCATTTTTAATGTTTCTTCTTTCATTTTGGTTCTTTAAGTGTTGTTAATGTCGTGTGAGTTTAAGCTTGAATCCAACTCTCTTCTTCCTTTCATGAGCTTGAGAAATGAACCTTCACATCTAGATAGCTTGCTATCTTAATGTCCAGTGGGAATTTTCAAAAAGCTTTCTTAAACAACTTCACCATATTCATAACTCTAAAAGAAAACAAGATAATCCTTCATCACAAACCGCGTTCTTTTCACAAAGGAGACCTGGTCTGAAGGATGGCCAGTAAAGCACGAAAGCATGAAGGAAAATTCTTGCCAAATTGGGAAGGACCTTTCCGTGTAGTGTAAGCAAGGGAGCGTACCGATTGGAGAGACTATCCGGAGAGCCATTGCCCAACAATTGGAATATCTCCCATCTCAAATTTTACTTTAGTTAAATATTACATGTAATCGGATGTACTCTTTCCTACTCTAGCATTTTTTCTCTAAGGAGGGTTTTGGCCAGGGAGGTTTTAACGAGGCATCCATCCGCAATTATATTACAAGACAAATTGGTTACAATAAAGTCTTATCTATCGCAACTCCCAGCCACTACTCTAAGTGTCGCTGGTCGAACAATAATAATCATCATTCCCAGCCACTACTCTAAGTGTCGCTGGTCGAGCAATAATAAGCATCATTCCCAACCACTACTCTAAGTGCCATTGGTCGAGCAATAATAAGCATCATTCTCAGCCACTACTCTAAGTGTCGTTGGTCGAGCAATAATAAACACCACTCCCAGCCACTACTATAAGTGTCGCTGGTCGAACAGTAACAATCATTCCCAACCACCGATCTAGGTGTCGTTGGTCGAGCATACATAAAGATCGATGCAAACGACTATTCTAAGTGTCGCTAAACAAGCATGCGAAATCAACAATCTAAGCCGCTAACTTAAGCGCACTTACAACAACATAACAAAAGTAAACAAATTTTGGACAAACAAGGCTACGGACTATTAGCCAACCATGCGAATAAAAACACCACTAACCGAACTAAAGAACATCGACGAAACAAACGAATCCAATACAACGAATCCAATAATTTGACAAGAATGAAATAATGAATATGCAACAAAAGGAACATAACGACCCCTTTTTTGCTTTCATAAAACTTCAAAATTGTACTTTACAAATTACAAACTTTTTAAAACAAAACATGTCAGCGTCCTCGCCCCCAAAATACAAAACAAGTCGACGTCCTGGCCCCCAAAAGAAGTTAAAAACAAGTCAGCGTCCTCACCCCCAAAATACAAAACAATTTCGGAACCCCCGCCCCAATTACAAAGTAATCAAAAGAAAAAACTATTTTGGTATCCTCGCCCCTAACAGCTATACTAAGCTATTCTTCAACAACATCATCATTCGCCTCCTTGGCAAGCCCAACATCATACGCTTCCTCCACCTCCTCATCCCCATCTTCCCCAGCCGGCACCACCCGATCAACGTTAACAAGAGGAGTCTGATGGACGTCCTTGGTGTAGGAGAGGAAGGAGATCCATGGAAGACACCAAAAAGAAGATGAAATACAACGGAAATGAAGATAAGAGCAAGAAGAGCTCTAGGCAATGGAGGTTTTTGGTGAAGATGAAGAGTAGAAGTGAAGCTATGGTATGGAAGGTGGCTAGAGGAGATGAAGGAGAAGGTTAGCCATGTGTGCTCTCAAAATAATAGAAGAGTGGAGTGATCTCAACACAAACATTCTATTAGAAATTTCAAGAGTTAAAATGTACAAATGGTCTACTTTTGGCTTTTATATGTGAGCCTAAAAGCTAGACTAATTCTTGGCCCTTATATCAAGCTTGTAGGAGAAGCTTTAATCATCTCCCTTGGATGGTGGCTTGGATAAGGAGGCATCTTACTAGCCTTTGGATGAAGACTTGGAAAAGAAGACACTCTCTTAGCCCATTGATGAAGGAGGCACATGGGTGGAGTGTGGACTTGGCTCCATGGAATGCATGATCCATGAGGTGTAGGAAGGAATGTTGACTTCCACTTAGTCCACCTTTGACCTTTGGTAGCTCATAGCCAAATCTCCTATTGGGCTTAGTCAGACCCAATTTTATAAATTTAACTACACATTGTTTGACTTATTATTCTAGAAAAATAAGGCCTAAACAATGGCCCAATTTAAATCTATACTACTTCCTTCATGCATCATCTCGTATTTTAGAGATTTCTTTAGCCCATGTGAATAATGTAAAAAGCCCATGATTGACTTGATCATCTTGTGAGAGGCCCATGTGATTCTTTCTCATAATGCTTATAGTGATTGGGCCTTGATGTGGGCTTGGGCTTGTTGATGCACTTGAGCTTGGGCTTGTTGGGGTCACATCATCCCCTCCCTTTTGAAGAGGATTTGCCCTCAAATCTTGGTGGTCACCCTCTTTAAGCATGGCCAAAGTTTTGGCGACCCTAAAGTGACCCATAAGTCCCCCCTCATGCATTTCTTTGATCAAAATTTTTCTATGAGAACCTAGTGGAATACATAGGCGACCTTCTTAGAAAAGATATCCATTTGAGAGATAAAAGCAACCTTGGGACTTAGTGAGACAATCATGATAAATGGTAGCAAAGAAGGGATCATGAATATACAATTCACATATGTTGTCAAATCCAAGAATTTGGGACCCAAGCTTGGCTAAGAGAGTATATCTCCTTGATAGTGCATGAGCCACCACATTAGCTTTCCCTTTCTTGTACTTGATAACATAAGGGAATTGTTCCAAGTACTCAACCCACTTTGCATGCCTTTTATTCAATTTGTGTTGGCTCTTCAAATACTTGAGAGTTTCTTGATCACTATGGATAATAAACTCTTTTGTCACAAGATAATGTTCCCAAGTATGAAGAGCTCGCACAGGAGCATATAGCTCTTTGTCATAGGTGGGATAGTTACGAGAAGGACCATTTAGTTTTCCACTAAAATAGGCAATTGGATGACCTTCTTGTAACAAAACCGCACCTATTCCCACCCCAGAAGCATCACATTCTAGCTCAAACGTTTTCTCAAAGTTTGGAAGAGCAAGAATGAGAGCTTGGGTGAACCTAGTCATGATATCATCAAAAGCCTTTTGTTGTCTTTCACCCCACTCAAAAGATATGTCTTTCTTAACAAGTTCATTGAGGGGTGAAGCAATGGTGGAGAAGTTGGGGATAAATCTTCTATAAAAACTTGCTAATCCATGAAAACTTCTAATGTCCCCAACATTCTTTGGCATAGGCCATTCTTGGATAGCCTTGATTTTTGCAGGGTCAACATGCACCCCACTCTTATTGACCACAAATCCCAAAAAGATGACACTCTCTACACAGAAAGTGCACTTGTCAATGTTAGCATAGAGTTGGTGGTCTTGGAGAAGAGATAACACAACTCTAAGATGACCCACATGAAGCTTAGAGCTTGTACTATACACCAAGATGTCATCAAAATAGACAACAACAAACTTGCCTATACAATCTCGCAAGACATGATTCATTAGGCGCATGAATGTACTAGGAGCATTGGTTAGACCAAAGGGCATGACTAACCATTCATATAGACCAAATTTTGTTTTGAAAGCAGTTTTCCACTCATCACCTTTTTGAATACGAATTTGGTGATAACCACTTTTGAGGTTTATTTTTGAAAATATTTGTGCTCCATGTAATTCATCCAACATATCATCTAGTCTTGAGATTGGGTGTCTATATTTTATGGTGATGTTGTTGATAGCCCTACAATCACAGCACATACGCCATTTTTCATCTTTCTTGGGCACCAACAACACAGGCACAACACAAGGACTTAAACTTTTTTGAACCCATCCCTTGTCTAGCAACTCATTCACTTGAGTTTCTATCTCCTTTGTCTCAATTGGGTTTATCCTATAGGCGGGTCTATTAGGAAGACTTGCCCCTGGGACAAAATCAATTTGGTGCTCAATCCCTCTAAAAGGTGGGAGACCATGAGGGCCATCCTTTGGAAAAATATCTTGAAATTCATGAAGGAGAGCACAAATGGAAGGAGGTAGATCCTTAAGAGAAGGATGTTCAAGACAAGTAAGGATTGCTTGACAAAGTAAGAGGAAGGGAGGTTGCTCATTATTAAGAGTGTGCAAAAGAGTTTTATGAGTTAAAAGAACTTCATGAGCAACATCCTTAGAAGAAGAAACTTCCTCTACCTTTGTCTTGTCCTTAGAATCTTTAGAAACATTAGAGTTCTTAGAACTCTCTTCCTCTCTCCTAGCTCGCATTTGAACTTGATCACTAGCAACTTGGCTAGGAGTGAGGGGATGCAACACAAAAGTTTTTGAATGATGTTGGAGGGTGATCTCATTGGTGTGGCCATTGTGTAAGGTTTTATGATCAAATTGCCAAGGCCTTTCCAAGAGAATATGGCAAGATTCCATTGGGATTACATCACATAAAACTTTATCTTTAAATTTCCCAATGGAGAACTTGACTTTTACTTGATGTTCAACTTTGAGATCCCCATCTTCATTAAGCCAATGAAGTTTGTAAGGTTTGGGATGGGGTAACAAAGTCAAATTCAACTTCTCAACCAATCTTATACTACAACAATTGCAACAAGACCCACTATCAATGATCAAAGAACAAGTGTTTTTCAAAACCTCACATCTTGTGTGGAAAATATTTTCTCTTTGATCATTGAGAGGAATGCAAGGTTGGTTATTGAGAAGCCTCCTAATCATCAAAAGTTTCCCTTCATTTGGATATGAATGTTCTTGAGAATCACTAAAATGAGAAGTGTCGGAGTCACTTGAAGATGACTCCTCTTGGCTAGTGTAGAGGTCTTTGCCCTTAAGCACAATGGTGCATTTGGTAGGGCATTGAGCAACCACATGACCTCTACCTAGACACTTGAAACATTTGATGTCACTACCTCTTTTGTTGGTGGAGGATTCACCCTTGTCACTTACCTATGTAAGGCTCTTATGAGTGGACTCTTTTTCTTTTGAAAAATCTTTCTTTTGAAAATCACTTTTAGAAAAAGAGGGAGAATCCTTGCGAGAAGGACGTCTCAAAAGTTGTTGCTTCACCTTGATGCTCATTTGAACAAGATCATTAAAATTGCGGTAGGGGAGCAACTCAACTTTATGTCTTATGTTGTAATTGAGTCCACTTAAGAACCTAGCAATGGTAAGTTTCTCGTCTTCTTCAATTCCGGCTCTCATGATGTAGAGCTCCATCTTTTGTCTATACTCTTCTATAGACATAGATCTTTGTTGGAGCCTTTGGAGCTTGTCCAAGATCTCCCTTTTGTAGTAGGAGGGAAATGGCGGGCATGAAGGGCTTCCTTAAGATCATTCCAATACTCAATATCATATAGCCCTTTTCTCCTTCTTTGGAGGACTAAGGAAGTCTGCCAATTAAGAGCATGCCCTTGAAAGCTAATAGTAGCTAGAGACACACGCCTCTCTTCCTCCACAACATGACTCTCAAACAATTGTTCTACTTTCGCAACCCAATCAAGAAAAACCTCAACATTATCCTTTCCATAGAAATGAGGCAAATCAATTTTGACTTCCTTTGGGTGAGGAGGTATGCGCCTTTGCCTTCTTACACGAGGCGATTGTCTAAGGTTAATGCGCTCATCTTCCTCCTCTTCAAAATCATACTCATGCCTTGAAGGGGCACGAGAAGGCCTACGAGAGGCACGAGTATTATGGTTGGGAGGGGTAAGTTGATTGGCAATTAATTGAAGATTGGCTTGCATGGAAGCCGTTTGATTTTAAGGTCCCTAACCTCTTGAGAAAGATTATTTAGGACTCTAGGATCAACCTCAACCTCCTCATCACTACTTGTGTCGAGGTTGTTTTCATCAACTTGTTGTTGATGTTGGGTACTAGCACGAGTAGCCCTTCTAGTGCTCATGGTGATTGAAAGAACTTAGAACTTTAACAAAATGGTGAAAGAAGAAACCAAGCACAAGTAGACCTCCAAGTTAGGCGAGGTGAGTCTAAAAGACTTCTTAAGTACCAAGGCCAATCCTTGCCAAGATGTACTTGCAAAAGGTTTCAAAGATCACACAATTGTCTAAGGTTAAGTAAGTAGAATCACTTGAGACACTAAGCACAAATAAACACAAAAAAGACTCAAAAAAAAGAAAAGACTAACACTAAAAACGGATTCATAAATGGCAAAAATTTTAGAAACTTTGGTCTCACAAATTAAAACCACTAAGCGTCTAATCTATGAGGCCTAAAAGCAAGGTGAGAAAGCACTTAGAACTTTCAACACACTCACTTACTAAAACGTTGCACTATAATATGAAAAAGGTTCTACTTAAGAGATGGGATTGAATACCTTTGGTTCCCAAGACACTTAAGTATGCCATGGATACAATTGAGAACTTGAAAGCAAATTTGGTTCACTAATTTGGTACTCAAAATGAAGCAACCTCAAGCCACTTAATATCTCAAATTTTGATGCTCAAAAGATGCAATTTAACAATCAAGGAGGCTTCAAAATGGTACCAAATAAGATGTGCCAAAAAGAAGTACAAAGTACAAAGAAATAAAGCCAAAAAAATAAGAAACAATGCAACCCCAAATTGGCTTGTAGGCTCCTTTTGATTTGAACAAAGACCACCACCAAGTAAGGCACTTGTAAGCACCTTAAGCCACCAAAATGAAGTGCAAAACAACAACTATAGCCTTGGTTTTAAGGCCAAAACAGCCACCAAACTTGCACCAAAAAAACAAAACAGCAAGAAAACTATACCAAGCAATGGAGTTAGCACACACACTCTCAAATGAATAGGTCCAAAACTCTCAATAGGTAAGGAAAAGGATAAGCACACAAGCTAAAATTCTACTTCAATATCCACCACCTAAGATGCTACCAAATCATAGAAACCATTCTAAACTTCATAGCATCATCAATCACAACCAATAACCAAGAGTCAAGTATATGAACCCAAACAAAGGAGAAAGCAAGAAAAGCTAATTAGAAATGTTAAACCAAAAGAGAATTGAAATGAAACATGACTAGAAGGAGATTCAAGAAGTGACAAGCAAGAAATTAAAGGCTGGAAAGAAAGGCAAGCACCACAGAAAAGAACCTAGAAATGCACTAGAATAGATAAAAAAAAACTGAAAACAGGGAATAAATTCCACTTCTATTGAAGGCAAACTCAAGCCAATATAGAGTACACAATCAAGGAATAAATTAGAATAACAAAGAGCACTTAAAAGCACCACAAATCGCACAAAACAGTAGTAAAACATAAAATTCCCGAGACCACTACGCCAGAAAACGTGAAAATTTGCCTCAACTTCGCTGATTTTTCATTTTTTTTTTGTACTCAACATTTTTGAATGATTATTTTTTTGTTTTTTTTTTTGTCTGGATATTAGCTAAATGAGGAAAAATTCAGATTAAAATTTGGACCAGGCAGTGAGTCATGAAAAATCTCAAACAGTAGGTTTGCGTGCAGTGAAAACTGGAAAAACAGACTGGAGCAGAATTGCTCACGGAAATTGTAAGATGTTCTATGAAAATTCAAGATGAATGAACTTGATTATGATCTAAAATCAAGTATGAATCATAGAAGAACATCTTAAACACTCAAAAGCACAATCCAATCGGTGAAATGGACGAAAAACAGTGAGACCATTGCCTTACACATCCACAAGCATCACTTGAAGTTCATAGCTCATTTTGTGTGATGTAGGACTTGGTTCTCATCAAGCAAGTGCAGATTTCAGCCATATGAACGAAAATTAAGATGAATTAAAGTGCTAAAACAAGACTTAGGACAAAACACAACATAAGGAACTTAAAATTGAAAGATGCACCGATTAAAATGAAGAAAAACAGCAAGGAAGAAAAGAACAAGTGCTGGAAAACGAAAATGGAACCTAAAACAGATTTGCACCAATGAAGCAAGGAGTACTACAAGATGAATCAATGGAGATTCATGTAGCCTCAATGTCAAACGGTGGAGAGCACAAGAACATCAAAAAAATAGCAGCAAAAGTGAACAAAACAGTGGAGAAGAGAGACAAAACGAAAATTGAAAACAAGAGATAAGTATGGACCAAGAACCTTACCCAAACCAAGAGGATGGATGCACCAAAGGCTTGGATGACGCTAGATACCAATTGATGGACGTCCTTGGTGTAGGAGAGGAAGGAGATCCATGGAAGACACCAAAAAGAAGATGAAATACAACGGAAATGAAGATAAGAGCAAGAAGAGCTCTAGGCAATGGAGGTTTTTGGTGAAGATGAAGAGTAGAAGTGAAGCTATGGTATGGAAGGTGGCTAGAGGAGATGAAGGAGAAGGTTAGCCATGTGTGCTCTCAAAATAATAGAAGAGTAGAGTGATCTCAACACAAACATTCTATTAGAAATTTCAAAAGTTAAAATGTACAAATGGTCTACTTTTGGCTTTTATATGTGAGCCTAAAAGCTAGACTAATTCTTGGCCCTTAGATCAAGCTTGGAGGAGAAGCTTTAATCATCACCCTTGGATGGTGGCTTGGATAAGGAGGCATCTTCCTAGCCTTTAGATGAAGACTTGGAAAAGAAGACACTCTCTTAGCCGTTAGATGAAGAAGGCACATGGGTGGAGTATGGACTTGGCTCCATGGGATGCATGATCCATCAGGTGTAGGAAGGAATGTTGACTTCCAATTAGTCCACCTTTGACCTTTGGTAGCTCATGGCCAAATCTCCTATTGGGCTTAGTCAAGCCCAATTTTATCAATTTAATTACACATTGTTTGAGTTATTATTCTAGAAAAACAAGGCAGTTAGTGACAGAAACCTCCCTATACAAAAATTCGGCCTACCTCAAAGCCTTCTGAAAGCCATTAACATGCTCATTATACACGGGCTATTGAAGATCGTAAATCTCGCTAGCCGGCTCTTCTGCTGCAGCATCCTTTGCAGCATTCATCTCGTCCAGCTCAACTTGCTTCGCCTTCAATTTCTTCTCCACACCCACAACATTCCCTTTCAGCCTCTTCACCTTAGCCTCTAACTTCTTCTTCTCATCTGCCCAAGCTAGCTGATCACGGTGCCACTGGCCTTTTAAGGAAGCAATCCTCTCGGACAACTTTTTCTTGTCACCCGCAGCCAACTCCTCCCGCAACGTAGTAGCAACCCTCCTGCTCAACACCACGCCACGAGCCAAGTACTCGATCATAGCCCGCATAATTAACCCCAGATCTGCAGCCTGCACAACTACCACCTCAGTGTCGCTTAGCTTAAACTTCACACCCTTCCTCATCTGTACCTTAGTTTTCTGAAAGCCCCCACGATCCGGGTTACTAGACCCACTAGAGCCAACGCCACCAGTCTTTGCAAGAGCTCTCAACCTCTTTTGATCCTTCCCAATGCCTTTAATCTTTGATGGAGCCGGCCTTTTAGCAATCGACGGACGATAAGTATCAACGACAAGACCAACTAGGTTTGGAGCCTGCGACTACCCGTCACCCTTCGCCGCATTTGCCATCTTGTCCCTAATCTTCACAAACAAGTCGACTTCCCCACCAACTTTCTTCGCATTATGTGCCATCACACTTGCACATAATTTTTTTTTCAGATTAGTTCAACACGAGAACAAAGGAAATGCAAGAACGTACTGCAAAGATCGTTGCCTGGATTATCCGTCAGATAGCAACACAAAACCCACTTCACCGGAACCCTAGTCGGTAATGTCTCTAACACATCCACCATCTGCCGACTATCCATATCCAACATCTCCTTAGTCACCGGATCCATTAGAGCAGGCGAGCCTGTCCAATAAAACAGGAACTTAGGACGCCCTCCATCATCATAGTATAATGAACGCCCGGTAGGAAGCACCCTTACACGAAAGAAACCATCTTTAAACTTCTTAAAAGACTAAGTAAAACCATCGAACAAGCTGATCTTTGGCCTCCCCACCAACGACACCCACGATAAAGGATCCCTCAGAGGAGTAATGTAAAAGTAAAGAAAGCTCTCCAGTTTCGGAGACAGGTACAACACCTTACAAATCAGCCGAAAGGCCTGTAAGCTTCCTCAACTGTTCGGATGTAGTTGTGTCGACGCCACGTTTAAAAGGTGGAGAACTCCCATAGTAAACTCATCTAATGGCAAACATACATGAAGCTTCATAAACATACATGCATACATATCAAAGAAGTCGCCTTCCAACCCTTCGCGACCATGGCACACGGCCTCTACAGCACTAACCCGCTCAATAGCAACCATACTCGGGTTGGCACCCCTCTCAAACAAATTTATACTATTCAGCCAGGACTTAAGGAGCCTAGACCATCGATACTTCGAAGAGCAAGTCCTGACTCCTTCAGACACCCACTCATATCCATCCCTCCTCGGCCAAAGCGATTCAGCGTGCTCATTCGTTGGATCCTCACGAACCTCCCGCTTCATCTCAATACGCAAAGATTAAGATGAACTAAAAATTTCTAACGTAAGACCACCAAAACTCACCCCGGAATCGCCAGCATTAGAACCACTGGAAGAAGTAGTCGACATACCTCACAAGTTGGCCAACAACAAGCAGCAAAATAACAACATGCAGCAAAACCACAAAAAACACAAAATCATGCAAGAATCCTAAGCAAAAACCACGACTAAGAACAAATGAATCACACCCATATTTAAAGATCACACTCGAAACCCCCCACCTTCACTCAAGTCTCTTTAAAACCTAAGGCCCAGCCGCCAAAAGTCACCTCGAAAAACACAATCTGACACCAAACATGCCAACCAACAGTCACGTCCCTTCAACGCACCTAACCTTTGACCAAATGTCAAAACCAACAAAAGCTCACAGAGATAGAGGCCCAGCTTGGTGCAACAAACATGGCGGCACTACTCACATCATACAAAGATAGCGGCCCAGCTTGGTGCTACAAACACGATGCCACTACTCACACCATACAAAGATAACGACCCAGCTTGGTGCAACAAACATGGCGGCACTAATCAAACCATCCAAGGATAGCGGCCCAACTTCATAAGAAACCAACATAGTGGCCTATTTTCACCAGCAACCCAACATAGCGATCAAACGAAAACAAACATCCAGCATAAACAACCCAGCTACACCATTACAATAAGTCTATACGTCACTTCTTTCCTCAAGACTAGGGGGGTTGGTATATCTATAGGATACACAGCCAAAGGCCACTAATGAAAATTGTAAAACACCAAAACACAATAGCAAGGCACCACTAAGTTTATACGTCACTTCTTTCCTCAAGACTAGGAGGCTGATGTCCCAACCGCACCTAAGTATACGGCCCTCGATAAACCTCACGGCCGCATACCCTGTGCTGGATACCCCATCTAGAGTATACGTGTAAGACCCGAGAAAAAATAAATAGTTAAATAAGTAATTAGTTAATAATTGCGGGAAATAGAAGCATTTAAAGCATTTAATGTAGGGAGCTATGACGTGGAAAAATGCTAGCTCATGTGGATGAGAGTACTTTGGTTGTGTGAGGGGACTTGGGTTCGAGTCCTATGTATGCTAGTTGTATGTTATTTAAGTTATGCTTTTTGATGTTGTATATTGAATGCTTGATGTGATGATAAATTCCTAAAATTGTAGGAGTAATCACAAATGTCAATTTGGTTGAGTTGGTTATGCTCTTGAATGGGTGATTGACATGTTGTGGGTTCAAACCATGCTAAGAACAAAACTAAATTCTTTTTGGCAAAATTCTTTCTTTTTGCATGATATTTGGTAGGCATAGAAACCCTAACTGTAGAGGGAGGTAGTCTAATGGTTGAAAACATTCTGCTAATGGGTAGTTAACTAGACATTAAGCACATTATAACCTAATTTTCGTTTTATGGTGTTAAAAGGCACTTAAGAAGTATAATTGTGAGGTAGAGAGAGAGAGATTATCGAGAGAGAGGCCTGGAAACTGGAAGGTAAACCTTAGGCAGCAGAATTTCAGTGATTTGGCACGTAGAGTTGAGAGAATTGAGGGTGAAGATAGTGTGGGAGTGCAAGGGAAGATGCAAAGAGTTTTTGGGTTAGAGAATCATCAAGAATTCGAGTTTGAGAGCGGGAAATCCAGGTAAGGGGAGTTATTTTCGCGTTTTCTAGGTTTTGCCCAGAAACCGCTTGGCGGGTATGCATGTGCCGCCAGGCGGTTCATTGGTTTGTGCATAGTTTTGGGTTTTGGTTGATTGAACCGCCTGATAGGGATGAATATCCACCAAGCAGTGCGACTGTGCTCGCGTTTTTTGATTGATTTGCGTCTGGTGTAGTGGCATTTAGACTTCTGATGGTGAGTTTATGCATTGATAGTGTAATCTTGTAGAATTGGGGTCTGATGGTGCTTGGGAATACTCTTTCTAATTTAACATGGATAGAGTTGGATTGTTTGAATGGGTAGAATCATAATTTAGTTATTAGGGTTCATGGTATGTGCGAATTGAGGATATAATGTCAAAGGAAACTAGGCAATGAATTCGGTGTGATACATCGTATGATATTGGCTGTGGAGTATAGGTTGAATTCTGGACAGCTTGGCATATCACGGGTTCAGCAACCTGGAGGGTTTCTGGATTCTGATATACCGCTCGGTGGCGTCTAGCCTGCCACCAGGCGGCGACGGGGACAGAGGCACCACGGGCATTGTTTCGGGCTGGTTGTATGGAAGAGGTTATGAGTGTTGTTAGTAATTAGAGAAGGACATAGTACGAAATCATATACTGAGGTAAGTGAGTATAAGATTGGGAAGGAGGTTGATGGTATGACTACGTGATGGGTTGTTGATAGTCGTGTTAAGGAGAAGGAGAGAATAGGATAACATTAGTTAATGGGTCAGATTTTGAAAGCCTAGTATTCTGCATCTCTGTTGTTAAATATTTGTGATTATGAATTATGGGCTTTAAGTGTCTTTAGTGACTTGTAACCTTAAATATAAGACATGTAATTATGCAATATTGTGTAGGACAAGATTAATGGCAGTGTAGTGCGAGATGAGTACGATGAGAGGAGGATTGATCCTGAACTATGGTATTTGGATTGTAAACGAAGTGCCTTGGTACTGGTGTGATGATTAACATTGTTAGAGGGAGGAAAGAGAGTACCTAAATGTGTCTAGCTTAGGTACATGAGCTATACGTGGGAAGGTATAGGGTTGGAAACTAACAAAACTCTGATGAAATAAGAGTGAAATCTATCCTAGAGTATTCTAGAAATGCAAAACCAACTAATTTGAGTGCCAATACCAGTAGCAGGGAGTTTGATGAAGGATTATCTTGTTCCTTTTTAAGATGATTGAATATGGTGTGAGTTGATTAAGAAAGCTAAGTGAAATCCCCACTGGACATTAAGATAGCAAGCTATCTAGATGTGAAGGTTCCTTTCACAAAGCTCAAGAGAAGAAGATGATGGATTGATTCAAAACAAAAAGGAAATGGAAAGCACATAAACCATAGAAAACCAAGAACAATTAAAGGAAGAAGAAAACATAAAATGGATAGGCAAGAAATGGTAAAAATGTGAGAAGCACGCCACTACAAGGCTAGGCTAGAAGCCATGGCAACCTTGAAGATGAGTGGATGTGTGCCGCCACTTGCTATGCAAGATAAGGCTTAAAAGTATTCACTCCCAAGGGAGGAAACTCTCACAAATGGTTGAGACACAAGAGTGTTTTTACTTCAAAATGTTCAACCCTTTTACATGTCTAGGAGCACCCCTTATATAGAAGAGTTTAGGGGCCTCTAAGCAAATAAAAGATACCTAAGGATGTCTCTACAAAAACCTAGCCCTACCTTCTAGAAACTAGGTCAAATAAGGTTACAAAAATGAGAGACAAAAGAGCCAACTATGGTGTGTGCAAGGCTAATTTCGTTCTAGCACAAAAGGAGACAAAGAATGTGTCTCATATGTCTCCAAAAGGTGGCCAAAGTGTGCTAAATTCAAAGGAGACCAAAGGTACATAGGTACACTTGCTTTATGCCTTTTTCTTTATGCTTTATGCCTTTGCTTTACTCTCTCCTCCACATCATTTATGCTCCCCAATCACCATGCGCCACCTAGCATTGCTTTCTTACTCCTAATTAACCTACAAAGCAAATAAACATAGATTAGCATGTTGGCTTAAGTCAAGTCAACTATAGTCAACAAGTCAAACCTAGTCAAAGGTCAACAAGTCAACTAAAGTTGATTCAACTAAGTCAACTTAGGGAATAAAAAATAACAAACACAAATGAAATGGATGAAGGATTAGTGAACTTCCTTTCTAAACATGCTTAGTCTTCTTAAGCATGTGCCTCCATCCTTGCTTGGGGTCAATCCTTCATCAGAGTTACTGGTATGGCGCCTGACGGTAGGAATCACTAGAGGGACTCCTGCATTGCATGGCGCCTGGCGACAAGGTGTGCTTCGCCAGGCGGTGACTAGAAAATAGTGGCACTGGAAGGGCGCTGGCGCTTGGCGGTGAGCTGGTACCACCAGGCGGTCTGGAACGATTTTGCCTGGCGGCGTGTGGGCTGGGTCAGGCGAAATGTTGTTGTTCCTGTTTTGTTTTGTCTGTTGTTTAAGCACTGATACTACACTTGGATCGGGAGATGTTGTGCCATGAGCGGGTAGGTTCATTAATGGTGGTTAACATGTGATGATATGAGCGGGGAGGTTCATATCCAGTTACTCTCACGTGGGGATACGAGCGAGGTAGGTTTGTATGTTACATGCTCATGTTTGAGAGATGCCATGTGCGGGGAGGTACGGGGCTGGTGGATCATATGTGTTGGACTACAGACGGGTAGGTCTGTAGAGAAGGACTACGAGTGGGAAGGTTCATAGAGCAGGACTACTAGCAGGGAGGTTCGTAGACGCAGGACTACTAGCGGGGAGGTTTGTAGACGCAGGACCACAAGCGGGCAGGTTTGTGTGAGCATCATATTCCTGAGTCCGAGGCTAACCATTTGTGTGATTGAAGGCTATAAAGCCTTGGGGTTAAGGTCTTGGCCAAGAACTAAATAGATTGAATAAGATGGGTGTATGACTTATCTTGTATGATTTATATATGTGATTTTTATTTTCTCAGCTCACCCTTGTTGTTTGTGTATGGCGATGATCGTGTGATTCGTTACACGGGAGCAGATGTTGATATAGGTGACGCTGAGGACGCTCAGGCGACGGAGTGAGGGCTAGCTTTGGGATTATAGCTAGGAGATTTTCATATGTAATTTATTATCTTTTCATTTATGAATACGAATTTTGGAACTTGTAACCCGTTTACTAATGTTATAAGTAATAATAATGCTACTTATGATATTCAATATTTTCTTTTATCATTTATTTTTAAGTAATATTCCTTAGGGATGTTACAATACGGCCCTCAACAACAACCTTCTGGTCGCATACTCTGTACTAAGATATCCTCCTCTAAAGTATGCAGCCCTCAGCAAACCTCATGGTTGCATACCCTGTGATGGATACCCCCTCTTAGGTATACGGCCATCAACAACCCCCTAGGCCGCCTACCTTGCACTAAGTACCCCTTCCCAATCAATCTGAGTCTAGCTGCAACCGCCTAGATGATAAAGACAGATGAAAAGTACCCACCCATGGAGATCCTCATGACCGAATCTCGAGCACCGCCAACCCTCGAAGGACCTCCTGGTAATTTCTCTCCATACCATTGGATCCAGAAATCACCAGAAACAGAATATTGGGCCAAAAAGCCCATCTCAGGTAGGACCCACAGGTAAAAAGGTATAAATAGCACATTGTTCTATGCATTGATTACACATTAAATTATCCTCTAAAATCCTGACTTCACCAATGCTAACTTAGGCATCAGAGTGTCTTTTATAAGACCTGTGGAAATTAATTAATTAAGTAATAAATGCGGGTGGTGGGAAACTTTGAAGTCATTAAAGGTTAATTGGTATGATGTGGAAAAGTACTAACTCAAGTGGTTGAGAGTACTTTATTGTGTGGGAGGACTTGGGTTCAAGTCCTATGTATGCTTTGTGTGTTAATTTATTTATTATTATTTTGATAATATAATGTGACTGGTGAGTGATATTATAATCATAGGATTATAATAGTTATCACTAAATGTGAATTGGCATAGTGGTTGTACTTTGGCCTCATGAGTGGAGGGTCACGGGTTCAAACCTTGATGGACATAAAGCAGGCTTTATTTTTGCTAATTTTAGCTTGGAGTGCAAGACTTTATTTTAAATCTTGTAATTTGATTTCAGTTTTCATGGCTTTGGATTTTTATCTTGTAATGACGAGTTTTTTTTAGAGTAATGTGGCTATTAATAATTTATTATTAATGTCTTAAACTTTTAAAATTTCCCGCGTTTTTGGGAAATGGTTTAATAATAAATGAGGTGTTTATTTCTTTTTATTTTTACTTTATTTTATTTTAAGTAATATCCTACCGGGATGTTACATCTTTTATTATGCATTTGGTCCACTGATGAGTAGCAAATTCGACAAGAACAACGCTTGAAATTATTTATTGTTACAGATCAAGGTGGGGTAGTTTTGGCAAGAGAGGTGCTCCACGAATTGCAACCACTGGAAATGAACAAATATGAATATATTCAAGTGGAATTTGATCCTGGAGGAAGAGAATTAGTTTCAAGTTGTGGAAAAATAAAGTCCTTCACATAATCATAATAAACTTATATTAAAATTAGTACCGCGTTAACATTTGGGACGAATCTTCTTGAAGAATGAGGGTATGAAATGAATCGCATCCTAGTTCAAATGGAGAAGGACTAATGCACCACTTTGCTGCAGTTATTTTTATTTTTATTTTTTAAAGTTATTAGTATGTTTAAATATGGTCCAATTCATTGTAAAATTGGCTTACAAAATTATGTTTTGGTTTAATCAATTAATGGGCTCTATTTAGTTTTATTTCAAGTAGTAATGATGAATTATCTTGTTTTCTTTTAGAGTTAGGAATATGGTGTAGTTATTAAAGAAAGCTTTTTGAAAATTCCCACTGGCCATTAAGATAGCATGCTATCTAGATGTGAAGGTTCATTTCTCAAGCTCATGAAAGGAAGAAGAGAGTTGGATTGAAGTTAACACACACACACGGATTCAACAACACTTAAAGAATAAATGAAAGAAGAAACATTAAAAATGGAAAGCATAGAAGATGAAGCATGGAAGAAGCACGCCACTCATAGGGGGGATCTAAGCCAACCAAGCCCTAGAGATGAGTGATGGTGCCGCCACTTGCAAGCAAAATAAGGCAAAGGTGAGTTCACTTCTAGGAAGGAGAGCTCACGAAAAAAACAATGGTTGAAACACAATAGTTTAGCAACAAAATGATCAACCCTTTTACAAGACAAGGAGCACCCTTTAAATAGGAGTTCATAGGGATCCTTTAGCAAATACAAAAACATGGAATGGACTAACAAGCAAACCCTAGAAACCTAGAACATGTGAAGTCTCGGCCATGTGAAGGATCATGATTGGTGGATGTATTCCCATGAGGATTCTAGGCCAAAAGAGGAAGGAGACCAAGTAGCCTTCAAAGGAATAAACCAAAAAGGCAAAAAGAGATAAGGTACATGTCTACTTTTGCTTTTGCTTTTTGCTTTTTGCTTTCCTCTCTCTTCCACATCATCCAAGTGCTCCAATCATCATGTGCCACCCAGCCATGCTCTACTTTCTCTTAATTACCTACAAAAACAAGACAAACAAGGATTAGCATGTTGGTTTAAGTTAATCTAATCTTGGTCAAAAGGTCAACTTGGGTCAAAGTCAACAAGTCAACCAAAATAAGTCAACTCTAAACCAACTTAGGGAATTCAAACTAAAGAAATGCAAAACAAAGATAAAGATGATGGAATAGAAGACTCCCCTCTAGACATGCCTCTAGTGATCCTTCTTGAGGGAGCTTCTAAGGAGGTGGTGGTGGTGGTCACGCCTTCATAATGTAATGATGACCCAATTGCAACTTAGTCATCAACCTTTGGGAGACCAAGAGGATACTTGGCTGAATTGTTTTTTATGACATTGGGGTTGCCATAATTTCAATTATAATCATCCATTAAGTAGTATTATGTGATATTGCTCCCATGGATCTTCCCATCTTCTTTTGGGATGGGCATGCCTTCGTTTTAAAACACTCAATGTTGATGAACATTCGCTTTATTTTAGGCATGAGGGACATAAAATGAAGTTGAAATTTATGACACCAAGACAAGTAAGTAAGGATCAACATAGGCTGAATGACAAAATAGAAAAAGAAAGAATAGAAAAATAAGCAATAGAAACAGTAGAAGGAAGGGAAAATGAAGAAAAAGAAAAGGAAGTAGAGAAAAAGGTGATGGAAAATTTATTTGTCAATATTTTTTTCTCAACAGTTTGTGATGTCGTTTTACAGGAATAAAATGATAAGCAAGTGAATGAAACACACCAACTTCCATGTTTGAAAAGGAAGCTTGTTCACAATGCTTTTATTATGCATTTGGTCCGCTGATGAGAAGCAAATTCGTCAAACACAACGCATGGAATTATTTATTGTTACATATCAAGGTGGGGTAGTGTTGGCAAGAGAGGTGCTCCACAAATTGCAACCATTGGAAATGAAAAAATATGAATATATTCAAGTTCACTTTGATCTTGGAGGAAGTGAATTAGTTTCAAGTTGTGGAAAAATAAAGTCCTTCACAAGATCATAATAAACTTATATTAAAACTAGTAGAAAAATAAAGCTTTAAGATTCAGGACGAATCTTCTCGAAGAAGGAGGGTATGATATGAATCGCATCATAGCTCAAATGGAGAAGGACTAATGCACCATTTTGCTATAGTTAATTTTATTTTTATTTTTAAAGTTATTAGTTTGTTTAAATATGGTCCAATTCATTGTAAAATTGGCTTACCAAATGATGAGTTCAAATTTTTGCCCTCATTTAATATCTAAATTTGGGGATTTAATTGAATTTTCTGTGCTTAAAGATTGATTTAATTAGGATTTGTGAT
This sequence comes from Vigna unguiculata, assembly GCF_037176805.1. Classification (NCBI taxonomy): domain Eukaryota; kingdom Viridiplantae; phylum Streptophyta; class Magnoliopsida; order Fabales; family Fabaceae; genus Vigna; species Vigna unguiculata. The sequence goes on from NC_140802.1 coordinate 18,562,639, forward strand.
TATTGGATTTATTGAGTAAGTTTGGTAAAAGTGGCGTAAAAATTGATTTTAGTTGCATAAAATATTATTGGATATTTTAACGTTTGTTAATGCAGCTGGAATTTATTTTTGGTCAATTAATAATGTGATTTTGAAATATTCAAAGTTACAAAATAAGTCCAAAATCAAGAAATTCTGAAAAAGAATAAATCAGGAGCTAAATGCACCCCCAGATTTTATTTGCACACCCTTTTAAAGTGGACCACAAAAACCTGTTATGCACCCCCAGTTTTCACTAAGTTGCACCCCTCCTACCACTTAAACTCCACTCAACCAGATCATGCCATGTGGCAATCCCCACCTTTTAAGATTAGCCAACCATAAGCCGCCACGTGTCATAATCCCCACCTCACCAAATTAACCAATTAGATTCTGCCACGTCATCATCTTCATCTCCCAAAACCCTAACCCTAATTTTCTCCTCTCCTTCCATCACCATGGCAGCCGCCGCCGCCATCTCCTCGCCGGCCACCACTGCAACTCGCCGGAAACAACAGCCTTCATTCCCGCAACCTTCGCGCACAGCAGCAACCTCGCGCTTCCACCACCATCTTCCTCTTTCGCGTCACCGGCGACGTACCAGTCACAGCACCCGCGTTCCGCAGCCACCGCGACGCCCCACCATCGCGTCCATCTTCTTGCGCAGAACGCACCTGCACCAGTTCCGCCACCATCAACAGCACAACAACGCGACTTCTCCGCACCTGCAGCGACACGCGTCTCCATCTTCTTCGCGGTTTCGTCACGCTACCATTGACGTTGCAGAACCTCCATTACAGTAGAAACGCAGATCTGCACCGCACCATCGCCTCCGCACCTGCAACTTCGACCCACCGTGACCAGCAACGTTTTCGAATACCACCACCGCGTCGCAAACTCCATTTCCGCAGCCACCGCCGCAGATCGAACGAGATGAAAGTTTCCACCTTGCGCCACCACGAACCTGCACTGCGGAGCAGCGTCGCCGGAGAAGAAGAAGAAGCCTGCCACCATTGCCGTCACGAAAGAGGGAGGAGAGTGTGAAAGTGAAACCCTAAATCTGGAAAGTGTACTCTGCGCCACGTGTCAGCGTTTGATAGGCAGTCAACTAGTCAAACTCTGGTCAAATTGGTCAAACTCTGGTCAAATTCTGGTCAATTTTGCAAATATGGTTAAATGAGAGGGACAGAATTGGAAATTAGACAGGAATTAAGTTGCTAATTAATTAAATAAAAATAAAAGATTTTAGCAACTGACAGATAAAGCCCAAAGTCCAGTGGAAGCCTATATAAAGAGACTTAAGGGAGCAGAAACGGGGGAACTTACAATTTTTACAACTGACAGCTTAGACACTTAGAACTCTCTGGTTTTGGCAGATACCGTCTCCACCACATCTCTCATTCTTTCTTTCATTTTCTTTCTTTCATATCATCATGTATTCCATCAAAGCCATGGAGGGCTAAGCTTTAAGGGTTGATTCCACTGTAATTTCTTAAATGGATTCTGAGGTTAGATGAATTTATATGTTTTGTTACTTTGATTATTGTTCTGCTTTTTGTTTATCTATGTCCTTTGCTTCTTAATCGAATAGAAAATAATGATTTTAAATCTACATACATGCTAATCATATGAGTTAAAAGGTTTTTAAATTAAATTGAGACTTTACTTTGATTTTGTTTAGAAACTTTCATTTGATTAAATAAGTTTTTGCCAATAATTGAGACTTTAATTTGATTAGAGGTAATTACTTTAACTAAAATTAGTCAAGACTTTACTTTGATTAATTAAGTTTTCTATTTTGTAAAGAAACAAAGGAATAGACATGATTAGGCATAGTAAAATTAATTGAGACTGTACTTTGATTGAATTTACTATGGATAATCTAAAAGTTCTCACTTTTAATTGAGACTGTACTTTGGTTAAAAGTGAGAACGCCAACAAATTAATTGAGTCTTTACATTGATTGATTTGTAAATCAACAACAATATTAATTTAACAATAATCTCTAGATAACCAATGAAGAATCTTATTTAGAAAAAGCAGTGGAATTGACCTATTTACTATTACTGTGTTTACAATCTTTCGTGTCATTTTCTTTGCATATCAAAACCGCCCTATTTTTATAGTTGCTAGTTTTAAATTGCATTTTTGAGAATCAAATATTTGAGATCAATTCCGTATTCGTTGTGAGACGACTCAGGGTTATCTTAACCCTAACTATTTTCTTCACTACAAACTGGCAATACTGAAGTTGCTAAAGTAGTGGTAATTTGATCGCCTAACGACAGCGATATCACCAAATTATGTTTTGGTTTAATCAAATAATGGGTTCTAGTTTAGTTTTATTTCAAGTTGGAATGATGACCCAATTGCAACTTAATCATCATCCTTTGGGAGACCAAGAGGATGCTTGCCTGAATTGTTTTTGGTGACTTTTGGGTTGCCATAATTTCAATTATAATCAGCCATTAAGTAGTAGTATCATTAATAGTTTTATGTGGGATGTAATTTCAATAAATGTGTCTTTTGTAATTTCAGTTGTTAAAGCTTCTATATAAGCTGAACCTTTTTAATCAATGAAACAGGTTGGGTTTTATTCAGAAAATATTAGTTTTATCTCTTTTATCTTAGTGAGAGTAATGCTACCAAGTTCTTGAGTGGTTCAAGAATCTCTAAGTTTTATCAAAGGTCTTTTTTTCCTTTGTGTGTTTAAACTTTTAGGCTTCTCTTTCATTTTTGGAACTGTTGCATTTATCAATTTCCACTACATCTTTTTATCTATTTCCATTTTCTCATTTTAAATAATTTCTCAAATTTCTTGCTTATTAGCATTCCAACCTAGATAGATCCATAAAACTAATCCACCCCTTTGGATTCACATCATTTGGTAATCAAAGCCTAGCTCACTAGATTTGGAATAAGATGTTGTTTCGGCCACCACTACCACCACGTCTACCATCACCACGACCACTACCACCACCATAACCACCACCACCACCACCACCACCACCACCACGACTACCACCCCCACCACCACCACCACGGCCAACCCCACCATCACCACCACCTCTACCATCACAACGACCACAACCACCACCACCGCCATCATCACCACCTCAACCACAACGAGCACCACAACCACCACCACCACCACCACAACAACCACCACCCCAACCACCACCACCATCACCACCTGATGGACGCGCGAAGACGCATTTCTTGTAAAAATCACGATGCAAGGCCGTGAAACATGGATTTGTTCGGTGGAAATCCACCAAACAGGCAGCGGAAGGTGATTATGGTGTTCAGAATCTCATCGGCGAGGTCACTCTAGGGTTTACTCTCGGTGAAGGTGAGCTAAGATAAAAGGGGATTAAAAATCTCTCTCATTCATCAAAAGCTAATCAGTACAATGGTTGGTTTGCCTTTTATAGATGAAGGCAACCGGAACAGTAAACGAGAGAAGGGTGCCGTCTAACACAAACCTAACGGCAAGAGAAAACCCTAACAAATCCTAGGGATGGAACGCGTGAAGGAAAAATTCACGTGACCCTAACCCTAAGGTGTGAGACGTATGCAGAGGTGGCCTGGCTGGTGTGAAGATGTGAAGGCGTGAGGAAAGTGTTTGGAGCTATGCGTGAAGTCACCTATCACTAGTTTCAACCCTGGATGAGCTCCTAGCGTGAGAGAAGAAACCTAGCAGATTGGAGGCGCTAGATCCTAGCGTTGGTCGCAGAAAGGAGTTGGGCTGCTACTTGCAAGCCCAAGATGGAAGCAGATTTCATGGTGCCTTTCATACGTAATGAACTAAACATGTTGTAGGTGTTGTTTGAAAAATACGCAAGTCTCGGCCCAACAGAAACATGATCTGGGTTGTAGCACAATTCGAGGGTGTGCTGTAAGCATTGGTGGGCAGCGTGATTTAGGGAGAATGCACAAGGCCCAAACAGAGGCTGCTGCTAGGAGTAATGATATGCACACGTGTAGGCAGCAACATGGCTTATGATGGATTGGTGTGGAGAAGAAATTGGGCCGCAGGCCCAATGCCAAATACTTCAATAATTGGCATCTTGGAAAAATGGGCTGCATTTAGGAAAACAAACCCAATTAGAACAAGTTTTATTTAATTAAGAATAAAAGAAATTAAAAGAAATTAAAAGAAATGGGCCTAGCCAATGGCCCAAGCCATGAGGCCTTAGGGTGATATTCATCATCCCTTCCCTCTTGAAGAGGATCTGTCCTCAGATCTAGAAGGTTGATTAAGGCCCTACAGCATTAAAAGCTGAATTCCTCGTAGATCAAAAATATATATACAGTAGTCATCAAATAAGATTTCTTTGAAATTTTGGATTCCATGCAGAGTATATTTTGTGAAGATACATGAAGATGGGCTTTTATGTTTAAAAACATTTTCAATTAAGCCCATTTTACAAAAATATTGATTTTTCCTTTGACTTAATTGTGACCTAAAAGGTAACTCTAAGTCAAAGGTTAATTTTTGCAACTCTTTTGAGGAGTATGAAATGATTGGTGAAAATGGAAAACAAATTTTAGGGAGAACTAAGACAAAAGCATTAACAACAAATAAAGAAGAGTTGAGAGATGGAATTACTCCCTTAAGGTCAATGCAAGGAGTTATAGGATGTTGTATCTCTACTTCCCTAAGCATTACTTCTTTTCTCTCAATCTCTTCCTCTCTTCTTTTAAACTCTTTCTCTTGTCTTACTCTCTCTTTTTCTTCAAATTCTCTTCTCTCTTTTTCCTCCTTCTCTTTTTCCTCCTTCTCTTTTCTTTGTTGTTCCTCTTCTTCTCTCAATTCTTGTTCAAATTTCACTCTTTCTTTTTGCTCTCTTCTTTGAATTCTTAATCTTTCTTTTTCTTCCAACTCCCTCATCTCTCTTAGAAGTATTGTGAGTTTTTCCTCCTTCCTCCTTGCTATCTCAATTTTCTTTTTATCTATCTCACAATCAAAATCAGAAGAAGGTGGTATGAATGTTCTTCTCATGCATGCTCTCAACTCACTCCAATTTTGAATGGGAGATTTCCTTCCTTTTTCCACTGTAGATTGCCTATAATCCCACCACTCTCTTGCATGTCCTACAAAACTAGAAATGCACAAAGTAAGAAAATAGTATTTACTATTTCTAAGATGGAATGAATGCACCAAATCATCTATTTCCCTCTCCCAAGATATGTATGATAATACACTTATGTCCTCACCAAAGAAAGGGAATGTTCTCTCATGTGTATAATGCATTTTATCCTCACAATGACTACCTAAATGCAATTGACTGTACGAATGAAAACTCATCTTGCAAAACACACTTATCAAACAATTCTTTTTTTCACGAAGGAACTTTAGGAATTTCTAAAGAGAAAATAATGGAAAAGATTTCTAGAGATATTCCCAGGAAAGGGAGGTGAGTCTCATGGACAGGCTTAGAAACCAAACCTTTCCTAGCCAGAAATCTCTAAATTTCTTTCACAAAAATTCTCAATAAAATTTCCCCAGCAAAATAGATCTTAATTTGTGAAAAACAACTTTCAAAGTCTATGAAATCCTATGACTAAAGAAAGGTCGACTAAGTGTTTAAAGATTTGCACCTAGATATCACAGAGACGTAAAATAGAAACATCAAACATGCATAACACACACATAACCTGGACATGGAAAACATAAAGAACAAGAAAACATAAAAACTAGACGAAACCTATCTGGAAAGAATAAGTGGCACTTTGAAACCTCTTAATTCTTCCAAACTACACGATTAAAAAGCTATTACAAACATCCAAAGAATGGAATTGCAATAATGCATTTTCCCATTCCAAGACAAAATGAACAGAACTGAAAACAAATATTACACAAAATTCTGTGATAACAAAAAGAAATCTGCAACTGGAATTGGACCAGTTTGCTCTCGGTCCAGCCTGCCCTCAAGTGTTTGGTCTCTTTTGAAATCCCAGCTCACTCCTCAATTTCTCTCGGGTAGCCACTCAAGTGTCTTTCCTCATAGTTCCTCCTTCAGCTCTACCTTCAAGAGAAAGGTAATCACCTACAAAGTTGCCAAATCAGTGAGTTTCAAGCCAAATGAACCAAGATCACTCACGGTCTTCCACATAAGTATAACAAAGCAGAAAATCAAGAAAAGCTCAAATGGAAGAATTGGACAACATCAAGTGATAAAAATAAATGGACAAACTCAATTGAATAACAAGAAGGACAAGCAAGAAAAAGGCAAATCAACAAAGGATATCACACAAAGGAGAACTTAAGGAATGTGTCTAGAACAAGATTAAAAAAAACTAAAATCAAGAAGACTCAAAACAAACAAGTTGAATCAAGAGCATATGCAAATGACATTGAAAAAGAAAGTAGTATCTATGTGAACTGTGCGCCACGATTTTCACGCTGCTGAAACAAACAATGTTAGCAGATTCAATACAGACTTTGTTTTCCTGCATGCTCGTTTAGATGCCTTTTTTTTTATCAGGTTTGCATTTTTCACTGATTTTTTTTTTCAATTCTGAAAAACTGGAAGAACAGTTCATACAAAGGTTAATTTTCTACCACCAAATCAATGGACAATTGCATATGACAAGAACAAGTGATCCAACTAAAAAAAAAAATTCAAACAGACTCATACAAGACAACAGAAAAGACTAGGTCAATGCAGCACCAGGACCATAAAGCAGTTATCAAGCAAGCCAGCTTTATGCAGACAAGGAAAACACCATGGTCAAAGAACAAATTAGCAGAACAGATACAAACTGACGGAAAACAAATAATATGGCCAAAATGAACACTACATCAAAGCAACAAGTAAGGATACCAAACAAACAATTGGATTCAAAACATGCATTGAACTGCACACAAATATGGATAATCTACCAAGTAAAGTCTCGGACAAGACATCACAACATCTCACCACACTCATGGATTCAAAACAGAGCCTGAAACAAGAGAGTTCAGTTTGATTCAGAAATTATAATAAGTTAAATAACACAAACTGAATCAATGAATCAAGATACTGAATTGAAATCAACTGAAAGTCCAGCACAAATAAGGAAGATATATGAAACTGAAGGGAAATGATAAGGACACACTCTAGGCTAGTAATCATAGATCAACAAAATGTGATTAAGCAGACACATGATTGAAAACAGATGCAGTTTCAATTCAGATTCAGATATCAACCAAGACTCAACAAAGAACTACTAGTGCAATGGAATAGCAGAATCACGCATCACATGTCACAGAAATGGAAAAGATGAACTACACATTTATGGATCAAATCAACACAAGAAGGAATCCAGTTTCAACAATAATAGATTGCTGCCAATAACATATACGCCCATGGCCAAATCAACATTTGCATACAATTAGAAACATGAAATATAACAGCAAATGGTCAGAAACATTAAAAAAAACACCAGATTCTGTCAAAACAAGTTAGGCTAGCAACACTCAATTGATTGGAGTGTCACAGAATCAGTGGAGTAATCATGGGTGCTTTGGACAGGAATAATGATTTGGCTCATACAAAGCAACAAAATCGGAAAACAATATTGACTCAGCCTAATAGAAACAACAGAGACATAATTCCAACCACAATTTGAATCAAATTAAGTGATATGGCCAGATAAAAGCTGCACTAGTTCAAAGTCAGCCTAGACATCAACGAAACCACTTGATTTCCACTGGATTAATCTGAGCAAAGACAGATCTAGCACATATATGGAATCAAACAGATTTGGTTCAGTTGACAAGCATCATTGGCCCAAACATATACACCTCGATCATGAACATGAAGATACGAAATAATGAACACAGATGCATTTGGACTTGAAATTGATTTCAGAAAACAAAACAAGGCAACCAGTAGTAATTTTAGCAGAATTACACAGGAACAGTATCAATATGCACTGCAGAATAATTGCTAATGATCTAGTAGCAATATGTGAACTCCACAACACACAGGAAACTAAACATACTTAGCACAACTGATGCAGAAACAGTTAACAACACACAATTCTATGGAAGCAACAACAGATAAAACGGCTACGCAAAACCTATGACAAAACAGTGAGTTTAAAATTCAAAGCTAGGTAAAAAAATGAAATCAAACCTAATTGAAAAGCAATGGAGCGGCAGAATGAGAGATCTAAATATTCTATCACAAAATTGATTCAAGGTAATCGGAACAATATATTTTGAATCAATTTCAGCAAAAAAAAATTCAGCACACAGATTCGAGACCAGAGACGCAAGAACTCAATCAAACAAGAACAAGACAGAATCGAACAGAAAAAGAAGAAACAGGAATAGAGATACTCATCTTTGAAGACCTCCGTGCTCCAAGCTCGAAACCAGAGCACTGATTACCACATGATGGACGCGCGAAGACGCATCTCTTGTCAGAATCACGATGCAAGGCCGTGAAACATGGATTTGTTCGGTGGAAATCCACCAAACAGGCAGCGGAAGGTGATTATGGTGTTTAGAATCTCATCGGCGAGGTCACTCTAGGGTTTACTCTCGGTGAAGGTGAGCTAAGATAAAAGGGGATTAAAAATCTCTCTCATTCATCAAAAGCTAATCAGTACAATGGTTGGTTTGCCTTTTATAGATGAAGGCAACCGGAACAGTAAACGAGAGAAGGGTGTCGTCTAACACAAACCTAACGGCAAGAGAAAACCCTAACAAATCCTAGGGATGGAACACGTGAAGGAAAAATTCACGTGACCCTAACCCTAAGGTGTGAGACGTATGCAGAGGTGGCCTGGCTGGTGTGAAGATGTGAAGGCATGAGGAAAGTGTTTGGAGCTATGCGTGAAGTCACCTATCACTAGTTTCAACCCTGGATGCGCTCCTAGCGTGAGAGAAGAAACCTAGCAGATTGGAGGCGCTAAATCCTTGCGTTGGTCGCAGAAAGGAGTTGGGCTGCTACTTGCAAGCCCAAGATAGAAGCAGATTTCATGGTGCCTTTCATACGTAATGAACTAAACATGTTGTAGGTGTTGTTTGAAAAATACGCGATTCTCGGCCCAACAGAAACATGATCTGGGTTGTAGCAGAATTACGAGGGGGTGCTGTAAGCATTGGTGGGCAGCGTGATTTAGAGAGAAACGGGCTGCACAAGGCCCAAACAGAGGCTGCTGCTAGGAGTAATGATATACACACGTGTAGGCAGCAACATGGCTTATGATGGATTGGTGTGGAGAAGAAATTGGGCCACAGGCCCAATGCCAAATACTTCAATAATTGGCATCTTGGAAAAGTGGGCTGCATTTAGGAAAACAAACCCAATTAGAACAAGTTTTATTTAATTAAGAATAAAAGAAATTAAAAGAAATGGGCCTAGCCAATGGCCCAAGCCATGAGGCCTTAGGGTGATATTCATCACCACCACCACCACCACCACCACCACAACCACCACCACAACTACAACCACAACCACCACCACCACCACCACCACTATGGCAACCTCCAACCACCACAACGACCAACAACACAACCACCACTACCACTACCACAACCATTATTACCACAACAACCACCACCACCACAGCCACCACCACCACCACTACCACCACGTCCACAATCACGACCACCACCACCACCACGGCCACCACCACCACTACCACGACCACAACCACCATGACCAGCACGACCACGGCCACCACCAACACCACCATCCCCATCACAACCACCACTGTAGCACAACCACCATCACCACCACCACTACCACGAGTACCAATACCACACCCACCAACAACATAACAACGGCCAACACCAGCACCTCGAGTACCACCCCGACAACCACCTTGGCAACCACCACCACCACCACCGTTACCACCACCATCACCACAACCACAACCACCCCCACCAACACCACCATCACCAGCTCAATTTCCACCATAACCACCACCATCAGCACCTCCACAACCACCACCATAGCACAACCATCACCACCACAACCACAACCACCACCACTAGCACAACCACCACCACCACCACCACTACCACGACTATCATCGCCTCAACTTCCACCATCACCTCAACTACCACCATCACTACCACCACAGCCACCACTACCACCACCATCATAACCATTACCACCAGCATCACCACCACCACAACCACCACCGTAGGATAACCACCACCACTACCACAGCCAGAAGCACCACGGCCTTAGAACCATAATAACGACCACTTCTAGCACCACTAGCACCATCGCCACAACCACCATGGCAACCCCCCCCCCCCATCATCACCACCACGACTACCACAACCACTACTACCACGACCACGACCATCGCTACCACGACCAACGTCAGCACCGCCACCACGAAACCACTACTACCACGACGACCACCACCACCACCATGACAACCACCAACACCACCACCATGACAACCATCACTACGGCAACGTCCAACACCACGACCAACAGCAAAACCATCACTACCACAACCACCATGACCAACAGAACAACCACCACCACAACCACCACCACCACCACTACCACCACGTCCATAATCACCATAACCATCACCACCACCACAACCACCACCACCACCACCACAACCACCACCATCGCCACCACCACCACCACCACTAGGGATGGCAACGGGTCGGGTTGAGCATGGATAGTGCCTACCCGCAAACCGACCCGCCAAAAAAAAATTTGCCCGTTACCCGCCCGTTTACCCGCCGGGTATCCGCTTAAAAAATACCCGCGAATATTTTTAAAATCCGCGGGTACCCGTGGATACCCAATACCTGCAAATATTTAAAAAAATATGTATTTTATAAATTTTTTAATATAAAATTATAAAAATAGAATATAAATTAAATTAAATTATAATTAAATTTGAGATAATAAAATATACTATTACTTCTAATTTTAATTAAATTTAACTTAATAAAATAAAAATAAAATTTTAATTTTAATTTTAATTTTTGCGGGTAACGGGTACCCGCGGGTACGGATAGTATGATACCCGTACCCGACCCGTTTATAAGTGGGTATTAAAATACTCGCTACCCGCTACCCGCAGGTAATAAATACCCACGGGTAGTAACTATCCGTCGCGGATTTTATTCGCGGATATCCGCGGGCACGGGTATTTTTGCCATCCCTAACCACCACCATCACCAGCACGACCACGGCCACCATCAGCACCATCACCACTACCGTAGCACAACCACCACCACCACCACCACCACTACCACGGGCACCAACACCACGCCCACAAGCAACATAACAATGACCTCCACCAGCACCACCGCCACAACCACCTTGGCAAACACAACCACCACCACCATGGTCACCACCACCACCACCACAACCATCACCACCACCACCACCACAACCACAACCACCACCACCACCACAACCACCTTGGCAAACACCACCACCACCACTATGGCCACCACCACCACCACCACCACCACCACAACCACCACTATAGCACAACCACTACCACCATAACCACAACCACCACCACCAGCACAACCACCACGACCACGACCACCACTACCACGAAAACCAACATCACTATTATCACCGCCTCAACTATCACCACCACCTCAACTACCACTACCACTACCACCACGACCAAAACCACCACCATCACCACGACCACCAGCATCAGTACCACCACAACCACCACCGTAGGACAACCACCACCACCACCACTACTACGACCACCAACACCACGACCACCAGCACCACGGCCACCAGAATCATTCAGTGTTTAATTCTGGGTATTTAATTGAATTTATGTGCTTAAAGAGTGATTTAATTGATAATTCTGATAATTAAGCTATTTGAATGTGTGTGATAAAAATTTCTTAAAAAGTGATTTTTAGCTGCATAAATTATTTTTTGGTTATTTTAACGTTTGTTGATGCAGCTAAAGTTAGGATTAAGCTTATTTAAAGGTGAGAAAATAAATTGATTGAAATTACAAACACCTTTTAATAAGGCAGAAATTAGCAAGTTCTAGAAAAATCACTTCTGCACCATAATTTTTACTTATACACTACCCTCTTTCTAAATGGGTCTCATCAAAAACCTATTATGCACCCTCTAATATGTTTATTTACACCCCTCCTACCACTTAAACTCCACTCAATTCGATGCTGCCATGTGGCAATCCTCAACTTTCAAATCAGGCCAACCATATGTTGACATGTGGCATTAATCCTTGCACATGCATGTGAACCAATTAGGGCGTGCCAGGCGATCATCTCCTCCATCTCACACATGAAACCCTAACCCTAATTTTCTCCTCTGCCACCAGCACCACCGGCAGCCTTCGCCCTTCCACCGTCAACTCGCCGGAGTTCTCCCACCTTCACGTAACCATTTCCGCAATGTGAGACCCACATACACCAGCCGCAATAGTTCGCATCTGCACCACGCTGGAAACATGAACAACTCCACCACTGTGAGCTTCCACACACCATCACCACCTTCACGCTGCATCTTCCTCACACACGAACGCAACTGCAGCGCCTCCATTACAACAGCCACCAGGAGCCAAAGGAGAGGAGACGCGAACCATCACCGTTCGCATCAACACCCATCGCAAATCCTTCGCGTAACCAACATAGCCCCCAAGAACCAGAACCTACACGAATCAGTCACGGCCACCACAGTTCTGTCATCAGCTCATGAACCTCCATGGCAACAACACCTCCATTGGTGAAGAAGAAAGACACCTTCGAATCTGCACTACAGAACGCGAATCAATTGGGCCACCGTGCCGCACGCCGTTGGAGCAACTACAAGCTTCTGCGAAACCCTAATTTGGGAGAGAGAAGGAGCTGCCACGTGTCATACTCTCAATGGACACTGAATGGTCAAAGTTTGTCAAATTTGGTCAAAGTGGTCAAATCTGGTAAAAGACTGGTCAAAGAAGAGGGAGTACAGGATTAAAAATGGTTTATTGAGAAAATTAATGCAAATATTATTTGTTAATAATTTATTAGATATCTTTATATAATTAATTAATTTAATTATATCATAAATTATTAACCAAACTATATTTGTCAAATAGTTTAGATCTCTCCAAATATCTTTGAATATTTATCTTTATCTTTATTTTAAAAGATATTTGAGAGGTTTTAGCAACCGAAAAGCCCAGTCCAAGTCCTATATAAAGAGACCAAGGGAGATGTAGTAAAAACAAGTTCGGGACTTTAGAGTTTTGGAACCCTTAGGGGTGCCTAACTTCGTTTCCTTTCTCTCTCTTTTCTTCTCTCCATTCTTCTATTTTTATTTTGCATTCATGGAGTGCTAAACTTCTTGTGTTGATTCCATTGTAATTTCATTATGGATTCTGAGGTTAGAATGAAACAATTTCTTTATTCTTTTTATTATTGTTGAGGTTTTCATTCATCTATGTCTTTTATCTTTGAATCACATAAAAAGTAATGATTTTAAATCTATATCCATGTTGTTCATATGAGTCCAAGGGTTTTTAAATCTAATTGAGACTTTACTTTGATTTTATTTAGAAACTTTCATGTGATTAAATGAGTTTTTACCAATAATTGAGACTTTACTTTGATTAAAGGTATTTACTCTAACGAAAATTAATTGAGACTTTACTTTGATTAATTAAGCTTTTTATTTGGTGAGAAGATAAAAGGATAGACTTGATTAGGCATAGTAAATTTGATTAAGATTGTACTTTGGTTGAATTTACTACGGATAATCTAAAAGTTCTCACTTTTAATTGAGACTGTACTTTGGTTAAAAGTGAGAACGCCAACAAATTAATTGAGACTTTACATTGATTAATTTGTAAATATATAACAATAATTAATTGAGCAATAATCTTTAGATAACCGATGATGAATCTATTTTGAAAAAGCAATGGAATCAATCTATTTTCTTTACTATTATTTTTATTTCTTTTTATCCTTTAAATTTTATTTCTATCTTTGTTTATCTTAATCCCCTATATTTTTTATTTAATTTGACTAACTCATTTGTATAGTTTTATAAGAACTAATTTGTTAAAAATCAATTTCGTGTTCGTTTGGACACGACTTAGGCTTACTTTACCCTTTCTATTTTCTTGACTACTATCTTAGCAATACTGAAGTTGCTATAGTTTAGTAGTATTAATTTGACCGCGTCAACGACAGCGTTATCAAATTTGGCGCCGTTGCTGGGGAACACGGTTATAATTTTTGTCATTTTAGTTCTTATTTTTCTTTTTATTCTTTTTATTTTATTTTTATTTTTATTTTTATTTTTTGTTTATCACTAACATTTTCTTTTCTCAATTTTTGTTCTAACATTTTTTTTTATTTTCTTTAGTTATTTTATTTTATTTTATTTAGTTATTTTTTTAAGCATAATTTTTGTTTGAGGAATTTTGTTGGGAAATTTGTGAAACTAGTTGGGAAAAACTTTGGCTAAGGAAAGATAAGGTACTTAAGTTGTCCATTAAGACGCACCTCTCTTTCCTAGAAGTCTACTCAACAAGCTTTCAACTTATTTCTTTTCAGAAAACCTCTTTCAAAAATACAAAATAATTTTTCATACAAAAGTAATCAACATTGTAGTTTTCAAATGGATTACAATTGCTATCCACAACAACCCATGATTTTCAGCAACAAATTGTCACACCTACTTCTACACCTAATATAAGTGGGTTAACTTTATGACAATTTAATGATCTATATCCTAGATCATATTTTTTGGGATATGAGCAACAACCATATTCTGAGTGTCCACCTCGGCAACCATATGTCCCAAATAGTTTTCAGCAACAACATGTACCACCACAGCAAGTTGGAGCAACCAATGGACCATCTTACAGTGAAGTTATGATATTAATGGGTGAAGTTATAGAGAAATTAGAGTCCATGGATGAAAGGTTGCGAGTTGATAAATGATGCAGAAATATTGAGCAAGAGTGGTACGAAAATAAGCAAATATTGTCTGATATGTTGAGGGATGCAAGTAAGAACAACTTCACAGAATTACTTGTAACTGTTAATACCACCCTTCAACCCCATAAGAGATTTCCTGAAAATCCATATTTTAATGCACTTCGTCATGAAATCAAAGATGTGCTTCTGAAGTTGGCCATCAGAGCTGAACAAATGTTTGAAGATTTGAGTCAGCTAATGAATCATGCAGTGAGAAAGGCCACTTTGGAAGATATGGTGAATAGGATGATTGAAATGGTGAAGATGAATGCCGCCACACAAAGCTTGCAAAGTCAGTCTAAAAAATCAATAGTAGAATCACATCATATTGATATATCTACTGATAGATATAATGATGCTCAGAGTAATATCTCTACTGATGGACATATCAATTTTGCTAAAGATGTTGCTGATAAAGAAATTAAAGATTCTCACACAAACATATCTACTGATGGATATGTTGATACTGCTCAATGTGAATATAAAATTGTACCCGTTGATGAGGATATGAGTACAAATGACCATTTTCAAGAGCAAAGTTGTGAGGATAATACAATGGAGGAACCAAGTGCAATTGAAGAGCCAATAGTATTCGGAGATGCAGCTGAAGCATCTACTATTGCAACCGACTTGGTTAATGATGAAGCAGTAGAGTCAACAACACCAGGTGAAAATTCTTGCTTAGAAGATGAAATTATGAGGATTATTGATGATCCGCTTAACCATCTGAATGCATCTAATGATGCTCAAGTTGAGTTGAAGCCACACACTCCACACATCAAGTTTGTTGATGTGAATGATGCAAAGAAGTTTTTAGTGGTTATCTTTGTTGACATGGCTGCAGAAAAAGAAGAAAGGTTGCTACAACAGGTAAAAAGCTTAGATTCAAATTCTTTTGAAACCATTGTTGATAAAAAATTTAAATTGCATGCATGTTTGTTTTTTGTTTTTGTTTTTAATTTTAAAAATATTAAAAAAATTTCAAAAATATGTGTTTTTGTTTTCTTTAAGAAAATAAATTTTGACATATGGCCAGATTGAGCCAATAGTCATAAAATTTTCCGTTTCCTCCCCAAAATAAGTCAATGAAGGACATTTTTTCTTTAAATAAGTGTGGGGGAGACAAACTGTAGGTAGGATTTTTCTTTTTTTCTGTTTTTCAATTTTTTTTGTTTTTTTGCATTTAAAAAGAAATTGTGATTTCTTTTGGAGAAAATTGTAAAAGTAGTAACTTTTTACTAAGTGAAACTTTTAAACAATATGTCTCATAAGAAATCCACCAAAAATATTTCCCTGCTTTCAATAAAACATATTGACATTGGATTTTGGGATTTAATTCAATAATTGGGATGATCATAATTCTGGAAAAATAAAAGTCATGTTGATATGAGTGGATTGTTTCTATGATTTGTGTTCCTGCAGACAACAAATAAGATGAGTTAGGCACAAGCGTCACTGTACCGTACCTAGCCAAACTCAACCAAGTAAAAAGTGTGCATATCGAAACCACCTAGTACCCGGACATCACCAACATAAGCCATCTAGGCAAGTAGCCGGTCGAGACCGACTACTCCAATGAACTTAAACTAACATCGATGCCCCGCGTTCAATAAGTCTCAAGGGCCTGGTTTGGGGGCCCAGGCCCATTCATAGCCCAAAATACAGCCCATGACAAAACCCAGCCCATGAAATGGTCAAACGTCATTAATGCCCTATAAATACACGTGGACCCCATCATTTAAAGGTACGCATTCATTAATCACTGATTTGACTCTCTGAGAGCTTTGACTTACTTGAGCTTCGGAGATTCTTCTACAGGTAACCCCTCCTGGGTCCAAGCTGACATGTATCGACCGGGAAGAGGCCAACTGAAGAGAGAGCGGGATACATGGTAAGGTGACGCTTGTGTCTAACCTCTTGTTTGTTCTCTGCAGGAACAATTGGCGCCCACCGTGGGGCACGAGACGAGCACCTTTAGTACCCGTTTTTCTCCGACGATGGTTTCTACCCGTAACAAAGCTGGAGCTAACAAGCAAGTGGACGTTGGTCCCTCTGGACCTTCCGGCATCGCCCCTGACTTGGCCGCCATCCTAGACGTCCAGGTAAAGATGCAACAAGAGCTCGCAGACCTGAAGAAGCGCAGCGTTGAGGAAATGGAAGTGCTAAAACAAGAGAACTCCCGCCTCAGGAGAAGGATCGAGGCAGACGCCAACCTGAAGGGAAAAGCCAAAGAAACCTCTGAAGCTGTGAAGTCTCCGGCCTTCCAGCCTACAGAGGAAGAAAGTGAATACAATCCCACCCCTCACACCTTCACCACCACCCAACAGACACCCCTTACCTCCACACATCCCCATCACTTTCCATCCGGTCACCCAGGGCTCACAGCACCCTCAACCACCCACGCTCCCCACAACATACCCCCCGCTCTCCACACCACATACATTCCACCCTACAACCCACAGTATCTTCCCACAACCCACATCTCTCCTCATAACATCACCTCCACCTTTCCTGCTATGATCAACCACCCACCCCCACCCCACATCCCCCCCCTTCACCAGCCCAGACGCCGCCACCCATTCACAGATTTTATCGCTAACACCCCTCTACCGGCCCAGTGGGAACCCTTCAACCTCGATCGCTACACTGGCGAAACCGACCCCGACGAACACCTGAAAGTTTACATCACCCACGTTGCCCTATACACATCCCAAGATGCAGTCTTTTGCAAAGCTTTCCCCACCACCCTCAAAGGCCCTGTCCTAGAATGGTTTACCACCCTCCCACCCTACTCAATTGATAGCTTCGACACCCTTTCACACATGTTTTCCACACATTTCGCTGGAAGCCGCCCACATCAAACCACCACCATATCCCTACTGGGTATCAGACATAAAGGGGATTTCCTCTTTTGTGTCCACATTTCATAATTCCAACTTTACCCTCTATAATTTAATTATTTATTAAATTTTTAAAAATTAACGGTTACTTTTACAAGTTTTTAAAAAATTATTTACTTATCTCCTTTTTTTTGTTCTCTTACTATTCATCAACAGTTATTTTTCTCATATTTTCTCCATACATTTTACTTTATTTTTATAAATATACTTTTATTTTATTTATTAACTTAATAATATTACAATATCATCAATTATTAATATAATTCAAAAAATGCGTACATACATGCGCGATAACGCCTGTGTTTACACTAGTAACAATAATTAGAATTATAATTGATAATAATAACAATAATATAAAAGTAAAATAATAAATATCACGAAAATTAAGTTATACTGTTGTAAATGTTATTATTAATGAAATGAAGTTTTCAATTTATTTGTAAATATAATAAATAAAATTAATATCACAGTATGGTGCAGTTAATTGATTTTATAAAATAATTATAATAGTTTATGACCCGTGCACATTTTTTTATTTATTTCAAATATGTTTAGAATAATAATATTATTGTTATTATATTTATTTAACCATTAAAAATAATAATATTATTATTATTATAAATTATAAAAATTGTAAAAGATTAAAAATCTATTTAACAAAAGTATTTAGTATAATAACGTTTTTTATAATTAAAAAAAACACTTATACTAATAACATTAGTATGAATTATAATAATAATAATAATAATAAAAATAGTAATGATACTAATAATAACAAACAAGTGATAATAATAATAATTTTTGTGCTATAAATATTAATATCAATACAAATACCAAGGCTAATGTTGACATGCTAATAATCTATAATTATATATAAAGATATATAATTATAGGCCCTTAATGAATTTCAGGCCTCCTACTACTTTCACCATAGGAGTTAGTCCGCTCTAGGTGAGACTAACTGACCCCTTAGAGCGTCAAGATGCAACCTTACCTTGAATCTTTACCCAGTTATACAGATGGGGCACCACCATAGACACCCACTAACAGGGGCCATGGAATTACGTCCCGACCACTGAAGCGCAACCCCGAAGGTCTCACCTAGAGACTCCAAGGAATTACACACTGACACAAACCAAAAATCATAAATCAACAATGAGGGAACACTAATCATGCTTACAATTTCATACCAACCTCTGAAAATAATTCCTCATTCGTATCACATGTTTAATCCTTACCACTGGACATTACCACCTCATGTGTATGGGGCCTCATCTCATATCAATACCATGTCCCATTAATAACAACTCACTCATTAATTTCACATGCCAAGTTTCCACGATATCCATCATTCCATTCACGAATTATGTCACGCATACATGGCAATCCATTATATATATACATATCTCAACATAACAATCATACCCAAACAATTACCAATCATCCAAGAGCAACCAAGCAACCAAACCACAAACTGTCTCGCCCAACCCCTCGCTCAGGCTGAAGGGTCTCGCTCAGGCGAGTCCCCTTCACCTAGGCGAGGGCTCGAAAAAGGAAACAGGAACCAACACGGGATCTCGCTTAGGCGAGACCCCTCTCGCCTGGGCGAGTTGTTCACTCGCTCAAAATAATGAGTTGGTCGCCTGGGCGACCTTTCGCGAAAAATGGTTTGGGCGAGCCTCCGCCAGACTCGCTTAGGTGAGTCCGACTCGCCTGGGTGAGATTACCAGTTCTCCACCCTGGTCTCACCTGCAGCAAATGTATCTTTCAACCCAACATATCACACAAAGCATTCCACGCATCAAGAACAATGATTAATCCATACAAACATTTCGCAAGCTCAAGAACAGGCAAAAATAAACAACTTAAACTCGAACCCTAACTTCCCGTACCTGGAAAAAGGGTTAACAGAACTTTGACAGCACGATCGTGAGCACTGCAGCTCTAGGAACGAACTGACGAGCTGAAAACAGAATGGTAAACGGAACAAAAGGCGGATTGTTACAAAACTCTAGCTGTGAAATACAAAGGAATAACAATGGAAACCATACAATCTAGAAAGGGGCACTTACGTGGAGTAGGAACTGTTTCCGAGTCGGTTCGAGAAGGCTTAGGGCAAAACCTTAGTAGAGCGTCTTGTGAGAGCAAAGAGGGATGACGACTGGTTTTGTGGAATAGTGAGAGTGAGTGGGTTAGGTTAGATTAGGGTTTGATTTTATCACTTGGGCCAACCCTAGGCCCAATTACAAGGGGCAGCCCTTTACTTTAGGGCAGAAAATAATAAAGCAAATTTTAATGGGCCTTACAGATCTCGTAGTAAATAAATTAAGATGTGTGTCTAACTATAATAGTAATAATAATATTATTATAATAATATCCCGTAGTGATAATAATAATAATAATATCATTATAATAATATCTTGTAGTGATGATAATAATAATAGTAATAGTAATAATAATAATAATCCACTAACTAAATATATAAAGAGATGCACATTTTTATGACTTTTTTTTTTGTTTTTACAATTTTATCCTCTTAATTATTATTTATTAAATTTAAATAATTATTCATAATAAAAAATTATTTGTCATTTTTATCATTCTACTAATTTTAGTAACTATTTTTTTTCAATTCATAAAATACCAAGATATAGAGATAAAATGAATAACAAAACAAATACAAAGAGCAAGTAATTGAAATATGATCTCAAGTAAATAAAACTAAAATATGTGTCTAACTATAATAATAATAATAATAATAATAATAATAATAATACCACTATAATAATATCGCGTAGTGATAAAAAAATAATATTAATACTACAACTACTAATAATAATATTAACACAACTACATATATAAAGAGATAAACATCTTTGGTGTCCTTTTTATTTTATCAATTTTATCCTCTTAATTATTATATTCTAAATTTAGGCTTAAATATACATTTGGTCCCTATTTTTGTTGTTTTTATTCATTTTCGTCATTATTTCCGTTTTATGTTCAATTAGGTCCTCATTTTTGTTAAATTTTGGTCAATTTGGTCATTTTCAATAACGGTGTTTAAATAACGGTCATTTTTGAAGAGTACATGTCATGTGCTAGCTCCTGGTTTTTTTTATTTTTTTGATTTTTTTTAATTTAAAAATAATTGTCCACGTGTCAAGTCACAATTGTGCCACGTGTCAATGCTAGTGCCACATGTCAGTTTGTGGTTGTATTATTTCTTTTTGTTCAATTTAGTCCCGATATTCGTAATTTTTGTTCAATTTAGTCCCTATATTCGTTATTTTTGTTTAATTTAGTCCCAAATTATGTTAAAATGAAACAATTTAATTTTTAAAATTGACAATATTATTAGTTATTTTTTAAATTCAATTATAAATTGTAATATTTAATTATAAATTAAATATAATTCTTAGACTTAATTGTTAAATAGAATATAATTATTAAAATTTAAAAAATATATATTAATATTTGTAAAATTGACATTTAAATCTAAAATATTTAATATTTTTATTGTTAGATATTAAAATATAAAATATTTTATATTTTTGAATGTTAATTTTACAAATATTATTTACTTTTCTAAAATATTTTTAATATTTTTAAATATCATTTTTAAAAGTATTTTAGAATATAAATATTAGAAAAAACATTTAATAATTATATTCTTATAATATTTTAAATAATTATATTCTATTTAACAATTAAATATAAGAATTTTATTTAATTTATAATTAAATTTAATAATTCATAATTGAATTTAAAAAATTATAAATTCAAATGGCAATTTTAGAAAAAATATTAATATAATTTGTATAAAAGATATTATATTTAGTGTCAATTTGAAAGGGACAAAATTGATTTATTTTAACAAAAATTGGAACTAAATTGAACAAGAATAATGAATATAGAAACTAAATTGAACAAAAAATAATAATTCTACCACAAACTGATACATGGCATTAGCATTGACACATGGCACAATGATGACCTGTGGACAATGTTTTTTGAAATTAAAAAAAATTAAAAAAAAAATAAAAAATTTTAAAAAAAAATTTAAAAATTTTAAAAAAAAAAAAAAAAAACAGGAGCTAACACATGACATGTACTGTTCAAAAACGTTAACTATTTAGACACCGTTAGTGAAAAGGACCAAATTGACCATAATTTGATGAAAATAAGGACCTAATTGAACACAAAACGAAAACGATTACCAAATTGAATAAAAATAACAAAAATAGGGACAAATGTATATTTAAGCCTTAAATTTAAATAATTATTTATAATAAAAAAAATATTTTTCAGTTTTATTATTTTACTAATTTTAGTAACTATTGTTTTTAAATTGAAATAATTTTTCAAATGGAAATATAAATGAACAACAAAACAAATAAAAATGACAAGTAATTGAAACATGATTCCTACATAATAAGTAAAAGTAAAATGTGTATCTAACAATAATAATAAAAATAATAATAACTATTTTAATAATTACAGTTCTTCTTATTATTAATAATAATAGTAATATAATAATAGAAATAATTATAATTAATAATAATGATAATAATATTCATAGTTGATAGTAATATTGATTATTAATTATAGTTGATAATAATAACCCATGACAGATTTTGACCAATAATTTTGGAGGAGCCAAAATAATTTATGGTAAAAAATTTTGAACTCATCAATAATTTATTCGGAATAAATCAGGAGCTAAATGCACCCCCAGATTTTATTTGCACACTCCTCCCTCAAGTGGACCACAAAAACCTGTTCTGCACCCCCAGTTTTCACTAAGTTGCACCCCTCCTACCACTTAAACTCCATTCAACCAGATCATGCCATGTGGCAATCCCCACCTCTTAAAATTAGCCAACCAGCACAAGCCACGTGTCATAATCCTACCCTCACCAAATTAACCAATCAGATCTTGCCACGTCATCATCTCCTCCATCTCAAACATGAAACCCTAACCCTAGTTTCCCTTCCACCCTCCACGGCAGCCGCCGCCGCCAACCTCGCCGGCCACCACTGAAACTCGCCGGAAACTGCAGAACCATCGCGACGCAGCACCTCCATTTTCTCTCCATCATCTTCTCCGTCGCGCTCACCATGATAACGCCATCTTCTTCATCTTCTCGCCTCCGCATCCCGCAGCCACGACGAACCATCCAGCAGCACCACTGTTCCGCCATGATCTTCTCCGCAGCGCCACCATTACAGCAGCTCCTTCGCACCACCACGACCACCGCGAGTTCTTCTTCCTCGCGCACAACCATGGAGACGTCCGCGCGCCACCATCTTCTTCCCGCGAGCCACCAGCGCCTGCACCTACAGGAATCACGAACAGTTCTGCGCAGCCACCACGCCGGAAATCTGGCCACCACGCCGTCAGCCGCGCCATCACGAGGGAGGGAGAAGAGTGTGAGAGTGAAACCCTAATTCCTGGAGAGAGAATCTGCACTGCCACGTGTCAGCATCTGATAGGACAGTCAAACTGGTCAACTGGTCAACTCTGGTCAACTGGTCAAAGTCAGCAGTCAACTCTGGTCAAAACTGCAAATATGGTTAAATAAGAGGGGCAGAATTGGAAATTTGACAGGAATTAAGTTGCTAATTAATTAAATAAAAATAAAAGATTTTAGCAACTGACAGATAAAGCCCAAAGTCCAGTGGAAGCTTATATAAAGAGACTTAAGGGAGCAGAAACGGGGGACTGATAATTTACAGCTGACAGCTTAGACACTTAGAACTCTCTGGTTTTGGCAGATACCGTCTCCACCACATCTCTCATTCTTTCTTTTATTTTCTCTTCATCATATTATCATGTATTCCATCAAAGCCATGGAGGGCTAAGCTTTAAGGGTTGATTCCACTGTAATTTCTTAAATGGATTCTGAGGTTAGATGAATTTATATGTTTTGTTATTTTGATTATTGTTGTGGTTTTTGTTTATCTATGTCCTTTGCTTCTTAATCGAATAGAAAATAATGATTTTAAATCTACATGCATGCTAATCATATGAGTTAAAAGGTTTTTAAATAAAATTGAGACTTTACTTTGATTTTGTTTAGAAACTTTCATTTGATTAAATAAGTTTTTGCCAATAATTGAGACTTTAATTTGATTAGAGGTAATTACTTTAACTAAAATTAGTCAAGACTTTACTTTGATTAATTAAGTTTGCTATTTGGTAAAGAAACAAAGGAATAGACATGATTAGGCATAGTAAAATTAATTGAGACTGTACTTTGATTGAATTTACTATGGACAATCTAATAATTCTCACTTTTAATTGAGATTGTACTTTGATTAAAAGTGAGGATGCCAACAAATGAATTGAGTCTTTACATTGATTTATTTGTAAATCAACAACAATAATTAATTTAACAATAATCTCTAGATAACCAATGAAGAATCTTATTTAGAAAAAGCAGTGGAATTGACCTATTTACTATTACTGTGTTTACAATCTTCCGTGTCATTTTCTTTGCATATCAAAACCTCCCTATTTTTATAGTTGCTAGTTTTAAATTGCATTTTTGAGAATCAAATATTTGAGATCAATTCCGTATTCGTTGTGAGACGACTCAGGGTTATCTTAACCCTAACTATTTTCTTCACTACAAACTGGCAATACTGAAGTTGCTAAAGTAGTGGTAATTTGATCGCTTAACGACAGCGATATCAAATTTGGCGCCGTTGCCGAGGAATACGGTTAGTATTTCTTTTATTTCGATTCTGTTTTTATTTATTTTATTTTATTTTTTTTTTATTTTTTATTTTTATTTATTATTTATTTTACGCATATACGTTTGATATAGTTTGTTATTTTGTAGTATCTAGTTTTCTGTTAATTATTCCAAGCAAATTTCTATTTTTGTTTTGATTCAGAATTTCTTTTAAGAAATTTTTTTGAGACTAGTTTGGAAAACTCTGTTTAGGAAAGACTTGGTATTTAAGTTGTCCACTGTGACGCACCTCTCTTTCCTGGAGTAGACCCAACGACATCTTAACTCATTTCTTTCTTGAAAACTTTCTCCAAAACAAGAATAGGAAGAAAAAAAAACACATAGGGAAACACTTTCAGGTGGACTTGCATAGTGCATGACTCGGGCCAATCCGGGTCAATTTTATCAACTTGATTCAGAACTTGAAAGGAACTTGCGTAAATCACGTAGGAGACTTGATCTCAGGTGTTCTACTGAAGGAGCACCATCATCATCTGAACCTACCACTGAAAGTGTACCACTAGAATCACCTCCGGTGATTAACATATCTTCTGACCCATCACCTGAACCAGAAATTCAAGAAGATAAAATGGAAGAAAGAACAATAAGAGAGTTGGCTTCACCGGATGCAGTAATTACACAAAACATGTGCATCCAATATCCAGATGGAGAATGCGAGCTTAAGTCTGGGTTAATCCATCTTTTACCCAAATTCCATGGATTAGCAGGCGAAGACCCATACCATCACTTGAAGGAATTTCATGTTGTTTGTTCATCCATGAGACCTACAAAAGTGACAGAGGAACATATCAAGCTTAAGGCTTTTCCATTCTCATTGCAAGATGCCGCTAAGAATTAGTTATACTGCCTTCCGCCAGGATCCATCAATACTTGGGAGACTCTGAAAAGATTATTTCTGGAAAAGTTTTTTCCAGCATCTAGAGTTGCTGCTATTCGCAAAGATATTTATGGGATAAGGCAACAAGAAAGAGAAAGTCTTCACGAGTATTGGGAAAGATTTAAAAAGTTATGTGCTTCATGTCCTCATCACCAAATAAACGAGCATCTCCTCATTCAATACTTTTATGAGGGATTGAGTATCATGGATAGACAAATGATAGATGCTGCAAGTGGAGGGTCATTGGTGGACAAAACGCCAACAAATGCAAGACAATTGATTGAAACTATGGCATCGAACCATCAACTATTTTCCACAAGGAGTAATTCTATAACTCTATTGAAGGGAACCCATGGAGTAGAAGCTTCATATCTTGCAGATCACAAGAAATTAGAAGGGAAGTTGGATGACTTAGCGGCCATGGTAAGGACCTTGACAGACTTACAGAAAAAGCCTATCCCTTCTACTTTATGTGGAATTTGTGCTTCTACTAATCATCCTACAGAGGCTTGTTCTATGTTAAAAGAGACAGGGACGTTAGACAATGAACAACCTCAAGCATATGCTGCAAACATCTATGGCAATAATAGACCACCTCGGCAGCAATACAACCATGATTTGTCCTCCAACAAGTACAACCCAGATTGGAAGGAATATCCCAGCCAGAAATGGGGAAATCAACAGCCTCAACACCAACAAGTCTATGTTCCACCTCAACAGAGGCAACAACCACAACCAGCTACAACCTCTGGTGATTCAAACATGGAAGCAATGATGAAAATGATGGCTGACATGATGAAGGGACAAATCAATGAGTTGAAACAGACAATGGAAGCAACCAATCAAAACTTGCAGAACCAGATTGGACAAATGGCAAATGAGTTAAATCAGATGAAGTCTCAACAAGGCTCAAACAATTTGCCTGCACAAACTGTAATCAACCCGAGAAATGTAAGTGCTATTACTTTAAGATCGGGTAAGCAAATACAAGGTCTTGGGGATGCCCAAGAAGATGAAGATAAGGACAATGAAGTTGTACCTAATGATGAAAGAGGAAGATCAGATGAAGCAACACAAGTAACATCTGAGATGCCTACACCCAGTGATAACTCCAGGTTGGTATCCCCTAATACTTCCTCTGAAAATCCTTCTCCTTATTCTCCTCCTCCTCCCTATCCAAACCGTTTGAAACCAAAAACTAAAAAGATGGAGGAGTTAGACAAAGAAATCCTGAATACTTTCAAGAAAGTGGAGATAAACATTCCTTTGTTGGATGCTGTGAGACAAATTCCTAAATACGCCAAGTTTCTCAAAGAATTATGTACACATAAAAGGCGTATTATGGACAAAGAGGTAGTGAACATGGGAAGAAACGTCTCTAGCTTAATTAAGAAGCCTGCAGTCAGAATGCCGCAAAAGTGTAAGGATCCAGGTATGTTTTCTGTTCCCTGCATTATAGGAAGTACTAAGTTTGACAATGCTATGTTAGATTTAGGAGCTTCCATTAATGTAATGCCTTTATCTGTTTTTACTTCACTTCATCTTGGACCTCTTAAGTCTACTGGTGTGGTCATTCAATTGGCCAACCGTAGCACAGTTAACCCTGCAGGTGTGCTAGAAGATGTGCTTGTCCATGTGGACAAGTTAATTTTTCCTGCAGATTTCTATATCTTAGACATGAAGGATGATGAAGGAATGAGTTCAACCACAATCATCTTGGGAAGACCATTCATGATGACAGCACGTACCAAGATAGACGTGCATGCAGGATCCTTGACTATGGAGATAGGAGATGAGAAGGTGCAGTTCAACGTGCTAGAAGCCATGAAGCACCCAATTGAAGACCATTCTTTGTTTTGTATTGATTTATTGAGTAATGTAGTGAACAATTATGCTTTTGGACTTTTAGACGCTTTATCTAGTTTTTCTTCTTCTTTGGATTTTTCTTTTTCGAATATTTCGGGCTCAATTTTAGACGAAAGAGAAAATTATAAAACAGGTGATGTTGAGGACGCGGTGTCACTATTTGATACCTCTGTGGCGTCCGAGTATGATGCTGAGGTGGCTGAAATTACCTTAGGCAGTAAAATGTTGCCATCTGTGGAACAGCCACCCACTTTGGAGTTGAAACCTTTACCATCTCATTTGAAATATGTTTATCTTGAGAGGGATGGGAAACTCCCTGTTATTATATCTGCCTTGCTTACTGACGAGCAGGAACAAAAGCTATTGCAGGTTATCAAAGATCACAAGCGAGCAATAGGCTGGACTTTGGCAGATATTCCTGGTATTAGTCCTTCTTTCTGCATGCACAGAATACTCTTGGAGGAGGATGCTAAGCCAGTGAGGCAACCTTAGAGGAGACTAAATCCTCAGCTGATGGAGGTTGTGAAGAAAGAAGTCACCAAGTTGCTATAAGCAGGTATTATATATCCCATTTCTGACAGCACTTGGGTGAGTCCTGTACATGTGGTCCCCAAGAAATCTGGGATCACCGTGGTCAAGAATGAGAAGAACGAGTTGATTCCTACTCGTATTCAGAATAGCTGGAGGGTCTGTATTGATTATAGAAGACTAAACCAGGCCACCAGGAAGGACCACTTCCCTTTACCATTCATGGACCAGATGCTAGATCGATTGGCAGGTAAGTCTCATTACTGTTTTCTTGATGGATTCTCTGGGTATTTTCAGATTTGTATTGCCCCAGAGGATCAACATAAGACTACTTTTACTTGTCCATTCGGTACATATGCTTATAGGAAAATGCCATTTGGCCTTTGCAATGCTCCTGGAACATTTCAGCGATGTATGATGAGTATTTTTACAGATTTGTTGGAGCATTGTATTGAGGTTTTTATGGATGATTTTAGTGTATATGGTTCATCTTTTGATCATTGCTTGTCTAATCTTGCTAGAGTCTTGGAGAGATGTGAAGAAACTAACCTTGTTCTAAATTTTGAAAAATGTCATTTTATGGTGGAACAAGGTATAGTTTTAGGTCACGTTGTTTCCAAGAATGGTATATCTGTAGATCCTGATAAAGTTGATATTATTTCACAATTGCCTTACCCCTCTTCTGTGAAAGAGGTTCGATCTTTTCTTGGACATGCAGGATTTTACAGGAGATTTATCAAGGACTTCAACAAGATAGCCAACCCTCTCTCCAACCTGTTGCAAAAGGATGTAGTATTTGACTTTGGAGAGAGGTGCAAAGATGCATTTGATACATTGAAAAAGGCGCTTACCACCACTCCTATCATCCAGCCACCTGACTGGACATTACCGTTCAAGTTGATGTGTGATGCATCAAACTTTGCAGTAGGAGCGGTGCTTGCACAAAAAGATGGGAAGCTATCACATGTGATATATTATGCTTCCAGAACGTTGGACACAGCGCAGGCTAACTACACCACGACTGAGAAGGAATTATTGGCTGTTGTGTCTGCCTTGGACAAATTCAGACCGTATATACTTGGTTCCAAGGTAATTGTTTATACTGATCATGTAGCATTAAAATTCCTTCTGAAGAAAGAAGATTCGAAACCAAGGTTGATCAGATGGATGCTACTGCTCCAAGAGTTTGACATTGAGATTCTAGACAGAAGTGGAGCACATAACTTGGTAGCCGATCATCTTAGCAGGATTGAAAATGGAGAAGATAACATTCCTATAAAGGATGACTTTCCTGATGAAGTCCTCCTAGCATTGACTGCTGTGAAAGGTATGTTTCCTGAACCTTGGTTTGCTGACATTGTTAATTACTTGGTTGTTTCTGCTATTCCTCCTTCCTTCTCCAAATATGAAAGAATCAAGCTAAAAAGTGAGGCAAAGTACTATATCTGGGAAGACCCAATCTTATGGCGCATTGGTAGTGACCAAGTCATAAGGAGGTGTGTTCCAGATATCGAGATACCTCATGTGCTTGAGTTCTGTCATGCATCTCCTTTTGGTGGACATTATGGCACACAACGAACAGGTAGGAAGGTGTTGGATTGTGGATTATATTGGCCTACTATCTTTAAAGATGCACAGAGGGTATATGAAAATTGTGAGCAGTGCCAAAGGGCAGCCAGATCCATTACAAGAAGGGATGAAATGCCTCAACAACCCATGCTTTATTGTGAGGTATTTGATATTTGGGGTATTGATTTTATGGGTCCTTTTCCTCCTTCTTTTGGGTTTTCTTATATTTTACTTGTTGTAGACTATGTCTCCAAATGGGTGGAAGCCATAGCTACAAGGACTAATGATTCTCGAGTTGTTATGAGTTTTGTCAGGTCTAACATTTTCTGCAGATTTGGGATACCACGAGCCATCATCAGTGATCAGGGGACTCATTTCTGTAATAGGCTACTTGAGAACATGTTGAAGAAGTATGGGGTGACACATCGCATTGCTACACCATATCACCCCCAAACCAATGGACAAGCAGAGATCTCTAACAGAGAGATTAAAAAGATACTAGAGAAAGTAGTGAAGCCTAATCGAAAGGATTGGGCCACAAGATTGGATGAAGCACTTTGGGCACACAGGACAGCCTACAAAACACCTATAGGTATGTCACCTTTCAGGGTGGTTTTTGGAAAGGCTTGTCATCTACCTGTGGAGATTGAACATCGGGCCTATTGGGCCGTGAAAGCATGCAACTTGGATTTGGAAGAAGCAGGAAATGAGTGAAAGCTTCAGTTGCAAGAACTAGAGGAGATTAGGCTAGCAGCCTATGAAAATTCAAAGTTCTACAAAGAGAAAACCAAGAAGTTCCATGACCAAAAGCTTGTGGCTAGAAAGGATTTCCTTTCAAGGTAGGCCAGAAGGTGTTACTATACAAATCCAAGCTTGGTCACATGAGTGGTAAGTTGCGTTCTACTTGGGAAGGACCATACATTGTTACAGAAGTCTTCCCTTATGGAGCAGTGGAGATCAAGGAAGAATCTTCAGCAAGAACTTTTAAAGTTAATGGGCATCGTCTTCGGATATTCAATGAAAATCAAGATATGCTGAATAAGACGATGGATGGGATGAACTTGACTTCTCCCTCATACCTTCCACCTTGAGGAGGTAAGTACACTTCATACTTTTTCTTTGCATTTTATACATATTGAATACATTGAGGACAATGCATGGATAAAGTGTGGGGGTGTGGGGAGATTTCCCCCTTTTCTGTTTTTGTTTTCTATTTGTTTTGTTTTTCCTTTTCTAATTTTGTTTTCTGTTTGTTTTTATTAAAAAAAAAAGTTTCTGTTTTCAATAAAACATATTGACATTGGATTGTTGGATTTGATTTACTAATTGGAACGGTCATAATTCTGGGAAAATAAAAGTCATGTGCTATGAATGGATTGTTTCTGTGATTTACTTGATTGAGTTGATTTGAGAGTTTCTGGAATAAATCTTTTGTGAAAGAGTTTTTGACCTTGTGAGTTTTGAGCTTTATTGTAAGGATGAACTACCATGTGTCATTCCTATTTTTTCTTGTGTGACTGGCTCATGTCTTGTTGGTACTCAAATGTTTAGCTTGATTCTGTTGTTTTGCATCTTAGGTGAACATGCATGATTTGATATGACTGAGGCATTTCTTGTTTTTAGCTACTTGGCCAAATAAGCTAACCATAACATTGATCCATTGGTAGCCCCTTGAGCTTAAACCTCTTTTTCTTGTTTTGAGCATACTGTTAAACCTTAAAAAGAAAAAGACCATTTTTTTTTCCTTACCTTAGGGAGAAAGAAAGAGCTAGTGGATTATGTTGAGATTGGTTGAGGAATAAAGTGTGGGGGTGAGTATTTCCCCCACAAAGTTGTAAAAATGGCAAAAAGGAAAATAATTGTTGATGACAAAGTGTTGAAATGAAAAATGATTGCTGTCTGAATAAGAGCAACAAAGGATAAAAGAGAAAAAAAAGAAGAAGAAGTAAAGATTGTTTTTGAAACTGTGCTCCATAACTCTTTCTTCCTTACTATTTCAAAAACACACAAATCCTAAAGTTTTTCCTACCTTTGCCTTGGCCTCATTATAACCTGTTAAAAGTCCTCATGATTTTTGAATGCATGTTTTCTGAAAGCTGTGAATATTAGAGTCTTGCTAAGCATTGAGAGTGTTTACTTGCATGGGTATTTTGAGTGAAAACACAAGCCAAAACACTTGAGCGAATCTTGGTGAGAAAATATATATTTAACTTGAGTGTTTCTCTTTCATATTTGATTATCTTGTAAACTCAAAAGATTAACTCATGTGTGAAAAACAGAATTTTAACCATTTGTATGTGCATGACAACATGATTTCTAGAAGATTGATCTGTTTCCATTGGTATTCATTTCTTTAATCCACTGAAAATATGGAATAAAAGACCTCAGAATAAAGTTTTGAAATTGTTCAATTTTGCCCAGGAGTGCAAAAGGATAAGTGTGGGTGTGTGATGAGTTCAAATTTTTGCCCTCATTTAATATTTAAATTTGGGGATTTAATTGAATTTTCTGTGCTTAAAGATTGATTTAATTAGGATTTGTGATTATTAGATTTATTGAGTAAGTTTGGTAAAAGTGGCGTAAAAATTGATTTTAGTTGCATAAAATATTATTGGATATTTTAACGTTTGTTAATGCAGCTGGAATTTATTTTTGGTCAATTAATAATGTGATTTTGAAATATTCAAAGTTACAAAATAAGTCCAAAAGCAAGAAATTCTGAAAAAGAATAAATCAGGAGCTAAATGCACCCCCAGATTTTATTTGCACACTCCTCCCTCAAGTGGACCACAAAAACCTGTTCTGCACCCCCAGTTTTCACTAAGTTGCACCCCTCCTACCACTTAAACTCCATTCAACCAGATCATGCCATGTGGCAATCCCCACCTCTTAAAATTAGCCAACCAGCACAAGCCACGTGTCATAATCCTACCCTCACCAAATTAACCAATCAGATCTTGCCACGTCATCATCTCCTCCATCTCAAACATGAAACCCTAACCCTAGTTTCCCTTCCATCCTCCACGGCAGCTGCCGCCGCCAACCTCGCCGACCACCACTGAAACTCGCCGGAAACTGCAGAACCACCGCGACGCAGCACCTCCATTTTCTCTCCATCATCTTCTCCGTCGCGCTCACCATGATAACGCCATCTTCTTCATCTTCTCGCCTCCGCATCCCGCAGCCACGACGAACCATCCAGCAGCACCACTGTTCCGCCATGATCTTCTCCGCAGCGTGATGAAGGATTGACCCCAACCAAGGATGAAGGCACATGCTTAAGAAGACTAAGCATGTTTAGAAAGGAAGTTCACTAATCCTTCATCCCTTTCATTTATGTTTGTTATTTTTGATTCCCTAAGTTGACTTAGTTGAATCAACTTTAGTTGACTTGTTGACCTTTGACTAGGTTTGACTTGTTGACTATAATTGACTTGACTTAAGCCAACATGCTAATCTATGTTTATTTGCTTTGTAGGTTAATTAAGAGTAAGAAAGCAATGCTAGGTGGCGCATGGTGATTGGGGAGCATAAATGATGTGGAGGAGAGAGTAAAGCAAAGGCATAAAGCATAAAGTAAAAGGCATGAAGCAAGTGTACCTATGTACCTTTGGTCTCCTTTGTTTTTAGCACACTTTGACCACTTTTTGGAGACATATGAGACACATTCTTTGTCTCCTTTTGTGCTAGAACGAAATTAGCCTTGCACACACCATAGTTAGCTCTTTTGTCTCTCATTTTTGTAACTTTATTTGACCTAGTTTCTAGAAGCTAGGGTTAGGTTTTTGTAGAGACATCCTTAGGTATCTTTTATTTGCTTAGAGACCCCTAAACTCTTCTATATAAGGGGTGCTCCTAGACATGTAAAAGGGTTGAACATTTTGAAGTTAAAACACTCTTGTGTCTCAACCATTTGTGAGAGTTTCCTCCCTTGGGAGTGAATACTTTTAAGCCTTATCTTGCATAGCAAGTGGCGGCACACATCCACTCATCTTCAAGGATGCCATGGCTTCTAGCCTAGCCTTGTAGTGGCGTGCTTCTCACATTTTTACCATTTCTTTCCTTTCCATTTTATGTTTTCTTCTTCTTTTAATTGTTCTTGGTTTTCTATGGTTTATGTGCCTTCCATTTCTTTTTTGTTTTGAATCAATCCATCATCTTCTTCTCTTGAGCTTTGTGAAAGGAACCTTCACATCTAGATAGCTTGCTATCTTAATGTCCAGTGGGGATTTCACTTAGCTTTCTTAATCAACTCACACCATATTCAATATTCTTAAAAAGGAACAAGATAATCCTTCATCACAGCGCCACCATCATCGCGAGCACACCACCACTGCATCTGCGCGAACCTTCTTCGCAGCGTCTCCACACAGTCGCCGCCACCATTACAGCAGCTCCTTCGCACCACCACGGCCACCGCGAGTTCTTCTTCCTCGCGCACAACCATGGAGACGTCCGCGCGCCACCATCTTCTTCCCGCGAGCCACCAGCTCCTGCACCTACAGGAATCACGAACAGTTCTGCGTAGCCACCACGCCGGAAATCTGGCCACCACGCCGTCAGCCTCGCCGTCACGAGGGAGGGAGAACAGTGTGAGAGTGAAACCCTAATTCCTGGAGAGAGAATCTGCACTGCCACGTGCAGCATCTGATAGGACAGTCAAACTGGTCAACTGGTCAACTCTGGTCAACTGGTCAAAGTCAGCAGTCAACTCTGGTCAAAACTGCAAATATAGTTAAATAAGAGGGGCAGAATTGGAAATTTGACAGGAATTAAGTTGCTAATTAATTAAATAAAAATAAAAGATTTTAGCAACTGACAGATAAAGCCCAAAGTCCAGTGGAAGCTTATATAAAGAGACTTAAGGGAGCAGAAACGGGGGACTGATAATTTACAGCTAACAGCTTAGACACTTAGAACTCTCTGGTTTTGGCAGATACCGTCTCCACCACATCTCTCATTCTTTCTTTTATTTTCTCTTCATCATATTATCATGTATTCCATCAAAGCCATGGAGGGCTAAGCTTTAAGGGTTGATTCCACTGTAATTTCTTAAATGGATTCTGAGGTTAGATGAATTTATATGTTTTGTTATTTTGATTATTGTTGTGGTTTTTGTTTATCTATGTCCTTTGCTTCTTAATCGAATAGAAAATAATGATTTTAAATCTACATGCATGCTAATCATATGAGTTAAAAGGTTTTTAAATAAAATTGAGACTTTACTTTGATTTTGTTTAGAAACTTTCATTTGATTAAATAAGTTTTTGCCAATAATTGAGACTTTAATTTGATTAGAGGTAATTACTTTAACTAAAATTAGTCAAGACTTTACTTTGATTAATTAAGTTTGCTATTTGGTAAAGAAACAAAGGAATAGACATGATTAGGCATAGTAAAATTAATTGAGACTGTACTTTGATTGAATTTACTATGGACAATCTAATAATTCTCACTTTTAATTGAGACTGTACTTTGATTAAAAGTGAGGATGCCAACAAATGAATTGAGTCTTTACATTGATTTATTTGTAAATCAACAACAATAATTAATTTAACAATAATCTCTAGATAACCAATGAAGAATCTTATTTAGAAAAAGCAGTGGAATTGACCTATTTACTATTACTGTGTTTACAATCTTCCGTGTCATTTTCTTTGCATATCAAAACCTCCCTATTTTTATAGTTGCTAGTTTTAAATTGCATTTTTGAGAATCAAATATTTGAGATCAATTCCGTATTCGTTGTGAGACGACTCAGGGTTATCTTAACCCTAACTATTTTCTTCACTACAAACTGGCAATACTGAAGTTGCTAAAGTAGTGGTAATTTGATCGCTTAACGACAGCGATATCAACCCACCCACCTCCATGCACGAACTCAAGCTGCGCGCAGCTGACTACGTTCGCATGGAAGAAATGCAAACTCTTCACACCAAATTCTGTAACGACTACGCCGCCAACACCTCCAACCCCACCTCCAATCCCACCCTACAGCCTCACCCGCGCCCTGACACCCGCCCACGCGAACCCCGCCAACCTCGCTTCACCAGATATGCTCCACTCACGGTAGCCCGCTCCCGCATCCTAGACGAGGCCCTCCAAGCTGACCTCCTCCCCCCACCACGAAAGACAACCACCCCTCCTAACGTCGACATGACCAAGTATTGTCGATACCATCGCAACCACGATCATACTACAGAAGAATGCAAAGCGCTCCAGGATAAAATCGAAGAACTGGTACGCGCCGGCCACTTTCGCCGCTTCATCCGTAGGGATGACCACTCCTCCTCCTCCCGATCCCGCCACCCTCCACGGCATGACCACAGACGACAACCAAGCAACGCCCACCAAAATAGCCACCCCACCCAACCTAACAACCAACAACCAGAACCTGCCCACACCAACATTACCCCTGCCGACCCCCCCTTACGAGGCACCATTAACACCATCTCTGGTGGCTTCGCAAGTGGAGGCTCCACCTCGTCCGCCAGAAAGAAACACCTCCGCCATATACAATCCATCAACCATATCACTCAATCCCATCACAGACGACGTATGCCCCCCATCGTATTCACAGACGATGACTTCCACGGCCTCGACCACCAGCAGGACGACCCCATGGTCATCACCGTTGAAATCGAAAATTATGCCATTAAGAAAGTCCTTGTGGATCAAGGCAGCTCAGTTGACATCCTCTACTGGGCCACCTACCAAAAGTTACAACTTCCTGACACCGCCATGATACCATATGATGAGCCCATATACGGCTTTTCCGGCGAACAAGTATCCACCCGGGGCTACATAGACCTCCATACCGTCTTTCGGGAAGGAACCCAAACCAAAACCATCCCAATCCGCTTCCTTATAGTCGATGCGCCCACATCCTACAACATACTCCTGGGCCGTCCTTCCCTCAATACCCTTGGTGCAGTCGTCTCTACCCCTCACTTGGCCATGAAGTTCCCAGCACCATCCGGCGATATCCTGACCATCCACTGTGACCAACGCCTAGCACGCGAGTGCTACATGGCAAGCTTAAGACCGCAACTCCCAATCCAACAAACAAACCACATCGAACGACCACCTAATTCCCGCATAGCCCTATCCGGTGAGGACCTTGACTCCAGAATAGGCTGGGATGCCCGCCTCGAACCAGTCGAGGACACTACTCCCCTGAAACTCCCCAATGGCCATTCCATCAACTTGGGCACCGGTTTGAACTCTGATGAGCGTGCCATAATCACACCCTTCCTCACCAATAACACGGATCTTTTCGCCTGGCCAGCCGCCGACCTCCCTGGAGTAGACCCCAAGGTGGCATCCCACAAGCTCTCGATATACAAAGAAGCCCGCTACGTATCCCAGAAAAAACACAAACTTGGGGAAGAACGCAGACAAGCAGCCAAGGTAGAGGCCGAGAGTTACTGAACGCAGGGTTTATAGAAGAAGCACAATACACCACCTGGCTTTCTAACGTTGTCTTGGTAAAGAAAGCCAATGGCAAATGGCGGATGTGCGTGGACTACACAGACCTGAATAAGGCATGCCCTCGCGACGCCTACCCCTTACCCAACATCGACCGACTCGTAGACGGCGCGGCAGGAAACAAAGTGCTTAGCTTTTTAGATGCATATTTAGGTTATAACCAAATACCCATGGCCACAGCAGATATGCACAAGACCGCCTTCATCACCGACGACGCCAACTACTTCTATAGAGTCATGCCCTTTGGCCTCAAAAATGCTGGGGCAACTTACCAGCGGCTAATGGACAAAGTCTTCAGCCATCTGACAGGACACTGTGTCGAAGTCTACGTCGATGACATGGTCGCCAAGTCCCCAAGCCATCATCAACACGCTAAAGATTTAGAGGCAGTATTCTCCGCCCTGCGCCAGTACAATCTCCGCCTAAATCCCGATAAATGTGTATTCGGCGTCGACCGGGGTAAATTCCTTGGTTTCATGTTAACCCAGCGCGGAATAGAAGTTAACCCCGAAAAATGCAGGGCCATCATCGAAATGCGCAGCCCCACCACTGTCAAGGAAGTCCAACGACTAATTGGCCGCCTCACGGCCATCTCTCGCTTCCTACCAAAACTAGCAGAACAAACTCAACCCATAATCCAGCTCCTAAAGAAATCCGCCCGGTTCACGTGGACTGATGATTGTGAACAGATCTTCCTGAAACTCAAAACATCCCTAACCTCACCCCCCATCCTCCGCAAACTCGACATCAGCCAACCCCTACTAGTATACATCACGGCCACCGATCACACCGTCAGCGCTGCCCTTGTCCAAGAAGTAGAAGGCACGCAACATCCTGTTTATTTTGTAAGCAGGACACTACAAGACCCTGAAACCAGATACCAAATGGTAGAAAAACTAGCCCTATCCTTGGTCCACGCCGCACGCCGCTTACGCCCGTATTTTCAAAACCACACCATAACCGTCAAGATCGATTACCCAATCCAAAAAATACTACAAAAGCCGGATTTAGCCGGACGCATGTAATCATGGGCCGTGGAGCTCTCCGAATTCAACATCCGCTATGAACCCCACGGCCCCATCAAAGCCCAGTGTCTCTTAGACTTCGTCCATGACCTACAACAAACACCTGTTGAGGACCAATGGACGCTTCATGTAGATGGCTCCTCGAACCCAAGGGGTGTCGGCGCAGGCATCGTGTTGGAAGGCCCCAACGACATCCTCATTGAGAAGTCTCTTCACTTCGCTTTCAAAACGTCGAATAACCAAGCCGAATACGAAGCTATCCTCGCCGGCCTCTCCCTAGCCCGTGAAGTCGGCGTCAAAAAGTTAACATGCAAAACCGACTCCAAACTCACCGTAGGTCATCTGAACGACGAGTTCCAAATCAAAGACCCCATCCTTCAACAATATTACCATCTAGTCCGCGCAATTATTCAATCCGCCTTTGAACAGGTCCGCGTCGAACACATCCCTAGAACCGACAATGTCAGAGCCGACATCCTTTCCAAATTAGCCAGTACCAAACTCAAAAACCGTAACCGATCCCTGCTACAGCAAACACTATCCACACCTTCCGTCACACACACTTGCCAAACGTTAACCCACACCTCATCAAACAGCATCACCCCCATTCAAAACCCAAACTGGACACATTCAGTACCTCAAAACCGGCAACCCCCCCCCCCCCCCCGACGCGGACAAAACTTGGCTGGCCAAGGCCGCCAGGTACACTATGGTAGGCGAAGACCTCTACAAACGCGGATACGGCCAACCCCTACTTAAGTGTGTCACGCCAGAGCAAGCCTAGTATATCATTAAGAAACTACACGAAGGAATTTGTGGTTATCATTCAGGCGCACGTACCATGGCCACAAGAGTCCTCAAAGCCGGATACTTCTGGCCCACGATAGAGGCGGACTGCCAGGACTGGGGGACTGGTGTATCACACCTAGCCGGTTCTGCTAGCTTACCAACACATATCATCCTTGACCGACAACCCATATCGGACAAGGCTGGGGGACTGGTGTATCACACCTAGCCGGTTCTACTAGCTTACCAACACATATCATCCTTGACCGACAACCCATATCGGACAAGGCTGGGGGACTGGTGTACCGTACCTAGCCAAACTCAACCAAGTAAACAATGTGCATATCGAAACCACCTAGTACCCGGACATCACCAACATAAGCCATCTAGGCAAGTAGCCGGTCGAGACCGACTACTCCAATGAACTTAAACTAACATCGATGCCCCGCGTTCAATAAGTCTCAAGGGCCTGGTTTGGGGGCCCAGGCCCATTCATAGCCCAAAATACAACCCATGACAAAACCCAGCCCATGAAATGGTCAAACGTCATTAATGCCCTATAAATACACGTGGACCCCATCATTTAAAGGTACACATTCATTAATCACTGATTTGACTCTCTGAGAGCTTTGACTTACTTGAGCTTCGGAGATTCTTCTGCAGGTAACCCCTCCTGGGTCCAAGCTGACATGTATCGACCGGGAAGAGACCAACTGAAGAGATAGCGGGATACATGGTAAGGTGACGCTTGTGTCTAACCTCTTGTTTGTTCTCTGCAGGAACAGTCACCTTACCATGTAGTCCGCTATCTCCTCAGTTGGCCTCTTCCCGGTTGGTACATGCCGGTTTGGACCCATAAGGGGTTACGTGCAGAAGGGACTCCGAAGCTCAAGTGAGTCAAAACTCTAAAAAAGGTCAAATCTGTGATTAATGAATGCGTACCTTTAATTACTGGGGTCCACGCGTATTTATAGAGCATTAATGATGTCTGATTATCCCATGGGCCGGGCCTTGACTTGGGCTTTAGCTTGGGCTGTGAGTGGGCCCGGGGCCTAACCCAAGCCCTTAAGACCTATTGAACGCGGGTGCTTCCATTTTTACTAAGCCTTTAGGAGCGGTCGGATCCGTTTACTTCTCAACTTGTCGGATGTCGTCCTTGGCCGCACACTGTCCTAGGTTGGTCGTTTTGTTGTTACTTTTGCTTTCGTTCAGTTATGAGTTTGAGTCCATGCCGGCCCAAGTCGTGTACTTGGGTTGTTTCCGGCATATATGTGAGGGTTGTCATTTATATGGTTAAGTTGACCAGGTCCCGTACACTAGTCCCCCAGCCTTTGCCGATACGATGTGTCGGTGAAGGATGATATGTATTGATGTGCTAGTCGAGATCGGCTAGGTGTGATACACCAGTCCCCCAACCTTTAAGTGTGATGAACAATGTTAAGGCTAGAAGAGGTTTGTGGCAGGTGAAAAGGTTTGTGGCAGGTGAAAGGGTTTGTGGCAGGTGAAAAGGTGTTAGAAGGCAGACTTAGGGAGGTTTGGCACTGCCATTTTGGTACTTTGTGATGATTGAAAAGAGTTATGTTTTTTGGCGGGAAAGGGCTATGACGCTTGAAATTCGTGTGTATAAATGAAGATGGTGTTGCATTTCATTCACTCTGTTTCATTTGCAAAAAATTCGTTCACGTGCGTTTAGAGCTGTCCGATATCTTCTCTTCCTCCTCCGTCATCTTTTCTAAAGAAATTAGGTATGTCTAGTAGTAGCGATAGGTTTTCGTTGTCAGACTTGGGTAGTGAGCAGTCTAGGGATAGCGGGAGTAGTCGAGATGATAATAGTGATAGGGAAGAAGTGTGTAGTGTAGGGAGAATTCCAGTGGAGAGGGTGGTTAAAATTAGGGAGGATCCGCCCGAGGAGCTGGCTGAGAGTAATTGGCCGGCGAAGACCAGATATGAATGGGTAGCGGTAGATGTGCGGACTCAGCGGTTGTTGTTCCAGTGGTCGCGTTTGCTAAAATCGTGGTTGAATGCGTGAAGGGACATAATTGCTCCAGAGCGAGTTACTGTTGTTGAATGCGCGTGCCATGGTAGAGTGGGTTCTTCTATATGTATATGTGCCACTTTTCACAACTGCACATCTGCGTACCTTTTGACAAATTCACTATGGAGGCATTCACTCAATTGTTCAAGCATTTCAAAGATGGGTTCTTCAAAGTTGTGGTAAAGTCGGCTCGTCGGTCGCATTTCTATACCACTAATGGTAATACTAAGTTTCTGTTCTTCTGGACCGGCAACCCTTGGAGATATAAGGTGATTTTGAGGGAAGATCTGTCGGTGGGTGAGAAGGAGGTGATGGATACTTTGATGCAATTTAGCGATAAGATGCCCACTAAGGGCTTAGTTAGGGATAATTCGGTTCACCCTATTATAGATATTGAAGGTATTTTTTTGTAACTTTGATCATTGTTATTGATTGGAGCATTTTGACGATTTGTGTGTTGTGTACTTCAGGGCATATGGCGTAACTTGGCAAGAAGAACTTAACACTTTTCCAAGCCCTTCGTAAGGAGAAGGCAGTAAAGGCTAAAGCTGTCGGGAACACTATGGTTCCTAACTTGCAGGATTCGCTAGTAGATGTCCACGTGCATGGAGGCACAAAAAGGAAAGTGAAGTTGCCTATTAGGGTGGGCAAGGGCAAGGACGTGAAGAAAGTGCGAGCTGCCGTGATGAGGGCAGTCTCGGCCAGTGGGGTGAAGGGGTCGGAAGCTGGGTTGATTGAGCTTCCAGAAACTACTGGGAGGAAAGACATTGAGATTAATGTGCCGGAATCGTTGATAAATTCAATCGACAATATGGAGCCAAGAGCTTTGGTGAAGACTATAGTTGAATTTAGCAGCAAGACCTTGCTGCTTAGTCGGCGTGTGGGAGGAGTTGAAAGGAGAAAGTTGATAAGCATGATGAAGAAAAGGAAGCTTGGAAAAAGGATAAGGAGGAGTGGGAATTGGAAAGGAAAAGGCTTGCTGTGTGGAGGGTACGATGCCTTGATTCTGAAGAAAAAGCATGATGGGTTGGAGGGTGAACTGGAGGACTTGAAGAGCTGCATAATACAAGAACATATCAATGGCTTTCAGAAGGGTGTTCGACAAGCGTCATTTTTTTATGAGAATGTTGATGCTAATGATGTTAGGTTTGATGTGAATAAGGATGTTGTCGATGGTGTGCTGATAGATGAGGAGGAATCTAGCCCAGAAGGAAATGGGGAAAATGAGGCGGTTGACGCTGATGTTGGTGGTAACGAGGTGGTGGCAGAGGACATCGAGTGGAAGGCAGCTTAGGATCTTTAATTTAATACTTCCAATTTGGTTTAATGATTCTAAGTCTGTAATAACTCGTACATTGCTCTATTTTGCTGTTTGATATGAATGCCAATTACTTGCGGTTTAATTGGTCTTTATATTTGTGTTTGTATGGAATGTTCGTGTACGCTATTGTATATTAAGGGTGTTCGACCCAGGCCGCTTACTTGTGGTAAGGGTGGGGAACTAAAATTAATTAAACATCAAGTTAAGGGTGTTCGACCCAGACTGCTTACTTGTGGTAAGGGTGGGAAACTAAAACGAATTAAACATCAAGTTAAGGGTGTTCGACCCAGGCCGCTTACTTGTGGTAAGGGTGGGGAACTAAAACGAATTAAACGCCAAGTCAAGGGTGTTCGACCCAGGCCGCTTACTTGTGGTAAGGGTGGGGAACTAAAACGAATTAAACATCAAGTTAAGGGTGTTCGACCTAGGCTGCTTACTTGTAGTAAGGGTGGGGAACTAAAACCAATATGAGAGTAATAACGTAGGAAAGTTGTATAGTTGAGAACCCTTCATTTTATTTATTGAATATGGGGTGCCTCGTTAAAACCTCCCTGGTCAAAACCCTCCTTACGGAAAAAAGACCAGGTGAGGAAAAAGAGTACACCCAGGGTTACAAGTATTGGTCTAACTACAGTATACATTTAGCTAAAGTTGAATTTGAGCTGGGATACATTCCAAGTGTTGGGAATCTCTTCCCCAGATAAGTGTTCTAGGCGATAAGCTCCTCCTCCTACGTCTTCGCGTATGCGGTATGGGTCATCCGAATTGGCGGAGAACTTGTCATCCTTCTTTCTTGCACTGCTGGTCATTCTCCATACTAAGTCCCCGATGGCGAAAGATCGTGGACATAGGTTTGCATTATACTTTCTGGCAGCTCTTCGTTTGGTAGCTAAGTTTCGTATCTAGGCTTTCTCTCTATGTACTGGTAAGAGGTCGAGGTGAGTGGCCATGTTTTGATGGTTGTGGGTTGGGTCGTATAGTTCTCGACGCAGGGATGGTTCGTCAATTTCAACTGGTATCATGGTGTCTGCGCCGTAAACTAGGTTAAAAGGGGATTCGTTTGTTGCTGGTTGAGGGGTGCACTTGTAAGCCCATAGCACTTCTACTAACTCTTCAGGCCATCGACCTTTGGCGCTGTCTAATCGTTTGCACAGTTCCTTTAGGATAACCTTGTTGGCCGCCTCTGCTTGTCCATTAGTTTGTGGGTGTTCAACAGAACTTGTGATGTGTTTTATGTCCAGGCCAGTGTAGAATTTGGCTAGCTCCTTATCTATAAATTGTCGGCCATTATTGGTAATGATGGTGTGTGGGACGCCATATTTGCATACAATGTCCTTCCAAACAAACTGTTGAACCTACTGGGTCGTGATAGTGGTAAAAGGTTTGGCTTCTATCCATTTGGTGAAGTAGTCAATGGCTACAATCAGAAATTTCACTTGTCCCTTGCCAGGTGAGAAGGGACCAAGGATATCCATTCCCAATTTTGCGAAGGGCCATGGGGATATTATGTGATGGAGTTGTTCCTGCTTCTGGTGGATGAGGTTGCCATGTTTTTGGCATGGTTTGCACTTTTTGACATAGTCTTGGCAGTCTGCTTCTATGGTCGGCCAAAAGTATCCGGCTCCAAGTATTCTAGTGGCCACGGTACGTGCACCGAAATGGTAGCCGCAAATGCCTTCGTGTTGTTCCTTAATAATATACTGTGTTTGCTCTGCCGTGACACATTTGAGGAGGGGTTGGTCGTAGCCGCGTTTGTAAAGGTCATCGCCTATCATAATATACTTAGCGGCCTTAGCCAACCAAGTTTTATCCGCATCTTGTGATGTCATTGGGTCCTTCTAATACAATGCCAGCACCGACACCTTTTGGGTTTGAGGAACCATCTACATGAAGTTTCCACTGGTCCTTTGTGGGGTGTGCTGGAGGTCGTTGATAAAATCCAAGAGACATTGAGCTTTGATGGGGCCATGGGGTTCGTAGCGAATATTGAATTCTGACAGCTCGACAGCCCAGGATGACATCCGTTCGGCTAGATCTGGTTTTTGCAAAAAATTTTGGATTGGGTAATCGGTTTTGACAATGATGCTGTGGTTTTGGAAGTATGGACGTAAGCGGCCAGCTGCGTGGACTAAAGATAAAGCCAACTTCTCTATCATTTGATATCTGGTTTCAGGATC
The DNA here is from genome assembly GCF_037176805.1 of Vigna unguiculata. Taxonomy (NCBI): domain Eukaryota; kingdom Viridiplantae; phylum Streptophyta; class Magnoliopsida; order Fabales; family Fabaceae; genus Vigna; species Vigna unguiculata. The sequence continues at coordinate 18,606,946 of NC_140802.1, forward strand.
CTGTAGTGTCCTGCTAACGAAGTAGACAGGATGCTGCGTACCTTCTATCTTTTGGATGAGCGCGGCGCTGACGGTGTAGTCAGTGGCTGTGATGTATACGAGTAGGGGTTGGTGGGTGTTTGGCTTGTGGAGGATAGGTGGTGAGGTGAGGGTGGTTTTCATTTTTTGGAAGATTTGTTCACAATCATAGGTCCACATGAACCGGGTGGATTTCTTTAAGAGTTGGACTATGGGTTGGGTTTGTTCGGCCAGTTTGGGTAGGAAACGGGAACTGGCTGTGAGGCAGCCTATGAGCCGTTGGACCTCCTTGATGGTAGTGGGGCTGCGCATCTCGATGATGGCCTTGGATTTTTCAGGATTGGCTTCTATGTCGTGCTGGGTTAGCATAAAACCAAGGAATTTGCCCCGGTCGACGCTGAATACACACTTTTCTGGGTTGAGGCGAACGTTGTATTGGCGTAGCGCAGAGAAAACTGCTGATAGGTCCTCAGCATGTTGGTGGTGACTTGGGGACTTGACAACCATGTCATCAACATATACTTAGACACATTGTCCCATTAGGTGACTGAAAACCTTGTCCATGAGCCGTTGATAGGTTGCTCCAGCGTTTTTAAGACCAAAAGGCATTACCCTATAGAAGTAGTTGGCATCGTCTGTGATGAAGGCGGTTTTGTGCATGTCAGATACGGCCATGGGGATTTGGTTGTATCCGGAATATGCATCCAAAAAACTAAGCACCTTATTCCCTGCCGCACCGTCAACGAGTCGACCAATGTTGGGTACGGGGTAGGCATCGCGAGGGCAAGCCTTGTTTAGATCCGTGTAGTCCACACACATTCGCCATTTGCCATTGGCTTTCTTCACCAAGATTACGTTCGAAAGCCAAGTGGTGTATTGAGCTTCTTCTATGAATCCTACGTTCTTCAACCTTAGGTGCTAGCCGGCGTTCTTCGCCAAGTTTGTGTTTTTTTTGGGATACGTAGCGGGCTTCTATATAGATGGATAGTTTATTGGATGCCACTAAAGGGTCCACCCTAGGGAGATCGGTGGCTGACTAGGCGAAAAGGTCTTTGTTGTTGGTGAGGATGGGTGTGATGATGGCACGCTCATCGGAGTTCAAACCGGTGTCGAGGTTGATAGAGTGACCGTTGGGAAGCTCTAGAGGGGAGGTCTCCTCAACTAGTTCGAGACAAACATCCCAGCCTACTCTAGGGTCTAGATCTTCGCATGACAGGGCGATGCCGGAGCTAGGAGGTCGTTCAATGTGGTTGGTTTCTTGAATTGGGAGTTATGGTCGTAGGCTGGCCATGTAGCATTCACGTGCCAAGCGCTGGTCGTTGTGGATGGTGAGGATGTCACCTGAAGGGGAAGGGAACTTCATGGCCAAGTGGGGGGTGGAGACGACGGTGCCAAGGGTGTACAGGGAAGGACGACCCAGGAAGATATTGTAGGATGTTGGCGCGTCAACGATAAGGAAGCAGATTTGGATGATTTTGGTTTAGGTCCCCTCACGAAAGACGGTGTGGAGGTTGATGTAGCCACGAGTGGATACTTCTTCGCCGGAGAAGCCATAGATTGGCTCGTCATACAGGACCATGGCGGTTTCCGAAAGTTGAAGTTTTTGGTAGGTGGCCCAGTAGAGGATGTCAACGGAGCTGCCCTGATCAACAAGGACTTTCTTAACGGCGTAGTTTTCGATTTCAACAGTGATGACCATGGGGTCATCTTGTTGATGGTCGAGGCCATGAAAGTCGTCATCTGTGAAGATGATAGGAGGCATGCGGCGTCTGTGGTGGGAATGGGTGATATGGTTGATGGATTGGATATGTCAGAGGTGTCTCTTTCAGGCAGAAGAAGTGGATCCTCCACTAGCGAAGCCACCAAAGATGGTGTTGATGGTGCCACGTAGGGGAGGGTCGGCGAGGGTGATGTCGGTGTGGGCCGGTTCGTGTTCTTGGTTGGTGGGGTGGGCGGGGCGTTTGTCGTGACGGGAATCATGTGGAGGGCGTCTGTGATCAGATCGAGGGGGTTGGCGGGATTGGGAGGAAGAGGAATGGTCATCTCTGCGGATGAAACGGCGAAAGTGGCGAGCACGGACCAGTTCTTCTATTTTATCCAGGAGTGCTTTGCATTCTTCTGTAGTGTGGCCATGGTTGTGGTAATAGCTGTAATATTTGGTCATGTCAGCGTTAGGAGGGGTGGTTGTCTTGCGTGGTGGAGGGATTAGGTCAGCTTGTAGGGCCTCATCGAGGATGCGGAAGCGAGCTACGGTAAGGGGCGCATATCTGGTGAACCGAGGTTGGTGGGGCTCGCGTGGGCGGGTATCAGGGCAAGGAGGTTGCGGGGTGGGGTTGGTGGTGATGGCTGCATAGTCATTGTAGAATTTGGTGTGAAGGGTTTGCATTTCCTCCATGCGGACGTAATCGGCTGCACGTAGTTTGAGTTTGTGAAGAGAGGCAGGTGGGTGGAGGTAGACGTTGTTGGCGAAGGGGCCGGGTTGTAGGGTAAGTGCTATGCACTGGAGGATCATCTCCTGGTTGAGGTGTCGGGTGCGAAGAGCTGTCTTACTGAAGCAATCTATGAACGCTCTGAGTGGTTTGCCTTGTTCTTGTCTAATGCCCAAGAGGGAGATTGTGGTAGTTTGGTGTGGACGGCTGCCAGCGAAATGGTTGGAGAACATGTGGGAAAGGACGTCGAAACTGTCGATGGAGTAAGGCGGAAGGGTTGTGAACCATTCTAGGGCAGGGCCCTTGAGGGTGGTGGGGAAGGCTTTGCAGAAGACTGCATCTTGGGACGTGTACAGGCTGACATGGGTGATGTAGACCTTGAGGTGCTCATCAGGGTCGGTTTCGCCAATATAGCGGTCCAGGGTGAAGGGTTCCCACTGGGCAGGAAGAGGGGTGTTGGCGATAAAGTCGGTGAAGGGGTGACGTCGTTTGGGCTGGTGGGGAGGGAGCAGATGGGGTGGGATGGGATGAGTGATCATAGTGGGGAAGGTGGAAGTAAGGTTGTGAGGGGGGATGTGGCTTGTTGGGGGGTATTGCGGGTTGTATGGTGGAACATGTGTGGTGTGTAGGGTGGTGGGTATGTTGTACGGGATCTGGGTGGTAGGGAGGGTAGCGGCAGGGGTTGGGGCTACGTTTTGGGGATGGGTGGAAGGGATGGGTGTTTGTTGGGTGGTGGTGAAGGTGTGAGGGGTGGGGTTGTATTCGCTTTCCTCCTCTGTGGGCTGGAAGGTCGGGGACCTTGCAGCTTCAGAGGTTTCCTTGGCTTTTCCCTTAAGGTTGGGATCAACTTCGATCTTTCGCCTAAGGCGAGAGTTCTCTTGTCGCAGCGCCTCCATCTTATCAGCATTGCGTTTCTTCAGATCTGCCAGCTCTTGTTGCATCTTCGCTTGGCCGTCTAGGAGGGCGGCCAAGTCAGGGGTGATGCCAGCAGGTCCTGAGGGACCAGCATCTGCCTGCTTGTTCACTCTAGCTTTGCTACGGGTGGAAACCATCTTCGGAGAAAAACGGGTACTAAAGGTGTTCGTCTCAGGCCCCACAGTGGGCGCCAATTGTTCCTGTAGAGAACAAATAAGATGAGTTAGGCACAAGCGTCACCTTACCATGTAGTCCACTATCTCCTCAGTTGGCCTCTTCCCGGTTGGTACATGTCGGTTTGGACCCGGAAGGGGTTACCTGCAGAAGGGACTCCGAAGCTCAAGTGAGTCAAAACTCTCAAAAAGGTAAAATGTATGATTAATGAATGCGTACCTTTAATTACTGGGGTCCATGCCTATTTATAGAGTATTAATGATGTCTGATTATCCCATGGGCCGGGCCTTGACTTGGGCTTTAGCTTGGGCTGTCAATGGGCCTGGGCCCTAACCCAGGCCCTTAAGACCTATTGAACGCAGGGGCTTCAATTTTTACTAAGTCTTTAGGAGCGATCTGATCCGTTTACTTCTCAACTTGTCGGATGTCGTCCTTGGCCGCACACTGTCCTAGGTTGGCCGTTTTGTTGTTACTTTTGCTTTCGTTCAGTTATGAGTTTGAGTCCATGCCGGCCCAAGTCGTGTACTTGGGTTGTTTCCGGCATATATGTGAGGGTTGTCATTTATATGGTTAAGTTGACCAGGTCCGGTACAATTTGCTAATTGAATTGATTTGAGAACTTCTTGATTAAATCTTTTGTCAAAGAGTTTGAACTTGTGAGTCTTGAGCCTTAATGTAAAGGATGAACTACCATGTGTCATTCCTATTTTTTCTTGAGTGACTTGCTCATGTTTGTTTATACTCAAATGTTTAGCTTGATTCTTTTGTTTTGAAACTTAAGTGAATATGCATGATTTGATATGATTGAGGCATTTCTTGTTTCTAACTACTTGGCCAAATAAGCCCACCTTGATATTGATCCATTGGAAGCGCCTTTGAGCTGTAAACCTTTTTTTCTTGTTTTAAGCCTATTGCATAACCTTGAAAAGAAAAAGACCATATTCTAGCTTAGGAAGAAAGAATGAGCTAATGGATTGTGATCAGGAATGGTTGAGGAATAAGGTGTGTGGATGAGTACCTCACCCACAAATTAATAAAAATGGCAAAAGGAAAAATTGTTGATGAAAAAGTGTTGAAATAATTGCTTTCTAAAAAAAAAAGAGAGAGCAACAAAGCAATAAACGAAAATGAGTTGTTTTTGAAATTATATTCCATTATTCTTCCTACATTACTATTTCAAAAACCCAAAAATCCTAAAATTTTTCCTACCTTTGCCTTAGCACCGTTATAACCTGTGAAAAGTCCTCATGATTTTTGAATGCATATTTTCTGAAAGTTTGTGAATATTAGAGTCTTGTTAAGTATTACGAGTGTTTACTTGCATGGGTATTTTGAGTGAAAACACAAGCCAAAAACACTTGAGCGAATTTTGGTGAGAAAATACAAATTTAACTTGAGTGCTTTCTTTCATAATTGATTGTCTTGTGAATCCAAAAGATTAACTCAAGTGTGAAAAATAGAACTTTTCCGTTTGTTTATGCATGGTAACTTAATTTCTAGAATATTGATTTGTCTCCAGTGATGTTCATTCCTTTGATCCAGTGTTGATGTGAAATGAAATACCTCAGAGGAAGTTCTGAAATTGCTTAATTTTGCCAAGGAGTGCAAAAGGATAAGTGTGTGGTTATGATGAGTGCGTATTTTTGCCCTCATTTAGTGTTTAATTTTGGGTATTTAATTGAATTTATGTGCTTAAAGAGTGATTTAATTAATAATTCTGATAATTAAGTTATTTGAACATGTGTGATAAAAATGTCTTAAAAAGTGATTTTTAGCTGCATAAATTATTTTTGGATATTTTAACGTTTGTTGATGCAGCTGAAGTTAAGATTAAGCTTATTTAAAGGTGGGAAAATAAATTGATTGATATTACAAACACCTTTTAATAAGGCTGAAATTAGCAAGTTCTGGAAAAATTACTTCTACACTCCAATTTTTACTTATACACTCCCCTCTTTCTAAATGGGTCTCATCAAAAACCTATTTTGCACCCTCTAATATGTCTATTTACACCCCTCCTACCACTTAAACTCCACTCAACCCGATGCTGCCATGTGGCAATCCTCAACTTTCAAATTAGGCCAACCATATGATGACATGTGGCATTAATCCTTGCACATGCATGTGAACCAAAGGAGAGGAGATGCGAACCCTAATTTTCTCCTCTCCCACTAGCACCACCAGAAGCCTTCGCCCTTCCACCGTCAACTCGCCAGAGTTCTCCCACCTTCAAGTAACCATTTCCGCAACGTGAGTTCCTACAACTTCTGTGAAGCCCGCAATGGCAACACCACCTGCACCAGCTGCAACAGTTCGCATCTGCACCACGTCGGAAACACGAACAACTCCACCACCGTGAGCTCCCACGCACCATCACCACCTTCACGCTGCATCTTCCTCACACACGAACAACTCCAATACCGTTCGCATCTGCACCCATCATAAATCCTTCGCGCAACCACCAAAGCCCCCGAGAACTAGAACCTACACGAACCAGTCATGGCCACCACAATTCCATCCTCAGCTCACGAACCTCCATGGCAGCAGCACCTCCATTGGCGAAGAAGAAAGACACCTTCGAATCTGCACTGCAGAATGCGAATCAGTCGAGCCACTGCGCTGCACGATGTTGGAGCAACTACAAGCTTTTGCGAAAGCCTAATTTGGGTGAGAGAAGGAACTGCCACGTGTCATACTCTCAATGGACACTGAATGGTCAAAGTTTGTCAAATCTGGTCAAAGTGGTCAAATCTGGTCAAATATTCAAATCTGGTCAAAAATTGGTCAAAGAAGAGGGAGTTAATTGCAAATATTGATATTTTTGGATGTCTCTGCAAATTTGGACAACAGGATTAATGTAACACCCCATTTAAGTAATAGCGTAATTAAAAGAAGCGTCAAAGTAGAATAATATCTTAGCGCAGTCCCGGAGTTTAAAAGTAACTCCCTACAACCAACCAAAACGCAAAATGGTACCAAAAAAAATAGATACAAAATATTCTACGGAAATCAAATTGAAATGTAAGGACAGATGCTACATGAGCCGTGGTCCTAAAAGAAAGATCATGAATCAGGATCCAGCCCAGGCGGACTACGCAGCGAATTCAGCATTCCTCTATTGACTGCGAGAACCTCTCGCTTCTGCTCACATCAATAATTTGATGATCATTGCAAAAGAGAAGAACCACACACAAGACAATCAATGAAGCAAAGGGTAAGCTAGAGCCAAAACCATTTCATCAATGAAACATATTCACAGTCCATTATACATACATCACACAAGCGTGTTACGACCTTCCAAGCAATACAGTAAGACTCGACTCGACTCATCCGGATACATATAACCTGGTCGGATTTAGCGGATGCTTGCACTTGTGGTGGATACCTCTGCTCACCCCCGAGCTTTGTGTTACAAGTGTTACAATGAATCAATTTTCCCTCACCACAAGGTTAGCCCTTAATGAATTTCAGGCCTCCTACTACTCTCACCATAGGAGTCAGTCCGCTCTAGGTAAGACTAATTGACTCCTTAGAGCGTCAGGATGCAACCTTACCTTGAATCCTTACCTAGTTATACAGATGGGGCACCACCATGAACACTGATGAAGGATTGAGCCCAAAACAAGGATGAATGTACATGCTTAAGAAGACTAAGCATGTTTAAAAAGGAAGTTCACTAATCCTTCATCCCTTTCATTTGTGTTTGTTATTTTTGATTCCCTAAGTTGACTTAGTTGAATCAACTTTAGTTGACTTGTTGACCTTTGACTAGGTTTGACTTGTTTACTATAGTTGACTTGACTTAAGCCAACATGCTAATCTATGTTTATTTGCTTTGTAGGTTAATTAGGAGTAAGAAAGCAATGCTAGGTGGCGCATGGTGATTGGGGAGCATAAATAATGTGGAGGAGAGAGTAAAGCAAAGGCATAAAGCATAAAGTAAAAGGCATGAAGCAAGTGTACCTATGTACCTTTGGTCTCCTTTGTTTTTAGCACACTTTGACCACTTTTTGGAGACATGAGACACATTCTTTGTCTCCTTTTGTGCTAGAACGAAATTAGTCTTGCACACACCATAGTTAGCTCTTTTATCTCTCATTTTTGTAACCTTATTTGACCTAGTTTCTAGAAGCTAGGGTTAGGTTTTTGTAGAGACATCCTTAGGTATCTTTTATTTGCTTAGAGGCCCCTAAACTCTTCTATATAAGGGGTGCTCCTAGACATGTTAAAGGGTTGAACATTTTGAAGTAAAAACACTCTTGTGTCTCAACCATTTGTGAGAGTTTCCTCCCTTGGGAGTGAAACTTTTAAGCCTTATCTTGCATAGCAAGTGGCGGCACACATCCACTCATCTTCAAGGTTGTCATGGCTTCTAGCCTAGCCTTGTAGTGGCGTGCTTCTCACATTTTTACCATTTCTTTCCTTTCCATTTTATGTTTTCTTCTTCCTTTAATTGTTCTTGGTTTTCTATGGTTTATGTGCTTTCCATTTCCTTTTTGTTTTGAATCAATCCATCATCTTCTTCTCTTGAGCTTTATGAAAGGAACCTTCACATCTAGATAGCTTGCTATCTTAATGTCCAGTGGGGATTTCACTTAGCTTTCTTAATCAACTCACACCATATTCAATAATCTTAAAAAGGAACAAGATAATCCTTCATCATTTGGTATCTAGAGCTTTGGTTGTCCTTGAATATGGTGTTTTCATGTTCTAACCTTGTCTTGTGTAGCTATCTTTGAATGGTCCACATAATAACAATGTTGGCAGAAACTGTTCACGATTTTAAAAGATTAAACTGCACCTGCTCAGTGGTCCAAAAATTACGTTCTGGATGTCAAAAGAAAGCTCGGTGAGTCTAGTTTTTAACAAAAAAAGAACCAATGCATTTGGAGTTCTGTGGAGAGAGTTATGATTGAAATAGTGAGCAAAGGTCAGAGATGCCGAGATCACCGCGAATCAACGTTTTTCAGGTTATGTTGGGCAGTTTTGGCTACTGTTTTTGTTACTCTTCTTACTCCTAAATGTGGTTGGATAACATGTCTTTTGATGCTTAGTCTTTGAGCCTCAAATCCATGAGTTTAAATGCATGATAGCTACATGTTTGTGTCTTTGTGTATGTCATGTTGAGTCTTTAAATGTGTCTAACTTTTGCTTGAGTCTCTTGTCATATGCTTCTTTGAATTTTCTTGTTCTTGTTTCTAAGTTTTTGAACTATTGCATGAGATCTATGCCTTGTGTTGTTGTATGCTCCTTGAAATTGATTTTGACCTAATTTTAAGGAACTAAGTGTTCAAGACACCCTAAAACATCATTCTCATCATTTTAAGTACCTAGTTTTGAAAAGAAAAAGTGTTTTCAAGACCAAAAACAGTTTGGCCGAGAGCTTTTACAATGCTTGGTGAATCCATTTGGCAATTTTTACTAGGTGTTATGCTACCAAATTTTATACTTGGATTTTGGGTGATATTGGCAAATTAGTTCCATGTTTTGACTTGGTTATGATCTTTCATGGTGTATGCATGATTTGAGGTATAATCTTGGCTTGTTCAAATGCTTTCTATAGAGTCCTTAAAAGTGCTTTTCATTGTTTTAGTCTTGTTAAAAGTTTTGTCTCAAACTTTTCTTCTTTAGAGTTTAACTTTCCTTGTTTTTGTGCTTTTCTTGCTTGTCACTAGGTGTTCTTTGTTTTGTCTTAGTAGTTTTCTTTTCTTGAAACTCTTGGGATGTTGTGGCCGAATTACTTGTATTGCATTTGAAAGGTTTTGAACAAGTTTTGAAAAGTGTTTGCTTCACTCCTTTGGTGGATTTTGAGTGCTAGCCTTGCCTTGTTACTTTGGGAGAGTGATCTAAACACTTGGGTTACATTTTGGGTTGGATTTGGTCTCGGTTTTCATGTTGTCTAACCCCTAATCCATTTATTTTGTCTCGGATTTGAGTGTTTTTGTTGTAGGAATCATGGCAAGTTCATCAAATGCACCTACACCAAACAAAAACAATACATTGATGAGATTGCTTCGGGATTTGGAGTTGTCTAGGAAGGATGCCTTTGAACAATTGAGAAAGGACAAGGAGCAAAGTGACCTAAGAATCCAAGAGCACATTCAAAGGCTTGAAGCAAAGGAGCAAGAAAGAGAGGCTAGGAAAAGAGGGCATTCTAGGCGCAAACCATCACAAGAGAAGCAAACTCCAAAGATTCCTAAGTTCAAAGGAGAAAATGACCCAAACATCTACATTGAGTGGGAACAAAAAGTGGACCAAATTTTTACCATTCATGTAGTTAGTCATCAAAAGCAAGTAGATTTGGTAGTCTTAGAGTTTGAGGATTATGCCATGACTTGGTGGCATCAATTATGTATGGACAATATTAACCAAGAGTCACTCGCGACTTCTTGGAGGGACCTTAAAAATTTGATGCGCGCTAGATTTGTTCCTTCCTACTATAGGAGGGAGACTCTTTTGAAGCTCCAAAGGCTTCAACAAGGGTCCATGTATGTGGATGAATATTACAAGTTAATGGAGTCCATGCTTCTAAAAGTAGGACTCCAATTTGAAAGTGAAGAGGAAAAGGTAGCTAGATTTGTGAGTGGGTTAAGGAGGGACATACAAGATTTAGTAGAGTTATATGAGTACTCCTCTCTTGACAAAGTTTTACATTTGGCCATCAAAGTTGAAACTCAATTGCAAAAGAAAAAAGAGGCCAAGAGGAGTGGTTCATACAATGACTACTATTCTAGTACTTGGAAAGATAAAGAAAGAAAATATGATAAATCACCACTCAAGAGTTCCAAAGACCCACCTCCTAGGACTAATTCGTCTAGGCCTTCTAATGAAACTCCTAATTCTTCTCAAGGTACAAGGACAAGTTCTATAAAATGTTTTAAGTGTTTGGGATATGGGCACATAGCTTCAAATTGTCCCACCAAAAGAACCATGGCCTTAAACCTTAAAAAAGAAGTAGAGAGTGAACATTCTTCTCCCCCTTCCCCCAAAAGTACTTCTTCCCACACTTCTTCTTCAAGTGAAAGGATTAAACCCCTTGATGGTGGATTGTTAATGATAAGGCACCAACTAAGACAAGTTTCCAAGGAACTTGACCCTTCTCAAAGACAAAACCTTTTTCATTCAAGGTGTCATATCAAAGACAAACTATGTCCCCTCCTCATAGATAATGGAAGTTGTGTAAATGTGGCTAGCACAAGGGTTGTGGACAAGTTTGGGTTGAAAACTATCCCTCATGCCAAGCCTTACAAGCTATCATGGCTTAAGAAAGAAGACATTAAAGTAACTCAACAAGTCCTCATTAACTTTTCAATTGGAAATTTTAAAGATGGGGTGTTATGTGATGTTGTGCCTATGGAAGAAACTCATATTTTGTTAGGTAGGCCATGGCAATTTGATAGAAAAGTCTTTTATGATGGCCATGATAACACCTATGCTTTCTCCTTCCAAGGCAAGAAGTTAACACTCCTACCTCTCTCACCCAATCAAGCAAATGAGGACCAAAATAAAGTGAAAGATAAGAGAAAAAATGAAAAAGAAAAAGAGCAAGTTACCTCCAGTGTTACTTGCCTCTAAAAAAATATTTTCAAAGCAAGATGGACATCACCATTCTTTCTTCTCTTGCAAGGCTCAAAAGGAAGACCCAATGCGCAAGCATGAGAAGAAGAGTGGTCTAGAAAAGAGGGATGGCCTAACCAAAGCTAGGGGTAGTACCCTTAGAAAAGATGGAACAAGAGCTCATAAAAGGGACGCGAAAAACCTCCCCCAAATCAAGTCAAGCTCCATCTACAAAGGCTTAAAGAATTTGTGGTCAAATTCTCTCCAAGAAGGGGAGGATGATGAAGGATTGACCCCAACCAAGGATGAAGGTACATGCTTAAGAAGACTAAGCATGTTTAAAAAGGAAGTTCACTAATCCTTCATCCCTTTCATTTGTGTTTGTTATTTTTGATTCCCTAAGTTGACTTAGTTGAATCAACTTTAGTTGACTTGTTGACCTTTGACTAGGTTTGACTTGTTCACTATAGTTGACTTGACTTAAGCCAACATGTTAATCTATGCTTATTTGTTTTGTAGGTTAATTAGGAGTAAGAAAGCAATGCTAGGTGGCGCATGGTGATTGGGGAGCATAAATAATGTGGAGGAGAGAGTAAAGCAAAGGCATAAAGCATAAAGTAAAAGGCATGAAGCAAGTGTACCTATGTACCTTTGGTCTCCTTTGTTTTTAGCACACTTTGACCACTTTTTGGAGACATATGAGACACATTCTTTGTCTCCTTTTGTGCTAGAACGAAATTAGCCTTGCACACACCATAGTTAGCTCTTTTATCTCTCATTTTTGTAACCTTATTTGACCTAGTTTCTAGAAGCTAGGGTTAGGTTTTTGTAGAGACATCCTTAGGTATCTTTTATTTGCTTAGAGCCCCTAAACTCTTCTATATAAGGGGTGCTCCTAGACAGGTAAAAGGGTTAAACATTTTGAAGTAAAAACACTCTTGTGTCTCAACCATTTGTGAGAGTTTCCTCCCTTGGGAGTGAAACTTTTAAGCCTTATCTTGCATAGCAAGTGGCGGCACACATCCACTCATCTTCAAGGTTGTCATGGCTTCTAGCCTAGCCTTGTAGTGGCGTGCTTATCACATTTTTACCATTTCTCTCCTTTCCATTTTATGTTTTCTTCTTCCTTTAATTGTTCTTGGTTTTCTATGGTTTATGTGCTTTCCATTTCCTTTTTGTTTTGAATCAATCCATCATCTTCTTCTCTTGAGCTTTGTGAAAGGAACCTTCACATCTAGATAGCTTGCTATCTTAATGTCCAGTGGGGATTTCACTTAGCTTTCTTAATCAACTCACACCATATTCAATAATCTTAAAAAGGAACAAGATAATCCTTCATCAGACACCTACTAACAGGGGCCATGGAATTACGTCCCAACCACTAAAGCACGACCCTAGGACCCCACCTAGAGATCTCAAGGATTTACGTACTGACACGGACCAAGCATATCAATCAATAAATTAATCATTTCCATGCACAGGACTCTCATGTCAATCTTCATAACCAAATTTCCTCATTCACATTTCATGTAGAATTCCCTTCCAGCTCATCCATCCCTAACCATAAATATAGCATTTTACCTCTTGGCAATACCGTGCCATTTTGATGTCAACCATCTCATGTTCATTACATATCAAGCATTATTCAAAAATCCATTGTTCATAACTCATACCCCCTCCCACTCATGCATACTCATTTCCCTCATGCCATCATATAATAGTACAATTAAATACAGGCCAAACACCCAAGAACAAGAAGAACACCAATCAGAAACGAATTCTTGCCTAGCTCCTCGCTCAGGATGAAGGGCCTCGCCTAGGCGAGAGAGACTCTCGGTCAAGCGAGCTCCCTTCGCCTAGGCGAGAGCTCGAGAATTTGGAACAGTGGTCTCTACACGTTCTCGTTTAGGCGAGACGCTCCTCGCCTGAGCAAGACGCTCGCTTGCTCAAAACTGAGCGGGTCACCTAAGCGACTCTTCGCGCGAGAAGGCCTGGGCGAGCCTCTGCTCACCTCGCCTAGGCGAGATTATCAGTTGTCGCCACTGTCTGATGAAGGATTATCTTGTTCCCTTTTAGAGTTATGAATATGGTTAAGTTGTTTAAGAAAGCTTTTTGAAAATTCCCACTGGACATTAAGATAGCATGCTATCTAGATGTGAAGGTTCATTTCTCAAGCTCATGAAAGGAAGAAGAGAGTTGTATTCAAGCTTAAACACACACGGCAATAACAACACTAAAGAGCAAAATGAAAGAAGAAACAATAAAAATGGAAAGCATAGAAGATGAAGAATGGAAGAAGCACGCCACTCATAGGGGGGGATCTAAGCCAACCAAGCCCTAGAGATGAGTGATGGTGCCGCCACTTGCAAGCAAGATAAGGCAAAGGTGAGTTCACTTCTAGGAAGGAGAGCTCACGAAAATTTAAAGGTTGAAACACAATAGTTTAGAAACAAAATGATCAACCCTTTTACAAGACAAGGAGCACCCTTTAAATAGGAGTTCATAGGGGTCCTTTAGCAAATACAAAAACATGAAAAAGGATTAACTAGCAAACCCTAAACCTAATGTGAGAGTGAGTCTTGGCCAAGTGAAGGAAGATGATTGGTGGAGGCATTCCCATGAGGATTCTAGGCCAAAAGAGGAAGGAGACCAAGTGACCTTCTAAGGCATAAACCACAAAGGCAAAAGGAGACAAGGTACATGTCTACTTTTGCTTTTGCTTTATGCTTTTTGCTTTCCTCTCTCTTCCACTTCATCCAAGTGCTCCAATCACCAAGTGCCACCTAGCCATGCTCTACTTTCTCTTAATTACCTACAAAACAAGACAAACAAGGATTAACATGTTGGTTTAAGTTAATCTAATCTTGGTCAAAGGTCAAATTTGAATCAAAGTCAACAAGTCAACCAAAATAAATCAACTAGAAACCAACTTAGGGAATTCAAACTAAAGTAATGCAAAACAAAGATAAAGGTGATGGAATAGAAGACTCCCCTCTAGACATGCTTCTAGTGATCCTTCTTGATGGAGCTTCTAAGGAGGTGGTCATGCCTTCATCATCCTCCCCTTCTTGGAGAGAATTCGACCACGAATTCTTAAACCCTACATCAAAAGGAGAAAGGTCACAAACATTAAATGAGTTACTTATGTTGTAGCTTGGGGGTAAGTCTAACTCATAAGCATTGTTGTTAATTCTCCTAATGACTTGAAAGGGGCCATCCCCTCTAGGGAGGAGCTTAGACTTCCTTTGAGTAGGGAATCTCTCCTTTCTCAAGTGAAGCCAAACCCAATCTCCCTCTTGGAAGATGACTTCCTTTCTTCCCTTATTACCATCCTCTTGTTGTTTCTTAACTCTCCTCTCAATGGTTTCCTTAACTTGTGAATGCAAGTCTTGGATGTACTTGGCTTTGGTCTCACCATCTTGGCAAGTCCATGCCTCATGAGTGGGTAGGGGAAGGAGGTCTAAGGGAGTTAGGGGATTGAACCCATACACAACCTCAAAAGGGGAATGAGAAGTAGTGGAATGCACAACCCTATTGTAGGCAAACTCTATGTGGGGAAGAAGTTCCTCCCACTCTCTAATGTTTTGCACTATCATACATCTTAGCATTTGCCCTAGGGTGCTATTAACCACCTCGGTTTGGCCATCACTTTGGGGATGACAAGTGGTGGAGAAAAGAAGCTTGGTGCCAAGTTTACCCCACAAGGTTCTCCAAAAATGGCTTAGGAACTTGGAGTCCCTATCACTTACAATGGACCTAGGTAGGCCATGTAGTCTTACCACTTCCTTGAAGAAAAGATTTGCAATATAAGTTGCATCATCAATCTTATGGCAAGGAATGAAATGGGCCATCTTAGAGAACCTATCCACCACTACAAAAATGGAATCCCTACCTTTTTTGGTCCTTGGGAGACCTAAGACAAAATCCATAGAAATGTCAACCCAAGGCTTGGAAGGGATAGGCAAGGGGGTGTAAAGACCATGGGGTTGGACTCTAGACTTGGCTTTCATGCATGCTATGCAACCTTTGCAATGCCTATCTACATGCTTCCTCATGTGAGGCCAATAGAAGTGTTCTTTCAAGACTTCTAAAGTCTTGTTTGGCCCAAAATGCCCCATTAATCCTCCCTCATGTGCCTCTCTAATGAGTGAGGCTCTTAAGGAACCTTGGGGAATGCAAAGTCTCTTACCTTTGAAAAGATATTGATTGAGAAGGTAAAAGTCTTTGTAAGCCCCTTGGTGGCACTCACTAAGAATGGGGGAGAAATCAACATCCTTTGGATACAATTCCTTAATATGATCAAAACTAAGAAATTTAGTTTCAAGAATGGAAAGGAGGGAATGCCTTCTTGAAAGTGCATCCGCCACAATGTTAGCCTTTCCTTGCTTATGTTTGATCACATATGGGAATTGTTCTATGAACTCTACCCACCTAGCATGTCTCTTGTTTAACTTGCCTTGACTTTTCAAAAATTTGAGTGACTCATGGTCACTATGTATCACAAACTCCTTTGAAAGAAGATAGTGTTGCCAAGTTTGCAAAGTTCTCACAAGAGCATAAAGCTCTTTGTCATAGGTGGAGTAGTTGATGTGACTCCCCTTGAGTTTCTCACTAAAATAAGCTATGGGGTGCCCTTCTTGGAGAAGCACGGCCCCAATGCCTACATTGGATGCATCACACTCAATTTCAAAAGTTTTGGAGAAGTTAGGGAGGGCTAAGAGTGGTGCATTGATCAATTTTTGTTTTAAAGTTTCAAAAGCCTTTTCTTGATCTTTGCCCCACTTATAGGTCACACCTTTCTTGACCAATTCATTGAGAGGGGCAGCTATGGTGCTAAAGTTTTGCACAAACCTCCTATAGAAACTAGCTAACCCATGGAAAGACCTAAGCTCACTTACATTCTTTGGGGGAGGCCAATCCTTGATTGCCATCACTTTTTCTTGATCCACATGGACCCCATGTTGATTTATTTTGAAACCTAGGAAGATCACATGATCCATCCCAAACACACATTTCTCCATGTTAGCATACAAGGATGCCTTCCTTAAGGTTTCTAACACACTCCTTAAATGATGCAAGTGGTCATCTTGAGACATACTATAAATGAGAATGTCATCAAAGTATACCATAACAAACTTCCCTAAGAACTCTCTAAGAACATGGTGCATGAGTCTCATGAATGTACTAGGTGCATTGGTCAAGCCAAAAGGCATGACTAACCACTCATATAATCCAAACTTAGTCTTGAAAGAGGTTTTCCATTCATCACCTTCTTTGATTCTAATTTGATTGTACCCACTTTTCAAGTCTATTTTGGAAAATATGGTTGCACCATGTAACTCATCAATCAAATCATCTAACCTAGGAATGGGATGCCTATACTTGATGGTTATGTTGTTGATAGCCCTACAATCTATGCACATTCTCCATGTTCCATCCTTTTTGGGGACTAGGATCACGGGCATTGCACAAGGACTCATGCTATGTTGCACCCACCCCTTTTCTAACAACTCATTCACTTGTTTTTGAATTTCTTTAGCCTCCTCGGGACTAGTCCTATAGGCTGGCCTATTAGGCAAAGATGAGCCTTGTATGAAATCAATTTGGTGTTCTATACCTCTTAGGGGTGGGAGACCCTTTGGAGGTTCTTGAAAAACATCTTTGAACTCATCTAAGACTAATGACAAGTCTAAGGGACATCTAGAGTGAGGGTTTTGGAAGGAGGGGGAAGATTCACTAGGATAAGCTAGGAAGATGGGTTTTTGGGCAAGCATTACCTTCTTCACCCCCTTGAGAGTGATCATGCTCTTCTTGGACTCATGCCCTTGCGCCTTCTTTTGCGCCTTCTCTTCTTTTCTTTTCTTAATCATTTGCAATTGGTCCTCATTGACTTCTCTTGGTGAAAGAGGTAGTAATGTGATCTTTTTGCCTTGGAAGCTAAAGGTAAACTTGTTAGCATGGCCATCATGAAAAGCTTTTCTATCAAATTGCCATGGCCTTCCTAATAAAATGTGAGTTGCTTCCATGGGCACTAAGTCACATAATACCTCATCCTTGTAGTTTCCAATGGAGAAGTTAATAAGGACTTGTTTGTCCACTTTAATTTCACCTTCCTCACTAAGCCAAGAAAGCTTATAGGGCTTGGCATGAGGGATGGTTTTCAAGCCAAGCTTGTCCACAACCCTTATGCTAGCCACATTAACACAACTTCCACTATCAATTATGAGGGAGCAAGTTTTGTTGTTGATTTGGCACCTTGAGTGAAAAATATTTTCTCTTTGGTTTTCAAATTCTTTAGGCACTTGGCCTAGCATGCGCCTAACTACCAACAAACCTCCTTCATTAGGTTTGATTTCATCCTCACTTGAAGATTGGGAAGAAGTGTGGGAGGAAGAACTTTTAGGGGAGGGGGGAGAAGAATGTTCACTTTCAACCTCTCCTTTAGGGTTCAAGATCATGTTCCTTTTTGTTGGGCAATTTGAAGCAATGTGACCATAGCCCAAACACTTAAAACATTTGATGGAACTAGTTCTTGAACTTTGAGAAGAGTTTGCATTTTCATGGGAGGTTCTAGACGAATTGGTCCTAGGTGGGTGGTCTTTGGAAGGAGGTTTCTCATCCTTTCTTTCTTTTCCTTTCCAAGTTCTAGAGTAGTATTCATTGTATGAAGTATTCCTCTTGGCCTCTTGTTTCTTTTTCAATTGACTTTCAACTTTTAAGGCCAAGTGTAAAATTTTGTCAAGAGTGGAATACTCATACAACTCAACTACATCTTGAACTTCTCTTCTAAGACCACTCACAAATCTAGCTACCTTTTCTTCTTCACTTTCAAATTGGAGTCCTACTTTGAGAAGCATTGACTCCATCATTTTAAAATATTCATTCACACACATAGACCCTTGTTGAAGCCTTTGGAGCTTCAAAAGAGTCTCCCTCCTATAGTAGGAAGGAACAAATCTAGCGCGCATCAAAGTTTTAATGTCCATCCAAGAGGCCGCGGGTGGCTCTTGGTTAATATTGTCCATACACAATTGATGCCACCATGTCATGGCATAATCTTCAAATTCTAAAACTACTAAATCTACTTGTTCTTGATTACTAACTAAATGAATATTGAAGATTTGGTCCACTTTTTGCTCCCACTCTATGTAGAGGTTTGGATCATTCTCCCCCTTGAACTTTGGAATCTTGATTGGTGGAGGTTGTCTTTGTGGGAGTTGATTGCGCCTTCCACCACCATCATAGCCGTGTCTTCTTCTTCTTCCACCATGGCTAGAGTCCTCGGAAGAGGACCTCCTCCTTCTCCTCTCATCTTCCCTAAGCTCAAGTCTTTGGATGTGCTCTTGTAGGAAGATCTCACTTTGCCTCCTATCCGCCCTCAATTGGTCAAAAGTTTCTCTCCTACTCACTTCCATCTCACGTAAGATGTTGGCAAGGGTTATTTGTCCACTTTCTTGGGCCATAGGAGTCACCATGGAAGGGGAATAAGGTGAGGCCGACTCCTCCTCTTCTTCTACCTCCAAGATTGGATCCATATTCATGTTCCTACACCAAAAACTCACCAAAAACCGAGACAAGGAAGAGGTTAGCTAACAAATAATTCCAAACCCGAGACCAAGTGTGGTCTTCTCAAGCACCCAAGTGTTTTTGATCACACTCCCAAAGCACACAAGCAAGGCTAGCACTCAAAAACCTTCCAAACAAGTGAAAACACCTTTAAAGAGATGAAAACCTTTTCAAAGCTCAAACAAGTGGCTTGGCCACAACACTCTAGGAAGACAAGGAAAAGAAAACTACTAAGACAAAACAAAGATTACCTAAAGACAAGCAAGCAAAGCTAAAAAAAACAAGAAAGTTTAACTTCTAAGGAAACTTGTTTTTAAAGACAAAAGTTGAACAAGACTAAAACAATGAAAAGCACTTTTAAGGACTCTATGGAAAGTATTTGAACAAGCCAAGATTATACCTCAAATTATGCATACACCATGAAAGATCATAACCAAGTCAAAGCATGGAACTAATTTGCCAATATCACCCAAAATCCAAGTATAAATTTTGGTAGCATAACACCTAGTAAAAATGGCCAAATGGATTCACCAAGCATTGTAAAAGCTCTCGGCCAAACTGTGTTTGGTCTTGAAAACACTTTTTCTTTTCAAAACTAGGTACTTCAAATGATGAGAAGGATGTTTTAGGGTGTCTTGAACACTTAGTTCCTTAAAATTAGGTCAAAATCAATTTCAAGGAGCATACAACAACACAAGGCATAGATCTCATGCAATAGTTCAAAAACTTAGAAACAAGAACAAGAAAACTCAAAGAAGCATATGACAAGAGACTCAAGCAAAAGTTAGACACATTTAGAGACTCAACATGACATACACAAAGACACAAACATGTAGCTATCATGCATTTAAACTCATGGATTTGAGGCTCAAAGAGTAAGTATCAAAAGACATGTTATCCAACAACATTTAGGAGCAAAAGAGTCACAAAACCGAAGCCAAAATTGCCACAACATAACCTGAAAACGTTGTTTTTCGTATTCTCGGCAGCTCTGACCTTTGCTCACTCATTTGATCATAACTCTCTCCACAGAACTCCAAATGCGTTAATTCTTTTTTTGTTGGAAACTAGACTCACAGAGCTTTCTTTTGATATAAAGAACGTTACTTTTGGACCACTGAGCTATCTGCAGTATTTTTTTCAAAAACGCACACGTTGCTGCCAGCACTGTTTTTTATGTGGACCACTCAAGATAGCTACACAAGACAAGGTTAGAACATGAAAACACCATATTCAAGGACAACCAAAGCTCTAGATACCAAATGATGAAGGATTATCTTGTTCCCTTTTAGAGTTATGAATATGGTGAAGTTGTTTAAGAAAGCTTTTTGAAAATTCCCACTGGACATTAAGATAGCATGCTATCTAGATGTGAAGGTTCATTTCTCAAGCTCATGAAAGGAAGAAGAGAGTTGTATTCAAGCTTAAACACACACGGCAATAACAACACTAAAGAGCAAAATGAAAGAAGAAACAATAAAAATGGAAAGCATAGAAGATGAAGAATGGAAGAAGCACGCCACTCATAGGGGGGGATCTAAGCCAACCAAGCCCTAGAGATGAGTGATGGTGCCGCCACTTGCAAGCAAGATAAGGCAAAGGTGAGTTCACTTCTAGGAAGGAGAGCTCACGAAAATTTAAAGGTTGAAACACAATAGTTTAGAAACAAAATGATCAACCCTTTTACAAGACAAGGAGCACCCTTTAAATAGGAGTTCATAGGGGTCTTTTAGCAAATACAAAAACATGAAAAAGGATTAACTAGCAAACCCTAAACCTAATGTGAGAGTGAGTCTTGGCCAAGTGAAGGAAGATGATTGGTGGAGGCATTCCCATGAGGATTCTAGGCCAAAAGAGGAAGGAGACCAAGTGACCTTCTAAGGCATAAACCACAAAGGCAAAAGGAGACAAGGTACATGTCTACTTTTGCTTTTGCTTTATGCTTTTTGCTTTCCTCTCTCTTCCACTTCATCCAAGTGCTCCAATCACCAAGTGCCACCTAGCCATGCTCTACTTTCTCTTAATTACCTACAAAACAAGACAAACAAGGATTAACATGTGGTTTAAGTTAATCTAATCTTGGTCAAAGGTCAAATTTGGATCAAAGTCAACAAGTCAACCAAAATAAATCAACTAGAAACCAACTTAGGGAATTCAAACTAAAGTAATGCAAAACAAAGATAAAGGTGATGGAATAGAAGACTCCCCTCTAGACATGCTTCTAGTGATCCTTCTTGATGGAGCTTCTAAGGAGGTGGTCATGCCTTCATCACTGTCTGTACCTGCAGCAGTTGTATTTTCACACACCAACGACAACACAAACCATTCCATGTAT
The DNA here is from genome assembly GCF_037176805.1 of Vigna unguiculata. Lineage (NCBI taxonomy): Eukaryota > Viridiplantae > Streptophyta > Magnoliopsida > Fabales > Fabaceae > Vigna > Vigna unguiculata. The sequence goes on from NC_140802.1 coordinate 18,627,940, forward strand.
CAATAGCAACATACCGGTTCAAGAATCATGAAAATACAACAAAACAAACCACAATTGCATTAAACCAAAGGGTTCTAGCTTCCCTTACTTGGATGTAGCTAGAAAGTGCCTCGACTCTAACTAGCAGAGCACGTCAGCTCAAAGAGTGGACTTGCAAACTGAACAAGACAATGGAACAGAGTTAGGAAGTGAGGTGTTAGGGCAGACTTAGGGGTCTGGTTTCCCCTTTCTAGGCCAGCCCTTAGGCCCAATTCACCAAGGCAGCCCTTATAATTTAGGGCAGAAAAAAATAGAAATTTTAATGGGCCTTACATTCTCCCTAACAAGAAAAGTTAAGTAGGCCGATACGAACTGAGCAACATCCTTCTTCATTCCCTGCCACCAGAAGGACTCCTTGAGATCTTGGTACATCTTAGTCATGCCAGGATGCAGACTAAGACGACTCTTATGCCCCTCCTCAAGGATCAACCATTTTACCTCAGCATCATTAGGTATACATACTCTGCCCTGGAATCTCAGAATGCCATCATCACCCAAAGCAAAGTCTTTGGCCTCATCCAACCCGAGTTGTTCTCTGACCCTGTTCAGACTAGCATCCAGTAACTGCCTCTCTCTAATTGAGTCCAAAAAGTTACTAGATATAGTAAGGGTACTACACCTAATGGACTCGGTCCCCAACTCCACCTGCAGCCTTATATCTCTGAACTTCTCCAGTAGTTCCACCTCCTTAATCATAAGGTGTGCAGTATGCACTGTTTTCCTACTCAACGCATCTGCCATTACATTCGCCTTTCCGGGATGATATAGTAGTTCAAAATCATAGTCCTTCAGGAACTCCATCCATCTCCTTTGTACGATGTTCAGCTCCTTCTGATCAAACAGATACTTGAGACTCTTATGATTGCTGAACACACGAAACTGGGCACCATAGAGGTAATGCCTCCAGATCTTCAAAGCGAACACTATGGTTACCAACTCCAAGTCATGGGTGGGGTAGTTTCTCTCATGAACCTTAAGTTGCCTTGAAGCATACGCCACTGCCTTCTTCTCTTGCATTAGCACACATCTGAGTCCAAGGTGAGAGGCTTCACAATAAACCTCAAAGGGTTTTCCAACATTAGGAATCACCAATATAGGGGCATTGGTCAACCTTCTCTTTAGCTCCTAAAAACTCTCCTCGCACTTGTCCATCCAAGTGAAAGATTGGTCCCTCCGAGTAAGCAGTGTTAGAGGCTTAGGACTTGGAGAATCCCTCTATAAATCTCCTATAGTAGCCGGCTAATCCCATAAAACTCCTGATCTCTATGGTAGACTTAGGACTTTCCCACTTAACCACTACCTCAACCTTCGCTGGATCCACTGCAATGCCTTGTGCAGATATCACATGGCCCAAAAACTTCACTTCATCCATCCAGAACTCACACTTGGATAACTTGGCATACAGTTATTTCGCCCTCAAAACACCAAGCACCAACCAGAAGGTGGTCTGCATGCTCCTCAGGAGTTCTGGAATAGATAAGTATTTCGTCTATAAAGACTACGATGAACTTATCTAAGAATGGCCGGAAAATCCTGTTCATGTAGTCCATAAACACCGCTGGAGCGTTGGTCACACCAAAAGGCGTAACCACATACTCGTAGTGGCCATACCTGGACCTGAAGGCCGTCTTCTGTACATCATCAGCCTTCACCAAAATCTGATGGTGTCCCGACTGCAAATCTATCTTCGAGAACATTGATGACCCATGCAGATGGTCCATCAAGTCATCAATCCTCGGAAGGGGGTACTTATTCTTAATCGTCATCATATTCAACTCTCTATAATCCACACACAAGCGTGAGCTCCCATCTTTCTTCTTCACCAACAACACTAGTGCTCCCCACGGCGAAGTACTGGGTCGAATAAACTATTTTCCCAATAGTTCCTCAATCTGACTCTTGAGTTCTACCAATTCCGCCGGAGCCATGCGATACGGGGCCATCGACACCATACTAGTTTCGGGTACTAACTCAATAGAGAACTCCACCTCTATATTAGGAGGCAGCCCTAGCACTTCATTTGGAAACATGTCTTCAAATTCATGTACCACTAGTATGACAAACTTCATCTATTCTTCCTTGCTATAGTTGTTGCAAATGCGGTAAGCCTCCATGTGTGGGCAGGCGCTCCTCAGATGAAGGCCTCCACATATGTAACACTACACTCGACCCTGCGGGGGAGGAAGACCCCTAGACCCCTGAGGCTAACGGGGAGGTCTTTCATATGGTCTCCTCCGCTCATCATGTCTAGGTTTGGACCCAGATGGTCCACCAGTCCTCTGCGGTTGTGGGCGCTGTCCTTCTATCTCCCGTTTCATCTTCTCCATCACCCTAGCCTTCTCCACCAGAGCGGCAAAGTCCTTGATGGATAGGGGAGCCACCACCAAGTGGATATCATCGCAGAGACCATTCTCAAACTTGCGGCACCTTCATTCCTCGTCGAGCGGTAGAGTGTAGAAGCGGCTGAGGTGTTTGAACTTCTCAGCGTATTCGGTCACCGACTTCCTTCCCTACGTCAACTAAAGGAATTCTACTTCCTTGGCATACCTCACGCTGTCGGGGAAATACTCTGAGAGGAATTTCCCCCTGAAATCCTCCCACGTGACCGGCTCGTCGCTCTCCTCCATGATGGACTTCATTAATATCCACCAATGCTCTGCCTCACCTGTGAGCACGTATACAGCAAATGATAGTCGGTTCTCGGCCGGGCACATCTTCGAATCAAATATCCTCTCTATATCCTTACCTAGTTATACAGATGGGGCACCACCATGGACACCCACTAACATGAGCCATGGAATTACGTCCCGACCACTGAAGCACGACCCTAGCATAATCTAAAAGTTCTCACTTTTAATTGAGACTGTACTTTGGTTAAAAGTGAGAACGCCAACAAATTAATTGAGACTTTACATTGATTAATTTGTAAATATATAACAATAATTAATTGAGCAATAATCTTTAGATAACCGATGATGAATCTATTTTTAACAAAGCAATGGAATCAATCTATTTTCTTTACTATTTTTTTTATTTCTTTTTATCTTTTAAATTTTATTTCTATCTTTGTTTATCTTAATCCTCTATATTTTTTATTTTATTTGACTAACTCATTTGTATAGTTATATAAGAACTAATTTGTTAAAAATCAATTTCGTGTTCGTTGGGAGATGATTTAGGGGATTTAATTTAAAAATCCAATTTTTTCCCTCATTTAATGTTTAAATTTGGGGATTTAATTGAATTTTCTGTGTTTAAAGATTGATTTAATTAGGATTTGTGATTATTGGATTTATTGAGTAAGTTTGGTAAAAGTGGCGTAAAAATTGATTTTAGTTGCATAAAATATTATTGGATATTCTAACGTTTGTTAATGCAGCTGGAATTTATTTTTGGTCATTAATAGTGTGGATTTGAAATATTCAAAGTTACAAAATAAGTCCAAAATCAGGAAATTCTGGAAAAGAATAAATCAGGAGCTAAATGCACCCCTAGATTTTATTTGCACACTCCTGCTACAAGTGGACCACAAAAACCTGTTCTGCACCCCCAGTTTTACTAAGTTGCACCCCTCCTACACTTAAACTTCATTCACTCAGATTAGGCCATGTGCCAACCAGAACAAGCCACGTGGCAACAATCCTGGCACTAACAAGTTGTCCAATGGAAGGCTGCCACGTCATCATCTTCATCTCCAAAACAGAAACCCTAATTTTGGGGAGAGACTGTGCGCCACGTGTTAGACTGCTATTGGACAGTCAAACTGGTCAACTAGTCAACACTGGTCGAATGGTCAAAGTTAGTAGTCAACTCTTGTCAAAACTGCAAAAATGGTTAAACAAGAGGGATAAAATTGGAAATTGGACATAAATTAAGTTGCTAATTAATTAAATAAGAATAAAAGATTTTAGCAACCGACAAATAAAGCTCAAAGTCTAGTTGAAGCCTATATAAAGAGACTTAAGGGAGCAAAAGCGAAACAACTGACGACTTAGACAACTTAGAACTCTTTGGTTTTGGAAGACACCGTCATCCATCACATCTCTCATTCTCTCTTTTCATTTTATATTTCTTTTCATCATATTACCATGTATTCCATCAAAGCCATGGAGGGCCAAGCTTTAAGGGTTGATTCCATTGTAATTTCTTAATTGGATTCTGAGGTTAGATCAATTAATTTCTTTGTTCTTTTTATTAATGTTTAGGTTTTCATTCATTTATGTCTTTTATCTTTAAATCACATAAAAAGTAATGATTTTAAATATATATATATATATATATATATATATATATATATATATATATATATATATATATATATATATATATATATATATATATATATATATATATGCATGTTGGTCATATGAGTCCAAGGGTTTTTAAATTGAATTGAGACTTTACTTTGATTTTATTTAGAAACTTTCATATGATTAAATGTGTTTTTACCAATAATTGAGACTTTACTTTGGTTAAAGGTATTTACTCTAACTACAATTAATTGAGACTTTACTTTGATTAATTAAGCTTTTTATTTGGGTGAGGAGATAAAAGAATAGACATGATTAGGCATAGTCAATTTGATTGAGACTGTACTTTGGTTGAATTTACTATGGATAATCTAAATTCTCACTTTTAATTGAGTCTGTACTTTGGTTAAAAGTGAGAACGCTAACAAATTAATTGAGACTTTACATTGATTAATTTGTAAATCTACAACAATAATTAATTGAGCAATAATCTTTAGATAACCGATGATGAATCTATTTTGAAAAAGCGATGGAATCAATCTATTTTCTTTACTATTATTTTTATCCTTTTTTATCTTTTCTATTTCTTTCTTGTTTATCTTAATCCTCCTATATTTTTATTATTTTTTTGACTAACTCTTTTGTATAGAATTTATAAGAACTAATTTGTTAAAAATCAATTCCGTTTTCGTTGGGAGACGACTTTAGGTTACTTTACCCTTTCTATTTTTTTGACTACTATCTTAGCAATACTGAAGTTGTTATAGTTTAGTAGAATTAATTTGAACGCGTCAACGACAGCGTTATCAAATTTGATTGCCAATAAATTAGACTGTACTTTGATTAGAGGTAATTACTTTAACTAAAATTAGTCAAGACTTTACTTTGATTAATTAAGTTTTCTATTTGGTGAAGAAACAAAGGAATAGACATGATTAGGCATAGTAAAATTTAATTGAGACTGTACTCTTATTGAATTTACTATGGATAATCTAAAAATTCTCACTTTTAATTGAGATTGTACTTGATTAAAAGTGAGAATGCCAACAAATGAATTGAGTCTTTACATTGATTGATTTGTAAATCAACAATAATAATTAATTTAACAATAATCTCTAGATAACCAATGAAGAATCTGATTTAGAAAAAGCAGTGGAATTGACCTATACTGTGTTTACAATCTTCCGTGTCATTTTCTTTTGCATATCAAAACCCCCATATTTTTATAATTGCTAGTTTTAATTGCATTTTTAAGAATCAAATATTTGAGATCAATTCCGTATTCGTTGTGAGACGACTCAGGGTTATCTTAACCCTAACTATTTTGTTCACTACTAACTGGCAATACTGAAGTTGCTAAAGTAGTGGTAATTTGATCGCCTAACGACAGCGATATCAATCAACAATAATAATTAATTTAACAATAATCTCTAGATAACCAATGAAGAATCTTATTTAGAAAAAGTAGTGGAATTGACCTATTTACTATTATTGTGTTTACAATCTTCCGTGTCATTTTCTTTGCATATCAAAACCCCCTATTTTTATAGTTGCTAGTTTTAATTGCATTTTTATAAGAATCAAATATTTGACATCAATTCTGTATTCGTTGTGAGACGACTCAAGGTTATCTTAACCCTAACTATTTTGTTCACTACTAATTTGGCAATACTAAAATTGCTAAAGTTAAGTAGTGGTAAATTGATCGCTTAACGACAACGATAACCACCACTACCCCCATGTCCACAAACAGCACCACCACCACCACCACCATGACCAACACGACCATGACCACCACCACCACCAACATCAACACTACCACAACCACCACCCCCATCACAACCACCACCCCCACCACAACTGATGAAGGCGTGACCACCTCCTTAGAAGCTCCCTCAAGAAGGATCACTAGAAGCATGTCTAGAGGGGAGTCTTCTATTCCATCACCTTTATCTTTGTTTTGCATTACTTTAGTTTGAATTCCCTAAGTTGGTTTCTAGTTTACTTATTTTGGTTGACTAATTGACTTTGATCCAAAGTTGACCTTTGACCAAGATTAGATTAACTTAAACCAACATGCTAATCTTTGTTTGTCTTGTTTTGTAGGTAATTAAGAGAAAGTAGAGCATGGCTAGGTGGCACTTGGTGATTGGAGCACTTGGATGAAGTGGAAGAGAGAGGAAAGCAAAAAGCATAAAGCAAAAGCAAAAGTAGACATGTACCTTGTCTCCTTTTACCTTTGTGGTTTATGCCTTAGAAGGTCACTTGGTCTCCTTCCTCTTTTGGCCTAGAATCCTCATGGGAATGCATCCACCAATCATCTCCCTTCACTTGGCTAAGACTCACTCTCACATTAGGTTTAGGGTTTGCTAGTTTATCATTTTTCATGTTTTTGTATTTGCTAAAGGACCCCTATGAACTCCTATTTAAAGGGTGCTCCTTGTCCTGTAAAAGGGTTTATCATTTTGTTATAAAATTTGTGCATTCATCCACCAATTTTCGTGAGCTCTCCTTCCTAGAAGTGAACTCACATTTGCCTTATCTTGCTTGCAAGTGGCGGCACCATCACTCATCTTTAGGGCTTGGTTGGCTTAGATCCCCCCTATGAGTGGTGTGCTTCTTTCATTCTTCATCTTCTATGCTTTCCATTTTTATTGTTTCTTCTTTCATTTTGCTCTTTAATGTTGTTATTGTCGTATGTGTTTAAGCTTGAATCCAACTCTCTTCTTCCTTTCATGAGCTTGAGAAATGAACCTTCACATCTAGATAGCATGCTATCTTAATGTCTAGTGGGAATTTTCAAAAAGCTTTCTTAAACAACTTCACCATATTCATAACTCTAAAAGGAAACAAGATAATCCTTCATCAACAACCACCAACTCCATGACCACCACCATCACAGCCACCACCAACATGGCCACCACCCTCACCACCACAACCACAACCACCACCACCACGTCCTCCAACACCATAACAACGGCCACCACCAGCACCTCCAACACCACCGCCACAACCACCGTGGCAACCACAACCACCACCATGATTACCACCACCACAACTACCACGACGACACCACCACCACAGCAAAGACCACCACTACAACAACCACCAGCACCACCAGCACCACCACTACCACCACCACAACCACCACTAACATGGCCATCACCATTACCACCATATCCACCACCACAACCACAACCACCACCACGGAAACCACCACAACCACCACCACCACCACGGAAACCACCACCACCACCACCACCACACCCATAACTACCATACCCACCACCACCACCACCACCACCAGAACATCCACCATCACCACCACCACTGAAACATCCACCACCACCACCATCATCACCACCACCACCACCACCCTACCACTGCCATCAGCACTACCACCACCACCCCCACCACCACCATCATCACCCCCACCACCACCACCCTACCACTGCCATCAGCACCACCACCACCACCCCCACCACCACCAACATCACCGACACCACGACCACCACCACGATAACCACCACCACGAGAATCACCACCACCACCACGACCACCACCACCACCACCACCAATACGTCCACCACTACCACTACAACTATGGCCACCACCACTATAACCCCCACCACCACCGTAACCCCACCACCACCACCACCATCACCATCACCACCACCATGGCCACCCCCACCATCACAACCCCCACCACCACTACCCCCACCACCACTACTACCACAGCCACCCCCACCACGGCCACGTCCACCACCACCACGGCTGATGAACGTCCTTGGTGGAGGAGATAAAGGAAATCCATGGAGAATGATTAGAAAGAGTTGAAATGCAGCGGTATTTGGAGAAAGAGATATAACTATCTCTCAGAAATTGAAGATGTGGTGAAGATGAAGAGTAGAATTGGAGGTATGGTATGGATGGTGCTTAGAGGAGATGAAGGAGAAGATTAGCCATGTATGCTCTTAAAATAATAGAAGAATGGAGTGATCTCAACACAAACATTCTATTAGAAATTTCAAGAGTTAAAAATATACAAATGGTCTACTTTTGGCTTTTATATGTGAGCCTAAAAGCTAGACTGATTATTGGCCCTTAGATTAAGCTTGGAGGAGAAGCTTTAATCATCACCCTTGGATGGTGGATTGGAGAAGGAGGCATCTTCCTAGCCTTTCGATGAAGACTTGGAAAAGAAGACACTCTTTTAGCCCTTGGATGAAGGAGGCACATGGGTGGAGTGTGGACTTGGCTCCATGGGATGCATGATCCATGAGGAAGTCACAGCCTAAGGGAGACTCTTAGTGGGTCGAGCCCATTTGTACATGTAACACCTATTTTTATGTATTACACCATTATTGAAAGCAAAGCCCAAACATTGCCCCAATTTAAATCTATACTACTTCTTTCATGCATCATCTCATATTTTAGTGATTTCTTTAGCCCATGAGAATAATTTAAAAAGCCCATGATTGACTTGATCATCTTGTGAGAGGTCCATGTGAATCTTTCTTATCATGCTTCTAGTGATTGGGCCTTGATGTTGGCTTGGGCTTGTTAATGCACTTGAGTTTAGGCTTGTTGGGGTCACATCATCTCCTCCCCCTTGAAGAGGATTTGCCCTCAAATCTTGGTAGTCATCCTCTTCATCAAAAATACCTTCAAAAAGAACCAAATTAGTAATATTGAAAGTAGGTGACACACCTTATTCCGGAGGAAGATCCAATTGATAAGAATTAGTATTGATCTTCTTGATGATTTGGAATGGACCATCACCTCGGAAACTAAGTTTGGATTTTCTTATATTAGGAAATATTTCCTTCCTTAAGTGCAACCAAACTAAGTCTTTTTCATTAAAAGACCGAACTATCTTACCCTTGTTTTTAGAATGAGCAATCTTTTCAAATTGGGCTTGAATTTGGTGTTTAACCTTCTAATGAAAATCTTTTATGAACTTGGACTTAGAAACCCCTTCTTTATGAACAAAATCAAAAGAAGTTGGAAGAGGTAATAAGTCCAATGTTGTGAGAGGGTTAAAACCATAAACTACCTCAAAGGGTGAGAGTTTGGTGGTGCTATGGACCACTCTATTGTAAGCAAATTCAATGTGGGGAAGATACTCATCCCAAGATTTATGATTCCCCTTAAGCAAAATCCTAAGCAATGTGGCAAGGGATCTATTAACTACCTCGGTTCGCCCATCAGTTTGTGGGTGACAAGAGGTAGAGAAAGAAAGTTTTATTCCTAGCCTAGACCACAAGGTCCTCCAAAAATTGCTTAGGAATTTAGCATCCCTATCAGACACAATTGTTTTGGGTAAACCATGGAGGCGAACCATTTCTCTAAAGAACAACCTTGCTATGTTGCTAGCATCATCTACTTTGTGGTATGGTATAAAATGTGCCATTTTAGGAAAATGATCCATTACCACAAATATAGAGTCAACACCCCTAGATGTCCTTGGAAGCCCTAGGACAAAATCCATACTTATATCCTCCCAAGGGGCGGAAGCAACAGGCAAATGAGTATACATCCCTACAGGCATTGCGCTAGACTTAGCATGCAAACAATTCAAATAACTAGCACAATGGTTTTGTATTTCCCTTTTCATATGGGTCAAAACAATTTCTCTTTAAGTATGGCCAAAGTTTTGGCAACCCTACAGTGACCCATAAGTCCCCCTCATGCATATCTTTGATCAAAATTTTTCTATGAGAACCTAGATGAATACATAAGCGACCTTCTTTGAAAAGATATGCATTTGAGAGATAAAAGTCGCCTTGGGACTTAGTGAGACAATCATGATAAATGGTAGCAAAGAAGGGATCATGAATATACAATTCACATATGTTGTCAAATCCAAGAATTTGGGATCCAAGCTTGGCTAAGAGAGTATATCTCCTTGATAGTGCATTAGCCACCACATTAGCTTTCCCATTCTTGTACTTGATAACATAAGGAAATTGTTCCAAGTACTCAACCCAATTTGCATGCCTTTTATTCAATTTGTGTTGGCTCTTCAAATTCTTGAGAGTTTCATGATCACTATGGATAATAAACTCTTTGGTCACAAGATAATGTTCCCAAGTATAAAGCGCTCGCACAAGAGCATATAGCTCTTTGTCATAGGTGGGATAGTTATGAGAATGACCATTTAGTTTTTCACTAAAATAGGAAATTGGGATAGTTATGAGAAGGACCATTATGAGAACATTTTAACCATGAAATCTTTAAATCAAGTTCCCAATGTTGAACAACCTTCATGCCTCCTGCTATGTAAAGGAACACTCACATGTACTGCCACAACTCTTAAGCTTAAGAATCTACCTTCTAAAATTGAAAATCTTTTGAAAGAGTTTGAGGATATATTCCCTAAGGAAAGGCCTATTGGGCTTCCTCCCTTTAGAGGAATTGAACATCAAATAGATTTAGTGCTTGGGGCTAGTCTACCAAATAGACCAGCCTATAGGACAAATCCTCAAGAAACAAAGGAGATAGAGTCTCAAGTCCAAGAGTTGTTGGAGAAGGGTTGGGTTCAAAAGAGCCTTAGCCCTTGTGTTGTGCCTGTTTTGTTAGTACCTAAAAAGGATGGGAAATGGAGAATATGCCATGATTGTAGAGCCATAAATAACATCACCATTAAATATAGGCATCCCATTCCTAGGCTTGATGAATTGCATGGGTCCCTCATGTTTTCTAAAATTGATCTAAAGAGTGGTTATCACCAAATAAGAATCAAAGAAGGTGATGAGTGGAAAACTGCTTTTAAGACCAAATTTGGATTATATGAGTGGTTGCTGATGCCCTTTGGGCTTACTAATGCACCTAGCACATTCATGAGACTAATGAATCACGTTCTTAGTGAGTGCATAGGAAAGTTTGTGGTTGTCTACTTTGATGACATTTTGATCTATAGCAAGAGTTTACATGAGCACATAGACCATCTGAGGTCTGTCCTTACCTTCCTTAGGGTAAATAGTTTTTTTGCAAATAAAGAGAAATGCACTTTTTGTGTAGATAATGTTATTTTCTTAGGTTTTGTAGTAAATAAAAATGGGGTCCATGAACCTATAAAAAATAAAGGCAATCCAAGAATGGCCTACTCTCAAAAATGTTGGAGAGGTTAGGTGCTTCCATGGTTTGGCAATAGGAGGTTTATTCCTAACTTCTCTACTTTGGCTTCACCCCTCAATGAACTTGTTAAGAAAGATGTATCTTTTATTGGGGTGAAAAACAAGAGTCTACTTTTCAGCAACTCAAGGAAAAGCTCACCAATGCACCCATTCTAGCTTTACCAAACTTTTCAAAAACCTTTGAGCTAGAGTGTGATGCATCCGGTGTAGGAATAGGTGTTGTGTTGTTGCAAGGAGGGCACCCAATTGCTTATTTCAGTGAAAAACTTCATGGTGCCTCCCTCAACTATCCCACCTATGATAAGGAATTGTATGCCTTAGTTAGGGCCCTTCAAACTTGGGAACACTACCTTGTGTCCAAAGACTTTGTCATTCATAGTGACCATGAGTCGCTAAAATATTTGAAGGGCCAACACAACCTAAATAAAAGACATGCTAAGTGGATGGAATTCTTGGAAAAATTTCCTTATATGATAAAGTACAAGAAGGGCAAAAGTAATGTGGTGGTTGATGCCTTGTCTAGAAGGCACACTTTGTTTTCAAAATTCGGAGCCCAAATTCTTGGATTTGATCACATTCTAGAAATGTATAATCAAGATTCATAGTTTCCCTCTACTTATGCTGAGTGTATGGAAAGACCAGGTTTCTATATGAATGAGGGATATTTATTTAGAGAAGGAAAAATTTGTATTCCCCAAGGTTCACAAAGAAAACTCCTTGTTCAAGAAACACATCAAGGGGGATTAATGGGTCATTTTGAGGTAGAAAAAACCCCTAGGTCTTTTAAAAGAGAAATTCTTTTGGCCCCATATGAGGAAGGATGTCCAAAGGCATTGTAATAGATGTATCTCATGCTTACAATCTAAGTCTAAAACAATGCCTCATGGATTATACACCCCCTTGCCTGTTGCTTCAGCCCCTTGGGAAGATATAAGTATGGATTTTGTCTTAGGACTCCCAAGAACATAAAGGGGTTTTGATTCCATTTTTGTGGTGGTAGATCGTTTTAGCAAAATGACACACTTTATACCCTGCCACAAAGTAGATGATGCTAGCAACATTGCTCAGCTTTTCTTTAGAGATGTGGTCAAGCGTCATGGTATACCCTGCACCATAGTTTCTGATAGAGATACTAAGTTCTTTAGCCATTTTTGGAAAACTCTTTGGTCAAGGCTAGGAACTAAACTTAATTTCTCTACTTCATGTCACCCACAAACTGATGGGCAAACTGAAGTTGTTAATAGATCTCTGTCTACTATGCTAAGGGCAATTTTGAAAGGAAACCACAAATGTTGGGATGAATACCTTCCCCATATTGAGTTTGCCTACAATAGAGTAGTTCATATTGAAGCTGTTTATGGCTTTAATCCTCTCACTCCTACGGATTTGTTACCACTTCCTACATCTTTTGATCTCATTCATAAAGAAGGGGTGGCAAAATCTGATTTTGTTAAGAAAATGCATGAGAGGATTAAAAGACAAATCCAACAACAAACTGAGAGGCATGCTAAGTACAATAATAAGGGGAAGAGGGAAATGATTTTTGAATAAGGGGATTGGGTGTGGCTACACCTTAGAAAAGATAGATTTCCTAAGAAAAGGAAGTCTAAACTTAGCGCTTGAGGTGATGGTCCCTTTAAAGTGCTGAAAAGAGTCAAGGATAATGCATATAGGCTAGAGTTGCCTGAGGAATGTGATGTATATGCGACCTTTAATGTTGCTGACTTAATACCTTTTGTAGGTAGTACAGATGGTGAGACAGAAGTTTCAGATTTGAGGACAAATCCTTCTCAAGAGGGAGGGGATGATGAGATGCCTCTAACCAAGGGACCTACAACAAGAGCAATGGCTAGGAGGATACAAGAGGAAGGGCCCTCCAATGTACATACAAGGCCCAAGATGAACTTTACATGGGCCAAGGAAGATGTGAAGACCTAGCCTAAGACTCTTTGTTTGTAAATATTAGAATAGGGTTTATTTTTGGGTCTTGTATTTTGGGCTTTGTAGAATAGGGTTTTTGTTTGGGCCATGTATTGAGCCTTGGAGGGTTTTTGGGCTTTGAAGAGAATTGAACCAAAGAAGTGTTGGGCTTAAAATTGGCCCAACAAGAGAGAGAGGGCATTTGTGAGAGGATCTAGATCCTTCTTGCTCTAAGCTTGGTCACCAAGCTTCTCTTATGCGCCTAGAAGCAAGTCCCTTGTGACTTGCTTAGGTGGCAAGTCACACTTGCCTCATGCTCTCTTTTTGGCTCCAAATACAACATTTTATATCCTTTTTCCCTCCATTTTTCTAGACCACTTGGCTATCCTTTTGTACTATAAATAGAGAGCTTAGGACCCTTGTAGAAAAACTTTGTTGAGATGACTCCAAACTCCTCTATTTCTGTGAATCAAATTAGGCTAGAGTTCTTCTTGGTTTCCTCTAGCCCCCTTCCTTGAGTGTTGGCCCAACCTCACTTGAGAGCTTCTCCAAACACCATTGTCGCACCACTTCTCCTCTCATCTTCTAACTTCCGCACCTTCATCCTTCTCCATGAAAGCTTCATCAATTTCACATGGCTTCTCCTTGGCTTCCTTACTCTTGAAGATGGACTCATCACAAGTATTCATCTTGAGACATACTATAAATGAGAATGTCATCAAAATACACCACAACAAACTTCCCTAAGAACTCTCTAAGAACATGGTGCACGAGTCTCATGAATGTACTAGGTGCATTGGTCAAGCCAAAAGGCATGACTAACCACTCATATAATCCAAACTTAGTCTTGATAGAGGTTTTCGATTCATCACCTTCTTTGATTCTAATTTGATTGTGCCAACTCTTCAAGTCTATTTTGGAAAATATGGTTTCACCATGTAACTCATCAATTAAATCATCTAACCTAGGAATGGGATGCCTTTATTTGATGGTTATGTTGTTGATAGCCCTACAATGTATGCACATTCTCCATGTTCCATCCTTTTTGGGGACTAGAATCACGAGCATTGCACAAGAACTCATGCTATGTTGCACCCACCTTTTTTCTAACAACTCATTCACTTGTTTTAGAATTTCCTTAGCCTCCTCGGGACTAGTCCTATAGGCTAGCCTATTAGGCAAAGATGAGCCTTGTATGAAATCAATTTGGTGTTCTATACCTCTTAGGGGTGGGTGACCCTTTGGAGGTTCTTGAAAAACATCTTTGAACTCATATAAGACTAATGACAAGTCTAAGGGACATCTGGAGTGAGGGTTTTGGAAGGAGAGGGAAGATTCACTAGGATAAGCTAGGAAATGGGTTTTTGGGCAAGCATTACCTTCTTCATCCCTTTAAGGGTGATCATGCTCTTCTTGGACTCATTGCCATGCTCTTGTGCCTTCTTTTGCACCTTCTCTTCTTTTCTTTATCATTTGCAATTGGTCCTCATTGACTTCTCTTGGTGAAAGTGGTAGTAATGTGATCTTTTTGCCTTGGAAGCTAAAGGTAAATTTGTTGGCATGACCATCATGAAAAGCTTTCCTATCAAATTGCCATGGCCTTCCTAATAAAATGTGAGTGGCTTCCATGGCCACTAAGTCACATAATACCTCATCTTTGTAGTTTCCAATGGAGAATTTAATAAGGACTTGTTTGTCCACTTTAATCTCACCTTCCTCACTAAGCCAAGAAAGCTTATAGGGCTTGGCATGAGGGATGGTGTTCAAGCTAAGCTTGTCCACAACCCTTGTGCTAGCCACATTAACACAACTTTCACTATCAATTATGATGGAGCAAGTTTTGTTGTTGTTGGCACCTTGAGTGAAAAATATTTTCTCTTTGGTTTTCAAATTCTTTAGGCACTTGGCATAGCATGCGCCTAACCACTAACAAACCTCCTTCATTAGGTTTGATTTCATCCTCACTTGAAGATTGGGAAGAAGTGTGGGAGGAAGAACTTTTAGGGGAGGGGGAGAAGAATGTTCACTTTCAACCTCTCAAGATCATGTTCCTTTTTGTTGGTCAATTTGAAGCAATGTGTGCATAGCCCAAACACTTAAAACATTTGATGGAACTAGTTCTTGAACCTTGAGAATATTTTGCACTTTCATGAGTGGTTCTAGACGAATTGGTCCTAGGTGGGTGGTCTTTGGAAGGTGGTTTCTCATCCTTTCTTTCTTTTCCATTCCAAGTTCTAGAGTAGTATTCATTGTATGAAGTATTCCTTTTGGCCTCTTGTTTCTTTTTCAATTGACTTTCAACTTTAAAGGCCAAGTGTAAATTTTTGTCAAGAGTGGAATACTCATATAACTCAACTACATCTTGAACTTTTCTTCTAAGACCACTCACAAATCTAGCTACCTTTTTTTCTTCACTTTCAAATTGGAGTCCTACTTTGAGAAGCATGGACTCCATCATTTTAAAATATTCATTTACACACATAGACCCTTGTTGAAGCCTTTGGAGCTTCAAAAGAGTCTCCCTCCTATAGTAGGAAGGAACAAATCTAGCACGCATCAAAGTCTTAATGTCCATCCAAGAGGCCGCGGGTGGCTCTTGGTTAATATTGTCCATACACAATTGATGCCACCATGTCATGGCATAATCTTCAAATTCTAAAACTACTAAATCTACTTGTTCTTGATCACTAACTAAATGAATATTGAAGATTTGGTCCACTTTTTGCTCCCACTCTATGTAGAGGTTTGGATCATTCTCCCCCTTGAACTTTGGAATCTTGATTTGTTGAGGTTGTCTTTGTGGGGGTTGATTGCGCCTTCCACCACCATCATAGTCGTGTCTTCTTCTTCTTCCATCGTGGCTAGAGTCCTCGGAAGAGGACCTCCTCCTTCTCCTCTCATCTTCCTGATGAGTGCGTATTTTTGCCTCATTTAATGTTTAATTCTGGATATTTAATTGAATTTTTGTGCTTAAAGATTGATTTAATTGGGATTTCCTATAATTGGGTTTATTGAACATGAGATACAAAAACATGTTAAAAATAGCTTTTTAGTTGCATAAATGTTCTTTGGATATTTTGAGGTGTGTTAGTGCAGCTGCAGCTATATTGAGCTCATGGAGGTGTGGAAATAAATTCATTAAAGCTTCATGAAACCTTAAAGATAAATCCAAGAATAAGAAATTATCAAAAGCACAAAAATCCAAGCCAAGCATTGCATGAAGACGGCAAGAAAAGCTTGAAAAAGTGAATAAGTTTGGCTAAACCAAGAAGAGAGGAACAAAAAAAAATTGGACCTTGCGGTTTTCTTTATCTTTAAGATAGAAGATAATTTGGGAAAAATATACCTTTAGATATTTTATTTGATATTTTTAAATAATTATCTTATTTAATTATATCATAAAATATTGAAAGATAATAACTACCAAATCTTTTTAAATATGACAAGATCTTCTTGAATCTTTTTAGTTCCACAACAAACAAATATATCTTGAAGATATTGGATTATTTAGAAGATAATTTAAGGAGATTGCAAAGGGCTGATTTGGAAAATTTATACAAATACTAATTGGTGATAATTTATCATATATCTTTAATTAATTAATTAATTTAATTATATTAGATATTGATATTATCAACCAATTATATTTGTCAAATAGTCTATATCTCTCCAAATATTTTTAAATATTTATCTTTATCTTTATTTTAAAAGATATTTGAGAGATTTTAGCAACAGAAAAGCCTAGTCCAATTCCTATATAAAGAGACCTAGGGAGAAGCAGAAAGGACAAGCTCGGGACTACAGAGTTTTGGAGCCCTTAGGGGTGCCTAATTTCGTTTCCTTTCTCTCTCTTTTCTTCTCTCTATTCTTCTTTTGTATTCCATGGATTGCTAAACTTCTTGGGTTAATTCCATTGTGATTTCATTATGGATTTTGAGGTTAGAATGAATTAATTTCTTTGTTCTTTTTATTATTGTTGAGGTTTTAATTCATCTATGTCTTTTATCTTTGAATCTCGTAAAAAGTAATGATTTTAAATCTATATGAATGTTGATCATATGAGTTCAAGGGTTTTTAAATTGAATTGAGACTTTACTTTGATTTTATTTAGAAACTTTCATGTGATTAAATGAGTTTTTACCAATAATTGAGACTTTACTTTGGTTAAAGGTATTTACTCTAATGAAAATTAATCGAGACTTTACTTTGATTAATTAAGCTTTTTATTTGGTGAGGAGATAAAAGAATAGACATGATTAGGCATAGTAAAATTTGATTGAGACTATACTTTGATTGAATTTACTATGGATAATCTAAAAGTTATCACTTTTAATTGAGACTGTACTTTGGTTAAAAGTGAGAACGCCAACAAATTAATTGAGACTTTACATTGATTAATTTGCAAATCTACAACAATAATTAATTGAGCATTAATCTTTAGATAACCGATGATGAATCTATTTTGGAAAAGCAATGGAATCAATCTATTTTCTTTACTATTGTTTTTATTTCTTTTTATCTTTTAAATTTTATTTCTATCTTTGTTTATCTTAATCCCCTATATTTTTTATTTTATTTGACTAACCGCTTTGTATAGTTTTATAAGAACTAATTTGTTAAAAATCAATTCCGTGTTCGTTGGGAGACGACTTTGGGTTACTTTACCCTTTCTATTTTATTGACTACTTTCTTAACAATACTGGAGTTGTTATAGATAAGTAGTTTTAATTTAAACGCGTCAACGATAGCGTTATCAAATTTGGCGTCGTTGCCGGGGAACATGGTTAGAATTTTTATCATTTTAATTCTTATTTTTTTATAATTTTTTTTTATTTTATTTTTGTTTATCACTAATATTTTTCTTAAGAGAAGGATGTTCAAGACAAGTAAGGATTGCTTGACAAAGTAAGAGGAAAGGTAGTTGCTCATTATGAAGAGTGTGCAAAAGAGTTTTATGAGTTAAAAGAACTTCATGAGCAACATCCTTACAAGAAGAAACTTCCTCTACCTTTGTCTTGTCCTTAGAATATTTAGAAGCATTAGAGTTCTTGGAACTCTCTTCCTCTCTCCTAGCTCGCATTTGAACTTGATCACTAGCAACTTGGCTAGGTGTGAGGGGATGCAACACAAAAGTTTTTGAATGATGTTGGAGGGTGATCTCATTGGTGTGGCCATTATGTAAGGTTTTATGATCAAATTGCCAAGGCCTCCCCAAGAGAATATGGCAAGATTCCATTGGGATTACATCACATAAAACTTTATCTTTAAATTTCCCAATGGAGAACTTGACTTTTACTTGATGTTCAACTTTGAGATCCCCATCTTCATTAAGCCAATGAAGTTTGTAAGTCACTTGAAGTGTCAAAGTCACTTGAAGATGACTGCTCTTGGCTAGTATAGAGGTATTTGCCCTTAAGCACAATGGTGCGTTTGGTAGGGCAATGGGCGGCCACATGACCTCTACCTAGACACTTGAAACATTTGATGTCACTACCTCTTTTGTTCGTGGAGGATTCACCTTTGTCACTTACCTTTGTAAGGCTCTTATGAGTGGACTCTTTTTCGTTTGAAAAATCTTTCTTTTGAAAATCACTTGTAGAAAAAAGAGGGAGAATCCTTGCGAGAAGGATGTCTCAAAAGTTGTTGCTCCACCTTGATGCTCATTTGAACAAGATCATTAAAACTGCGGTAGGGAAGCAACTCAACTTTATCTCTTATGTTGTAATTGAGTCGACTTAAAAACCTAGCAATAGTAAGTTCCTCTTCTTCTTCAATTTCGGCTCTCATGATGTAGAGCTCCATCTTTTGTCTATACTCTTCTATAGACATAGATCTTTATTGGAGCCTTTGGAGCTTGTCTAAGAGCTCTCTTTTGTAGTAGGAGGCTTCCTTATGACCATTCCAATACTCAATATCATGTAGCCCTTTTCTCCTTCTTTTGAGGACTAAGGAAGTCCACCAATTAAGAGCATGCCCTTGAAAGCTAAGAGTTGCTAGAGACACACGCCTCTCTTCCTCCACAACATGACTCTCAAACAATTGTTCCACTTTTGCAACCCAATCAAGAAAAACCTCAACATTATCCTTTCCATAGAAATAAGGCAAATCAATTTTGACTTCTTTAGGATGAGTAGGTGATGAAGGCGTGACCACCTCCTCAGAAGCTCCCTCAAGAAGGATCACTAGATACATGTCTAGAGGGGAGTCTTCTATTCCATCACCTTTATCTTTGTTTTGCATTACTTTAGTTTGAATTCCCTAAGTTGGTTTCTAGTTGACTTATTTTGGTTGACTTGTTGACTTTGATCCAAAGTTGACCTTTGACCAAGATTAGATTAACTTAAACCAACATGCTAATCCTTGTTTGTTTTGTTTTGTAGGTAATTAAGAGAAAGTAGAGCATGGCTAGGTGGCACTTGGTGATTGGAAGAGAGTGGAAAGCAAAAAGCGTCAAGCAAAAGCAAAAGTAGACATGTACCTTGTCTCCTTTTGCCTTTGTGGTTTATGCCTTAGAAGGTCACTTGGTATCCTTCCTCTTTTAGCCTAGAATCCTCAAGGGAATGTCTCCACCAATCATCTCCCTTCACTTGGCCAAGACTCAATCTCACATTAGGTTTAGAGTTTGCTAGTTAATCCTTTTTCATGTTTTTGTATTTGCTAAAGGACCCCTATGAACTCCTATTTAAAGGGTGCTCCTTGTCTTGTAAAAGGGTTGATCATTTTGTTATAAACTTTATGCATTCAACCACCAATTTTCGTGAGCTCTCCTTCCTAGAAGTGAACTCACCTTTGCCTTATCTTGCTTGCAACTGGCGGCACCATCACTCATATCTAGGGTTTGGTTGGCTTAGATCCCCCCTATGAGTAGCGTGCTTCTTCCATTCTTCATCTTGTATGCTTTCTATTTTTATTGTTTCTTCTTTCATTTCACTCTTTAAGTGTTGTTATTGCCGTGTGTGTTTAAGCTTGAATCCAACTATTTTCTTCCTTTCATGAGCTTGAGAAATGAACCTTCACATCTAGATAGCATGCTATCTTAATGTCCAGTGGGAATTTCCAAAAAGCTTTCTTAAACAACTTCACCATATTCATAACTATAAAAGGAAACAAGATAATCCTTCATCATTTCGTATCTAGATCTTAGGTTATCTTGAATATGGTGTTTTTCATGTGCTAATCTTGTCTTGTTGTAGCTATCTTGGAATGGTTCAATTCCACTTCCATGACACACAAAAATAGTGCTAGCAGAAAACATGACAATTTTAAAACATTAAACTACACCATCTCTTTGAGTCTAGTTTACAGAAAAAAAAGAACCAACACATTTGGAGTTTTGTGGAGAAAGTTATGATCAAATTAGTGAGCAAAGGTCAGATCTGCCAAGAATACGGGAATCAGGATTTTCAGGTTATATTGTAGCAGTTTGGCTACGGTTTTTGCACCTCTTTAAACTCCTAAATGTGATTGCGTAACATGTCTTTGGATGCTTAGTCTTTGAGCCTCAAATCCATGAGTTTAAATGCATGATAGCTACATGTTTGTGTCTTTGTGTATGCCATGTTGAGTCTTTAAATGTGTCTAACTTTTGCTTGAGTCTCTTGTCATATGCTTCTTTGAGTTTTCTTGTTCTTGTTTCTAAGTATTTGAGCTATTGCATGAGATTTATGTCTTTTGTTGTTGTATGCTCCTTAAAATTGATTTTGACCTAATTTTTTTGGGAACTAAGTGTTCAAGACACCCTAAAATATCCTTCTCATCATCTTAAGTACCAGTTTTAAAAAGAAAAATTATTTTCATGACCAAAAATAGTTTGGCCGAGAGCTAATGTGTTGCTTGGTGAATCCATTTGGCCATTTTTACTAAGTGTTATGCTACCAAATTTTATACTTGGATTTTGGGTGATATTGGCAAATGAGTTCCATGCTTTAACTTGGTTATGATATTTCTTGGTGTATGCATAATTTGAGGTATAATCTTGGCTTGTTCAAATGCTTTCCATAGATTCTTTAAAAGTGCTTTTCATTACTTTAGTCTTGTTCAAGTTTTGTCTTTAAAACAAAATTTCCTTAGAAGTTAAACTTTCTTGTTTTGGTGCTTTGCTTGCTTGTCTTTAGGTAATCCTTGTTTTGTCTTAGTTGTTTTCATTTCCTTGTTTTCCTAGAGTGTTGTGGCCGAGCCACTTGCTTTGCTTTGAAAGGTTTTCATCTTTTTTAAGGTGCTTTCACTTGTTTGGAAGGATTTTTGAGTGTTAGCCTTGCTTGTGTGCTTTGGGAGTGTGATAAAAAACACTTGGGTGCTTGTGAAGACCACACTTGGTCTCGGGTTTGGCTTGTTTTATTATCTAACATCTTGCTTGTCTCGGTTTTTGGTGAGTTTTGGTGTAGGAACATGAATATGGATCCAATCTTGGAGGTAGAAGAGGAGGAGGAATCGGCTTCACCTTATTCCCCTCCATGGTGACTCCTATGGCCCAAGAAAGTGAACAAATCACCCTTGCCAAAATCCTACGTGGGATGGAAGTGAGTAGAAGGGAAACTTTTGATCAATTGAGGGCGGATAGGAGACAAAGTGAGATCTTCCTACAAGAGCACATCCAAAGACTTTAGCTTAGAGAAGATGAAAGGACAAGGAGGAGGTCCTCTTTCGAGGACTCTAGCCATGGTGGAAGAAGAAGAAGGCACGGCCATGATGGTGGTGGAAAGCGCAATCAACTCCCACAAAGACAACCTCCACCAATCAAGATTCCAAAGTTCAAGGGGGAGAATGATCCAAACCTCTACATTGAATGGGAGCAAAAAGTTGACCAAATATTTAATATTCATTTAGTTAGTCATCAAGAGCAAGTAGACTTAGTAGTTTTAGAATTTGAGGATTATGCCATGACCTGGTGGCATCAATTGTGTATGGATAATATTAACCAAGAGCCACCCGCGGCCTCTTTGATGGACATTAAAACTTTGATGTGTGCTAGATTTGTTCCTTCCTACTTGATGAATATCACCTTAAGAGGCTTTTCACAGCATTGGCTAATGCCTAGGCCCATTCTTTTATTAAATGCAACCCATTCTTTTGTTAAATGCAACCCATTTTCTAAGCTGCCAATCACAAAAGTGTTGACATTGGGTTTGCGGCCCATTCTTCTGCATGCCTTCTGAACACACACCAGGTTTCCAGCACACAAATTGCAGCCCAATTAAAGATCCATCCAAGCTTTGGGCTCTCATCACGTGGATGCCAACCTTATCTGAAGAAGCCAAAACCTATTTCCGTGAACATCATGCGTGCCTTTACATTTGTTGTGGACTTCTAATATTGCGGTTTGAAGACAACCCATTTCGCGTGCTCCAGGGCTTCCTTCATTTGAACACAGCTTCAACCCACACCTTTTCGTTGCTGCACAGCGCTAACCAACCCTAACACTTCCTCACGCGTCTGAAGCAACAATCCAGCCTAGTGTTCATTCATGGGTCGTTGGCATCCAAACGCTTAGGACAAATAGGGTTCCCTTTTTCTTTTCTCCATCACGCGTGCCACCCTTTGCTAGGGTTACAAATCACGCACCGCATACCTTTGCCATTAGGATTCTTGTTAGATGGCATCCACTTTCTTATATTCTATTTTCACACGGTTGCCATTCGAGCTATAAAATGGCAAGCCATTTCACTGTAATGGTAGCTTTGATGAATGAGAGAGATTTTAATCCCCTTTCGTCTTAGCTCACCTTCACCGAGAGTAAACCCTAGAGTGACCTCGCTGGTGACATTCCAAACACCATAATGATCTTCCACTGCGTTTCAAAAGGTGTTCTATGTGATTCAATCGGTAGAACTCCGATTGGATGGGTTATTCGATGAATACCGCTACGGAGCATGTCATCACTACTATAGGAGGAAGACTCTTTTGCAGCTCCAAAGGCTTTAACAAGGGTCCATATGTGTGAATGAGTATTTTAAAATGATGGAGTCCATGCTTCTCAAAGTAGGACTCCAATTTGAAAGTGAAGAAGAAAAGTTAGCTAGATTTGTGAGTGGTCTTAGAAGAGAAGTTCAAGATCTAGTTGAGTTGTATAAGTACTCTACTCTTGACAAAATTTTACACTTGGCCTTAAAAGTTGAAAGTGAATTGAAAAAGAAACAAGAGGCCAAGAGGAGTACTCCTTACAATGACTACTGCTCTAGGAATTGGAAAGGAGAAGAAAGAAAAGATGAGAAACCTCTTTCCAAAGACCACCCACCAAGGACCAATTCGTCTAGAACCTCCCATGAAAGTGCAAACTCGTCCCAAGGTTCAAGAACTAGTTCCATAAAATGTTTTAAGTGTTTGGGCTATGGTCACATTGCTTCAAATTGCCCAACAAAAAGGAATATGATCTTCAACCCTAAAGGAGAGGTTGAAAGTGAACATTCTTCTCCCCTCTCCCCAAAAAGTTGTTCCTCCCACACTTCTTCCCAATCTTCAAGTGAGGATGAAATTAAACCTAATGAAGGAGGTTTGTTGGTGGTTAGGCGCATGCTAGGCCAAGTGCCTAAAGAATTTGAAAACCAAAGAGAGAATATTTTTCACTTAAGGTGCCAAATCAACAACAAAACTTGCTCCCTCATAATTGATAGTGGAAGTTGTGTCAATGTGGCTAGCACAAGGGTTGTGGACAAGCTTGGCTTGAAAACCATCCCTCATGCCAAGCCCTATAAGCTCTCTTGGATAAGTGAGGAAGGTGAGGAAGGTGAGATCAAAGTGGACAAACAAGTCCTTATGAACTTCTCCATTGGAAACTACAAAGATGAGGTGTTATGTGACTTGGTGCCTATGGAAGCAACTCACATTTTACTAGGAAGGCCATAGCAATTTGATAGAAAAGCTTTTCATGATGGTCATGCCAACAAGTTTTCCTTTAGCTTCCAAGGCAAAAAGATTACATTACTACCTCTTTCACCAAGAGAAGTCAATGAGGACCAAATTCAAATGTTAAAGAAAACAAAAGAAGAGAAGGCGCAAAGGAAGGCGCAAGTGCATGACAATGAGTCCAAGAAGAGCATGATCACCCTCAAAGGGGTGAAAAAGGTAATGCTTGCCCAAAAACCTATCTTCTTAGCTTATCCTAGTGAATCTTCCCCCTCCTTCCGAAATCCTCACTCTAGATGTCCCCTAGACTTGACATTAGTTTTAGATGAGTTCAAAGATGTTTTTCAAGAACCTTCAAAGGGCCTTCCACCCCTAAGAGGTATAGAACACCAAATTAATTTTATACAAGGCTCATCTTTGCCTAATAGGCCAGCCTATAGGACTAGTCCCGAGGAGGCTAAGGAAATTCAAAAACAAGTGAATGAGTTGTTAGAAAAGGGGTGGGTGCAACATAGCATGAGTTCTTGTGCAATGCTCGTGATTCTTGTCCCCAAAAAGGATAGAACATGGAGAATGTGCATAGATTGTAGGGCTATCAACAACATAACCATCAAGTATAGGCATCTTATTCCTAGATTAGATGATTTTATTGATGAGTTACATGGTGCAACCATATTTTCCAAAATAGACTTGAAGAGTGGGTACAATCAAATTAGAATCAAAGAAGGTGATGAATGGAAAACCTCTTTCAAGACTAAGTTTGGATTACATGAGTGGTTAGTCATGCCTTTTGGCTTGACCAATGCACCTAGTACATTCATGAGACTCATGCTCCATGTTCTTAGGGAAGTTTGTTGTGGTGTACTTTGATGACATTCTTGTTTATAGTATGTCTCAAGATGACCACTTGCATCATTTAAGGAGTGTCTTAGAGACCTTGAGGAAGGCATCCTTGTATGCTAACATGGAGAAATGTGTGTTTGGGATGGATCATGCAATATTCCTAGGTTTCAAAACAAATCAACATAGGGTCCATGTGGACCAAAGAAAAGGTTGGCTAGTTTTTATAGGAGATTTGTGCCAAACTTTAGCACCATAGCCGCCCCTCTCAATGAATTGGTCAAGAAAGGTGTGGTCTTAAGTGGGGCAAAGATTAAGAAAAGGCTTTTGAAACTTTGAAACAAAAATTGATCAATGCACCACTTTTAGACCTCCCTAACTTCTCCAAAACTTTTGAAATTGAGTGTGATGCATCCAATGTAGGCATTGGGGTCGTGCTTCTCCAAGAAGGACACCCCACAGCCTATTTTAGTAAGAAACTCAAGTGAAGTCACATTAACTACTCCACCTATGACAAAGACCTTTATGCTCTTGTGAGGACTTTGCAAACTTGGCAACACTATCTTCTTTCAAAGGAGTTTGTGATACATAGTGACCATGAGTCCCCCAATTTTTTGAAAAGCCAAGGCAAGTTAAATAAGAGACATGCTAGGTGGGTAGAGTTCTAAGAGCAATTCCCCTATGTGATCAAACATAAGCAAGGAAAGGCTAATATTGTGGCGGATGCACTTTCAAGAAGTCATTCCCTCCTTTCCATTCTTGAGACTAAATTTCTTAATTTTGATCATATTAAGGAATTGTATCCCAAGGATGTTGATTTCTCCCCCATTCTTAGTGAGTGCCACCAAGGGGCTTACAAAGACTTTTACCTTCTCAATCAATATATTTTCAAAGGTAATAGACTTTGCATTCCCCAAGGTTCTTTAATAGCTTCACTTAAGAAAGGAGAGATTCCCTACTCAAAGGAAGTCTAAACTTCTCCCTAGAAGGGATGGCCCATTTCAAATCATTAGGAGGATTAACAACAATGCTTATGAGTTAGACTTACCCACAAGCTACAACATAAGTAACTCATTCAATGTTTGTGACCTTTCTCCTTTTGATGTGGGGTTTAAGATTTCGTGGTCGAATTCTCTTGAAGAATGGGAGGATGATGAAGGCGTGACCACCTCCTTAGAAGCTCCCTCAAGAAGGATCACTAGAAGCATGTCTAGAGGAGAGTCTTCTATTATATCACCTTTATCTTTGTTTTGCATTACTTTAGTTTGAATTCCCTAAGTCTGTTTCTAGTTGACTTATTTTTGTTGACTTGTTGACATTGATTCAAAGTTGACCTTTGACCAAGATTAGATTAACTTAAACCAACATGCTAATCCTTGTTTGTCTTGTTTTGTAGGTAATTAAGAGAAAGTAGAGCATGGCTAGGTGGCACTTGGTGATTGGAGCACTTGGGTGAAGTGGAAGAGAGAGGAAAGCAAAAAGCATCAAGCAAAAGCAAAAGTATACATGTACCTTGTCTCCTTTTGCCTTTGTGGTTTATGCCTTAGAAGGTCACTTGGTCTCCTTCCTCTTTTGGTCTAGAATCCTCATGGGAATGCCTTCACCAATCATCTCCCTTCACTTGGCCAAGACTCAATCTCACATTAGGTTTAGGGTTTGCTAGTTAATCCTTTTTCATGTTTTTGTATTTGCTAAAGGACCCCTATGAACTCCTATTTAAAGGGTTCTCCTTGTCCTTTAAAAGGGTTGATCAGTTTGTAATAAACTTTGTGCATTCAACCACCAATTTTTGTGAGCTCTCCTTCCTAGAAGTGAACTCACCTTTGCCTTATCTTGCTTGCAAGTGGGGGCACCATCACTCATCTCTAGGGTTTGGTTGGCTTAGATCCCCCCCTATGAGTGGCGTGCTTCTTCCATTCTTCATCTTCTATGCTTTCCATTTTTATTGTTTCTTCTTTCATTTTGCTCTTTAAGTGTTGTTATTGCCGTGTGTGTTTAAGCTTGAATCCAACTCTCTTCTTCCTTTCATGAGCTTGAGAAATGAACCTTCACATCTAGATAGCATGCTATCTTAATGTCCAGTGGGAATTTTCAAAAAGCTTTCTTAAACAACTTCACCATATTCATAACTCTAAAAGGAAACAAGATAATCCTTCATCAGTAGGTATGCGCCCTTGCCTTCTTACACGAGGCAATTGTCTAAGGTTGATGCGCTCATCTTCCTCCTCTTCAAAATCATATTCATGCCTTGAAGGGGCACGAGAAGGCATAATTGAGGCACGGGTGTGAAGGTTGGAAGGGTTAAGTTGATTGGCAATTAATTGAAGATTGGCTTGCATGGAAGCCATTTGAATTTTAAGGTCCCTAACCTCTTGAGAGAGATTATTTAGGACTCTAGGATCAACCTCAACCTCCTCATCACCACTTGTGTGGAAGTTGTTTTCATTAACTTGTTGTTGATGTTGGGTACTAGCACGAGTAACCCTTCTAGTGTTCATGGTGATTGAAAGAACTTAGAACTTTAATAAAATGGCGAAAGAAGAAACCAAGCACAAGTAGACCTCCAGGTTAGGCGAGGTGAGTCTAAAAGACTTCTTAAGTACCAAGGCCAATCCTTGCCAAGATGTACTTGCAAAAGGTTTCAAAGATCACACAATTATCTAAGGCTAAGTAAGTAGAATCACTTGAGAATGGACCCCTAAATGGCAAAAATTTTAGAGACTTTGGTCTCACAAATTTAAACCACTAAGCGTCTAACTATGCGGCCTAAAAGCAAGGTGAGAAAGCACTTAGAACTTTCAATACAATTACTTACTAAAACGTTGCACTATAGTATGAAAAAGGTTCTACTTAGGAGATGGGATTGAACACCTTTGGTTCCCCAAGACACCTAAGTAGGCCATGGATACAATTGAGAACTTGAAAGCAATTTTGGTTCACTAATTTGGTACTCAAAAATTGGTGGAGCTCCAAAGGTGCGTGAAGAACTCGATGGGCAGCGAAAATTGGATGAAGGAATGGAGGCAAGTTTTGAAGGCACTTGCAAGCTATGGAAAGTGAAGGATGTGATAGGATTTCCTAAGGAAATTCACACAATGGCTAACTGCTAAATGATGAGAATCACTAGACACTAGTTCTCAACAAAGAACAAAGAATAAAGAAATGTATAAAATACTAAAGACGGACCCTTAATTGGCCAAAATATGTAGAGACTTTCGTCTCAAAATTTTAAGCCACTAAACAACGTGAAAAATTGAATATAAACTATGCGGCCTAATGTAAGAAAAAGCACTTAGAACTTTCAACACACTTACAACTAAAAGCGAATTACTAATGGAGGATAAAGGTTCTACTTAGGAGATGGGATTGAACACCTTGTGGTTCCCCAAGACACCTAAGTAGGCCAAAATTACAAGTTCAAAGAGAATTAAAATTGGTACACAAAGATTAGGCAAAAAGGAGCAACCCGAGAGCACCAACTTTTAATGAACTTTGGGTAGAAAATGAGGCACAAAGGATGCTCCAAATTGACCAAAATAAGTGACCAAATTGTAGAAAAACTAGTAAACTTAAAAAGATGCAACAATTACAAGGCACAATGGCCAACAAAAATGCTTGAAATTGGTGGTGGAAGCCACTCCTGGCCCAACTTAAACACCACAATTTGGAGAGCAAAGTGATGCACTCCCAAGAGCACTATGGTGCCAAATGAAGCCTTAGTTGATGGCTTTGAAGTATACACCAATTGGAGGAATATTTAGACCCCTTGTGGACGCAAAATGCAACACTAAATAGCAACAAAACCTGGCCAAAATAATGAACAAAAACAGCAAACAAGAAAAGTTAAATCGGTGATTCGGTTCTATGAAACGTTCGAGTTAAATGAAACAAGAAAAGTGTGTGTCAGGACACAAGTGAAAAACAACAACAAATTGGCACTGAAAAACGCAGAAAGTTACCTCTACTTCAAAAATTTGTATAAAATTCAATTCTCAACATAATTGAATGATTCTTGTTGGAGAATTTTCGTCTATGACTAAGCTTTTCGAAGCAACAATCAGAGTATTATTTGGTGCACTGAGTCACTCGTGACACTTCTCAAACAGAAGGTCTGCAGTGGAAAAAGTTGAAAACTGAAGCAAAAACAGAGTGAAAGTGGAAGATGTTAAAAAGTTGATTATGATCTAGAATCAAGCATAGATGAAGATTAACATCTAGGACACTCTAAGGCACTAACCAACCGGTGAAGTGCATTAAAACAATGAGGAAAGCTGACTCAAACAACTACACGCATAGCTTGAAGCTTCATTGCGTTTTTTAGTGGACTTTGGCACGGTTTCACTCAAGCAAGTGCATATGTAAATGGTGGAAAATTGAAGAAACATGTAAAAGAAAGCATGAACAATACTTAGAACAAAACTTGAACGGTGGAAATGTAAAAAAAAAGAAGAATCACCGAATGAAAATGACAAAAAACACTATGGAAGCAAGAAAATGGTGCTGAAATTTAAAGGATAACTAGTAAATGATGTGAACCATAGCAAGCATGGAAATCTACAAATAGAGTGTAGAACACTCTTGTAGTCTCATAGTTGCATGGAATCAATAGAGAAACACAGTGTAATAGATAATGAATGGTAAATGAAAGAAGAGAAAAACAAAATAGAAGGAGAAGAAGATGATAACAAGACGAAAAAATGAAGGAAACACAAGACTGGGAAAGAACCTTACCAAACCGTGAGAGACCATGGTTTGATGGCTCTTGATACCATTATGGTGGAGCTCCAAAGGTGTGTGAAGAACTCCATGGGCAGCGGAAATTGGATGAAGGAATGAAGGCAAGTTTTGAAGGCACTTGCAAGCTATGGAAAGTGAAGGAGGTGATAAGATTTCCAAATCTATACTAGCCTAAGGAAGGTGGCTACAGGTAGAGAGAGGAAATCTCTAGAAAGAGTGACTCTCAAAGGCAATAGAGGGAGGAGTGCTCTCAACTCAATTAGCATCTATTGCATAAAATTTCAAGAGTGAATACAAATGAGTGAATTTTTGGCTTTTATATGAAGCAATTTACACATGATAAAGGGGAGCCATTGGATGGAGTGGGCTTTGATCATGGCCCTTAGATCAAGCTTGGAGAAGGAGGCAAGGTCACGCCCCTTGGATCTTGGCTTGAAAAACAAGAAGGATTCTTAACCTTTTGATATGATGACCAACCTTAGTCAAACCATGAACCAAAGGAGCCTCCTTGCCTAGGTTTGATATTCTGGGCCATGTGTGAAGAGAAATGGGCGGAGCCCAATTTGAACCCCATCCTATGTTCCTTTCATGTCTTATGTATTATTGGAAAACAAAGCCCAAACAATGGCCCAATTTAAATCTACACTACTAGATTTACATGCATTTCTTAAAGTCTTTGTGATCTCTTTGGCCCGTGTAAATAATGTGAAAAGGCCATTGAATTTGTGATCATCTAATGGGAGGCCCTTTTGAATCTTCTTCATCATTGATCTTGTAATTGGGCCTTTAAATGGGCTTGTATTTGAAATGAGGCTTGAAGGTGCACTTGGGCTTGTTGGGATCACATAAAAAATGAAGCAACCTCAAGCCACTTAATATCTCAAATTTTGATGCCCAAAGTATGCAATTTCACAATCAAGGAAGCTTTAAAATGGTACCAAATACTAGAATAGATTAAAAAAAATTGAAAACAGAGAAGAAAAAGTGCTTAGAAACAACCACTATACTCATTGCAATTTTGTGCCAAATTGAGGGAATAAATTCCACTTCTATTGAAGGCAAACTCAAGGCAATATAGAGTACACAATCAAGGAATCAATTAGAATAACAAAGAGCACTTAAAAGCACCACAAAACACACAAACCAGCATAAAACAAAGAATTCCAAAGAGCATTGTGCCAGAAAACATGAAACTTTGCCTCAACTTCGCCGATTTTTCAGATAAAAATTTGGACAAGGCAGTGAGTCATGAAAAATCTCAAACAGTCGGTGTCCGTGTAGTGAAAACTGGAAAAATAGACTAGAGCAGAATTGCTCACGGAAATTATAAGATGTTCTATGAAAATTCAAGATGAATGAACTTGATTATGATCTAAAATCAAGTATGAATCATAGAAGAACATCTTAAACACTCAAAAGCACAATCCAATCAGTGAAATGGACGAAAAATAGTGAGACCATTGCCTTACACATCCACAAGCATCACTTGAAGTTCATAGCCCATTTTGTGTGATGTAGGACTTGGTTCTCATCAAGCAAGTGCAGAATTCAGCCATATGTACGAAAATTAAGATGAATTAAATTGCTAAAACATGACTTGAGACAAAACATAATATAAGTGATGAGTGCGTATTTTTTCCCTCATTCAGTGTTTAATTCTGAGTATTTAATTGAATTTATGTGCTTAAAGAGTGATTTAATTGATAATTATGATAATTAGGTCGTTTGAGCTTGTGTGATAAAAATGTGTTAAAAAGTGATGCAGCTGAAAAGTCCTCATGATTTTTGAATGCATGTTTTCTAAAAGCTGTGAATATTAGAGTCTTGCTAAGCATTGAGAGTGTTTACTTGCATGGGTATTTTGAGTGAAAACACAAGCCAAAACACTTGAACAAATTTTGGTGAGAAAATATACATTTAACTTGAGTGTTTCTCTTTCATATTTGATTATCTTGTAAACTCAAAAGATTAACTCATGTGTGAAAAACAGAATTTTATCCATTTGTTTGTGCATGACAACATGATTTCTAGAAGATTGATCTGTTTCCATTTGTATTCATTTCTTTAATCCACTGAAAATATGAAATAAAAGACCTCAGAATAAAGTTTTGAAATTGTTCAATTTTGCCCAGGAGTGCAAAAGGATAAGTTTGGGTGTGTAATGAGTTTAAATTTTTGCCCTCATTTAATATTTAAATTTGAGGATTTAATTGAATTTTCTGTGCTTAAAGATTGATTTAATTAGGATTTGTGATTATTGGATTTATTGAGTAAGTTTGGTAAAAGTGGCGTAAAAATTGATTTTAATTACATAAAATATTATTGGATATTCTAACATTTGTTAATGCAGCTGGAATTTATTTTTGGTCATTGATAGTGTGGATTTGAAATATTCAAAGTTACAAAATAAGTCCAAAATCAAGAAATTCTGGAAAAGAATAAATCAGGAGCTAAATGCACCCCCAGATTTTATTTGCACACTCCTTCTAAAGTGGACCACCAAAAACCCTGTTCTGCACCCCCAGTTTTCACTAAGTTGCACCCCTCCTACCACTTAAACTCCACTCAACCAGATTATGCCATGTGGCAATCCCCACCTTTCAAATCAGGCCAACCATCAGCTGACACGTGTCAAAATCTTCCACTCACCAAATTAACCAATCAGATCTTGCCACGTCATCATCTCCTCCATCTCACTCATGAAACCCTAACCCTAATTTTCTCTTCTCCTTCCATCACCATGGCAGCCGCCGCCACCATCTCCTCGCCAGCCACCACCAATCTGCAGCAGCGGCGGCGCCACCATCTTCCACCATCAAGTCGCGCCATTACCACGATTCTGCAGCACCACCTGAAACGCCGACAGCCACCACACTTCATGTGCAGAACCACCGCACCACCATATTCAACCTTCACGCCAATCTCGCCGGAGTTCGGAGCAGCGCCGTCGCGAACACCAGCAGCGAACACCACCACCGCGAGCCACCCTCATTCTTGTCCATTCCTCGCGTGCCTGCACCTGCTCCATTCCCACAACCTTCACGTCGCAGCATCTTCTCCGCAACGCACACAGATCTGTGCGAACCAGCAGCCACAACGAAGCACGCAAACGGAACAATCGCAACAACCACCATCTTCTCTTCACGGACCATGACGCAGTAGAACCACCACGCCGGAAATGCGTCCGCACCAGCGGCCACCACCGCGAGTACCTGCACCAGCTTCGAATTCACCATTTCCACACACGAACCTCCACTACAGCAGCGCGCCACCGCACCTGCAACCATCATTCACGCACCAGCAGCGTCCACAAACCTCCACCACCGCGCCTTCATCGCCGGAGAAGGAGGAGTAGTCGCGCCGTCATCCACAAGCCTCCATGAAACCCTAAACGCAGCAAACCCTGGTCTGGAGAGAGAAAGTGCACTCTGCGCCACGTGTCAGCATCTGATAGGACAGTCAAACGGGTCAACTGGTCAACACTGGTCAATTGGTCAAAGTAAACAGTCAACTCTGGTCAAAACTGCAAAAAATGGTTAAATAAGAGGGGCAGAATTGGAAATTGAACAGTAATTAAGTTGGTAATTAATTAAATAAAAATAAAAGATTTTAGCAACTGACAAATAAAGCCCAAAGTCCAGTGGAAGCCTATATAAAGAGACTTAAGGGAGTAGAAGCGGACGACACAATTTACAACTTAGACAGCTGAAAACTCTCTGGGTTTGGCAAACATCGTCATCCATCACATCTCTCATCCTTTTTTTTTTATTTTCTTTCCTTCATATCATCAATTGGACTATTGGATTAAAAATTGGCTATTTAGAAAATTAATACAAATATTATTTGGTGATAATTTATTAGATATCTTGAAATAATTAATTTATTTAATTATATCATAAATTATTAACCAAACTATATTTGTCAATTAGTTTAGATCTCTCCAAATATCTTTGAATATTTATCTTTATCTTTATTTTAAAAGATATTTGAGAGATTTTAGCAACCGAAAAGCCTAGTCCAA
Source organism: Vigna unguiculata (assembly GCF_037176805.1). Taxonomy (NCBI): domain Eukaryota; kingdom Viridiplantae; phylum Streptophyta; class Magnoliopsida; order Fabales; family Fabaceae; genus Vigna; species Vigna unguiculata. The sequence goes on from NC_140802.1 coordinate 18,661,728, forward strand.
TTCCTATATAAAGAGACCAAGGGAGAAGTAGAATGAGACAAGCTCGGGACTTCGGAGTTTTGGAACCCTTAGGGGTGCCTAATTTCGTTTCCTTTCTCTCTCTTTTCTTCTCTATGTTCTTATTTTTATTTTGTATTCCATGGATTGCTAAACTTCTTGGGTTGATTCCATTGTAATTTCATTATGGATTCTGAGGTTAGAATGAATTAATTTCTTTGTTCTTTTTATTATTGTTGAGGATTTCATTCATCTATGTCTTTTATCTTTGAATCACGTAAAAAGTAATGATTTTAAATCTATATGCATGTTGATATATGAGTTCAAGGGTTTTTAAATTTAATTGAGACTTTGCTTTGATTTTATTTAGAAACTTTCATGTGATTGAATGAGTTTTTACCAATAATTGAGACTTTACTTTGATTAAAGGTATTTACTCTAACTACAACTAATTGAGACTTTACTTTGATTAATTAAGCTTTTTATTTGGTGAGGAGATAAAAGAATAGACATGATTAGGCATTGTAAATTTGATTGAGACTGTACTTTGGTTAAATTTACTGTCGATAATCTAAAAGTTCTCACTTTAAATTGAGACTGTACTTTGGTTAAAAGTGAGAACGCCAACAAATTAATTGAGACTTTACATTGATTAATTTGTAAATCTATAACAATAATTAATTGAGCAATAAGCTTTAGATAACCGATGATGAATCTATTTTGAAAAACCAATGGAATCAATCTATTTTCTTTACTATTGTTTTTATTTCTTTTTATCTTTTAAATTTTATTTCTATATTTGTTTATCTTAATCCCCTATATTTTTTATTTTATTTGACTAACTCATTTGTATAGTTTTATAAGAACTAATTTGTTAAAAATCAATTTCGTGTTCATTGGGAGACGACTTAGGGTTACTTTACCCTTTCTATTTTCTTGACTACTATCTTAGCAATACTGAAGTTGTTATAGTTTAGTAGTATTAATTTGATCGCGTTAACGACTTGAGACAAAACATAATATAAGGAACTGAAAATAAAAGATGCACCGATTAAAATGAAGAAAAACAACAAGGAAGAAAAGAACAAGTGCTGGAAAATGAAAATGGAACCTAAAATAGATCTGCACCAATGAAGCAAGGAGTACTACAAGGTGAATCAATGGAGATTTATGTAGCCTCAATGTTAGACGGTGGAAAGCAGAAAGAACATGAAAAAACAACAGAAAAATTGAAGAAAATAGTGGAGAAGAAGAGACAAAACAGAAATTGAAACAAGAGACAAGTATAGACCAAGAACCTTACCCAAACCAAGAGGATGGATGCACTAAAGGCTTAGATGGCTCTAGATACCAATTGATGGACGTCCTTGGTAGAGGAGATAAAGGAAATCCATGGAGAATGATTAGGAGGAGTTGGAATGCAGTGGAATTTGGAGAAGGAGATGTAACTAGCTCTCGGAAATGGAGGATGTGGTGAAGATGAAGAGTAGAAGTGGAGCTATGGTATGGAAGGTGGCTAGAGGAGATGAAGGAGAAGATTAGCCATTTATGCTCTTAAAATAATAGAAGAGTGGAGTGATCTCAACACAAACATTCTATTAGAAATTTCAATAGTTAAAAATGTACAAATGGTCTACTTTTGACTTTTATATGTAAGCCTAAACGCTAGACTAATTCCTATCCCTTAGATCAAGCTTGGAGGAGAAGCTTTAATCATCACCCTTGGATGGTGGCTTGGAGAAGGAGGCATCTTCCTAGCCTTTCGTTTAAGACTTGGAAAAGAAGACACTCTCTTAGCCCTTGGATGAAGGAGGCCCATGGGTGGTGTGGACTTGGCTCCATAGGATGCATGATCCATGAGGAAGTCACGGCCTAAGGGAGACTCTTAGTCGGCCGAGCTCATTTGTACATGTAACACCTATTTGTATGTCTTACACCATTATTGAAAGCAAAGCCCAAACATTGGCCCAATTTAAATCTATACTACTTCCTTCCTGCATCATCTTATATTTTAGAGATTTCTTTAGCCCATGAGAATAATGTAAAAAGCCTATGATTGACTTGATCATCTTCTGATAGGCCTATGTCAATCTTTCTCATCATGCTTCTAGTGATTGGGTCTTGATGTGGGCTTGGGCTTGTTACCAACACCACAACCCCCACCATAAATATCACCACCTCAACCACCACCGCCACCACCACGACCACGACCACCACCACCACCACAACCACCACCCCCATCACCACCACCACCACCAGCAGCAGCACGGCCACAACCACCACCACTACCACCACCGAAACATCCACCACCACAACCACGACCATCACCACCTCCACCCCCACCACCGCCACCACCACCACTGCTATCACCACTACCACCACCACGACCACCACCTCCATCACCACCACCACCATCACCACCCCCACCATGACAACCACCACCACCACAACCACAACCACCACGACGACCAACACCACTAAAACCACCACCATCATCACCACCACCACGACCGCCACCACCACCACCACCATCACCACCATGGCCACCCCCACCACCACTACCAGCACCACCAGCACCACGACAACCACCAACACCACCCCCACCACCACCACCACCACCACCCCCACAACCAACACCACCACCACTATAAACACTACCACCACGACCACTACCTCCACTATGGCCACCCTTACCACCGTCACCACCAACACCACCACTACCACCACCACCACCACAACAACCATGAACATGGCCATTACCACAACCATCATCCCCATCACCACCACCACTACCACGGCCATCACCACCACCACCAGCCCCACTATGACCACCACTATCACCAACACCATGGCCACCATCACCACCACCACGGTCACCACCACCACCACATCCATGGCCACACCCACCACAACCACCACCACCATCAAAATACCACCAAAACAAGCCACCACCACTGTGACAACCACCACCACCACCACCACCATCACCACCACCAAAACAAGCACCACCGCGGCCACCACCACTGTGACAACCACTACCACCACCACCACCGTCACCACCACCACGACCATCACCACCATAACCACCACCACCACCACCACCACCACAACATCCATGACCACCACCACCACCACTACCACCACTAATGTGACCCTATTAGGCTCACAGCTTGGGCCATTGGCTAGGCCCATTCCATTTAATTTCATAATTTTATTTATTTTTAATTAAATAAATGTTTGCCCAAAATTGGCTTTTATTAAAAGTAGATAAAATTTTACAAGCATATGCATTGTGGGCCTTGGTTTGCTGTAGCGCATTTCAATAAAAACTTGCATTATGTGTCTTTCTAGTGGGCATGTGCCCAATTACTTCTACGAATCATGCGTGGCCAGCGTCACACGCACCCAACATCTACAACATTATTTCCAATTGTTTCCAACATAGTCGTGATGGGCCGAAACCAATTTCCAACCCAATTCTTTTAGCATCTACAACCAAGAGTGATTTAACGCTTTCACACGTCCAGCACACCAATCTGCTTTAATGTGCAAGCCAACAACTGGTCTAATTTCATGTCACTTCCACGCCATTTTCTTATGGGCCTGATCATGTGAAGCCCACATATTACATGCTTTCATCCAAGGAAGTTGTCTCTTTATTTCGAAACCCAACTTCTACTAGGGTTCCTCTTGAGAAAGCGAACACTTCTCTGAAACACACCTTGAGCTAGGGTTCCTTTGCTCACGGTGCTAGGTTTCACTCAACCCTCTCTTGGCCCTTCACGTGTTCCACCTCTTCCTTTGCTAGGGTTACCTCATGCATAGCCAAACATGTTTTTGGCATGTTCACAATAGCACCGTTAGGATTCACGTTTCTTTTCCAACCTTTAGCCTTTAGGACCTCTTGTTAGAACAGCGGTCTCCTTTCTTTTTCTGTCTTCACCAATTTCCTTCATCTATAAAAGGCAAGCCAAACCTTTGTATCAGTTAGCTTTAGATGAATGAGATATTGGTTAAGAACACTCTCACCTTTCGTCTTATCTCAAACCCTTCACCTTAGATGACGATTTCTCCTCCTAAGCCTTCCGTTGCATTTTCCCATCGATTCCACTAAACAATCAACGTTTGGAGGCCGTTCTCCAGCGAATGGAGCACATTCCCGCCGATCAACGGCCCTGTCGGCCTCATCAAGTGGTATTTAGAGCCACTTGGTTCTCGAAAGTTTCATGCTAAGCTTCTTATCTTTGATTTTCTTTATCTATTTGTTTACGTCTTCTTCATACTATGATTGAGTTGATTTTCTGATATTTAATCTGCGATGTTGTGTTTTTCCTTGCTGAAATTGATTGAAAATTTGTTGATCTAATTTTGTGAATCAATACCGTGATGCACTGTCATAGATATCTGAATCTGCCATTCAAATGCATGTCAATTTAGCTTAATTTTGTTTTCTTACTTAGCTGTAAAGTTTTCAAATCTCTAATTTGTCTTAGGTTTGTGTAGTTTTATTTTATCTGTTGTTGATTTCATAGAATTTGTGTGTTGTTGTTCTGTGTTCAGTGTTGCATATCTTTCAGTCACTGTTTCATTTGCCTAAGTCGATTCATGTGGTATGTTTTGTTCTCAATTTGCTATTAGATCATTAGCAAAGTGTCTGCAGTGCCTATTGATATTGTTCTTATTCACTTCTGCGTAAATTGCTTTTGTTTTCCATGTTCTATTTGAATTTGTTATTGTTTTTGAGATTTCAATTGCCTGCCAATGATTATTGTTGACGACACCGTCTCTAAGTTTTTGAAATCTGATTGTGTTCAGAGTTCTCATGAGGTTCTGGTTTACTGCAGTATTCTATACCTTCACAGATGATTAAATTTTCATTTAGTGCCAAATTGTTGCCTCTAGACTAGTCTATCTGATTGCGTTTGATGCTCTGGTTGAAAGTGATTTGGTTGTGTTCATAGTCTGATTACTTTTATATGATTGAATCATTTCCAAATTTTGAAAATATTGTTTAGTCTCTGGCTATTTGAATCTGATTCCCAAATTGCATTCGTGTCAATTTGTTTTGAATACCACTACTTTTATGTTTCTTCCTTTCCAGTACTGGTTTTGTATCCATTGCTTTGGTCATTGTGGAGTGAACATTGGATTCACCATGAAACATTAGATTTGGCTATATCAGTTTCAGTGCACCTTATCTTTTTACTGATTTTTGATGCATTAATCTCGTCATATCTTAGATTTAGCTCTGCCATGTCATTTTTGAGCTCCAGTTTCTGCTTTCTCAAATTTTGATCATTGAAATTGCTACTAGATGTTGTGTCATAAATTCAGTTCTGCCATTTAAATTTTGTATTGTAGTTTTTGTTTTGGCAAGCTTCTGTTATCAGATTTTAACTGCCCTGTTGCGCTTTCTTTCATTTGTGTGAAACTATTTTGTTGAGTCTTAGTGCACTTCTAAAATCAGTTTCTTTGTTTGCCTTCTGCATTTTTTTGAGTTGAATCAACTTTGAATTTTGTCATGTGCAATTGATACCTGAATTGGATTTGGAACACTGAAATTTTATGAACTGTAGTCAAAAGACATTTGTGCGATTGAAATGAAAAGCAAGAAAGTCAGTGGTCCAGATTTTACTGAGACAAAAAGAATCTGACTATAATCTGTAAAACATGGTTGGTATTTGAAATTGCTTGTTCCATTCATATGCTAAACGTGTAGCAAATTTCACAAAGTTATTGTTGTTCAATTCAATTTCAATTGCATATGCTCTTGATTAAACTTATTTTTGAGTCTTTGTTTGAGTTTGGTTTTATTCATCTTATTCTAGACCTATTCTTTAGGTTCTCTTTTGCGTGCCATTCTTTATTGCTTTGCCTTTTTTTCTTGCTTGTCTTGGTTGCTTATTCCACTGAGTTTGTCATTTAATCTTTCAATTGATGTTGTCTAATTTGTCCATTTGAGCTTTTATTGATTTTCTACCTTGCTATTCTTAAGTGGCAGCACTTGCTTTTTCCTGGATTTCTTTTCTCTTGACACTCACTATTGTTTGGCAGCCCTTGTAGGTGCAATTTCTTCTTGAAGGTGGAGTTGTTGTTAGTGACTCAGCTATGAGAGTACACTACCGAGAGGAAATAGGAGTGAGTGGGACTTAAGAGCGCCACAATGATGTTGGAAGTAGTTTTTATATTTGTTGAAGGACCTCTATGAACTCCTATTTAAAGGGTGCTCCTTGTCTTGTAAAAGGGTTGATCAAGATGGTGTTTTTCTTGTGCTAACCTTTGTTTTTGTGGCTTGTTTGGCTTAGAGACCTCTCAGTGTTGTCATCTCCACCCCCCATTTGGCCATGAAGTTCCCTTCCCCTTCCGGCAATATCCTCACCGTCCACTACGACCAACGCTTGGCACGCAAATGCTACATGGCCAACCTGCGCCCACAACTCCCAATCCAGCAAACTAACCACATTGAGCGACCACCTGGCTCCGGCATCGCCCTATCAGGCGACGATCTAGACCTCAGAGTGGGCTGTGATGTTCGTCTCGAACCTGTCGAAGAAACCTCCCCTCTTGAACTTCCAAATGGCCACTCCATCTGTAACATCCCGTCAGGATATTACAGATTTAAAAATAAAATAAAAGAAGTAAATAAATAACAATGCATTTAATAATACCTCATTTTCCCAAAACGCGGGAAAATTTAAAATTTATTAAATGAGCAAATAATATTCATAACCATCCGTTACAAAAACCAAAAAAACAATGTTATAAAATCACCCATCAGGGTTTACATCTGTTTCCAAAAGCGTATAAAAGAAAACATAAGAATTCCCCGAGTCTATCCCCTCTCCGCGACTAAGCTTCATCTGAGCCACCTACATCAACAACATTTGCTCCTGCGCACCGCATACACGATCATCGCCAAACACAAGCAGATAGGGTGAGCATAACAAATAACATATATAATGTTATAGATATATATATATATATATATATATATATATATATATATATATATATATATATATATATATATATATATATATATATATCTACATACACACATATCACTATACATAACCTAACATCCCACATTACTCTATACTTTAATTCCTACAATCTAATCCCCAATCAGATTATTCGTGATCTACATCGTCTAATGAGTACTTCAAGGTGACTTGCTGCCATACCTATCAACCACAACCGATAGAGCACGTGCGGGAAACAATGCTACGGATCACACACCGTAACGCCAGGTAAAGTTCCCATATACGAACATAGTTCGTATCGTCTCAAGACTACCAAACTCGTCAGCCAACAACTGAGGAGGGCAATCTATCTTGACCCATCCGTACTCGCCACAACCAGCACACTCGTACCGGCAACACTCGCCAACCCGAGCCACAACTCAAGGGTTCTTCATGTTCATCCGCCATCCCGAGCCGCAACTCAAGGGATGTTATTCCGAGCCAAAACTCAAGGAATACCACGTGCTTAACCCTTATCCCGAGCCACAACTCAAGGGATACGTTCCGAGCCACAACTCAAGGAACACCAGCAACCCCCCTTTAAAGCACCACTAGACGCCTTGTAGATCACAAGTACACAACAAAAATCCAAAGCTGCAGTAGTACAAATCGCCTGGCGGGGGACACGTGCCGCCAGGCGCTTCCAGCTTCCAGACCGCCTGGCGGGTGTTGCGTACCACCAGGCGCACAACGCCTCAAAACATGCAGACTTAGCGCCAATGCTCCAGACCCAACTATTGTACTACCCGAAATACTAGTTTTTGTTGAATATGACAACACTAAGATTGGTTTATATGAGTACGAGTCCTCTTTTCCTATCTTACCAATGAGTTAATCTAATTAAGATTAATTAGCAATTCACCAAGCAACTAAATACCACACATATACCTTTTTATCTCATGACCTGGCCGTAGTATGATTAATTCTTCCATTAAACTCACAGGCATGTACCCCTATTTTGACACCCAACCTGACCAAAGGGGTATCCAACCTACTCCAGATGTATCACAGCCATAAAACTTATCTGACATATTTCTTTTCACTATCCACCCTATAATTCACCTCATCTCGTTAATCATACTTAAGTCTCCACTCTCCTAAGTATCCAATTCATCTCGTATCCAAATTTCTTCACGTCCAAGACTATTACACAAACTGCACGAACTACAACACATCCAGCCCGAACCATTCCAACTTAAACCTCAGCATGCCACTGGTGTAATGTAACATCCCTGGCTTCCCCTCCTCGGGTCCCAGAGGCTGTTAGGTTACTACAGCCCGATGCACCCCAACCCCTCACCCTTCTCCGTCCATTCATACTGGGTGGGTTGTTGCCAGTGGGAATCGAACCCCCAACCTGACCTTTAACACCTCTGGCTCACCAGCAGATGTTACCAGTTGCGTTGCCGCCTGGCGGTAACTTGTCTTCTGCCAGGCGGTGTATCAAACCTGGGAAACAACATGCTTTCTTTCACTCCCGCCAACACTCCCATTCACTCCCTATCGCCTCTCCCAACACAATCTCTCCTGTTTTGGCATAATAAATCCAATAATACAGCCCTCTAAATTCAATACTATTGTACCCAGCAAGGATCACCACAATTAGACCCCAATTGTACCTCACTTTACTACCCTTGACATTTAATCACTGTTTCATTCTCTTATACCTACAAATGCGTAAAATGCACATCATACATTTTCAAAATCATCCATTAATAACTATGAGTAGCTTTCCCACCGATCAGAAACAACCCAGATCGCCAAAAATGTTGATCCGAGCGAAAACTTGCTTGCGCCGCCTGGCGGTTCACTAGCCTCCGCCAGGCGCTTCATCCCAACCCTGAAAAACTGAAAATCTCCCATGTGTCGCTTGGCGACCAGGTATGCCCGCCAAGCGGTTCCTTCTCCAGGAACCCATAATAGTACAAAAAAGTATGGGCCGCTTGGCAGCTTTGAAGACCCGCCAGGCGGTTTCTGGAATATTTCCAAAAACGTGAAAATCCACAACTTTTAACCCAACATAGACATTCAAATAAGCATGCGATCATACACATTTTCATGCACACACACACACACACACACACATATATATATATATATATATATATATATATATATATATATATATATATATATATATATATATATATATATATATATATATATATATATATATATATATATATATATATATAAGCGAGTAAAACTCCCATAACCTGGAATTCCTTCACTTAAATTAAAATGTTTGAGATACTCCAATGATCACCACGTCTCCCCCTTCTTGGTGTGCTCTTACTTTAATTCCAGAACTTCACTCAAACCTCACCAATCTCTCTAATTTTCGTGCTCTAATTTCAGGTTGCTATCCCAGCTTGCCAAAACCTTCACTATGACCGCTTGTTACCCTTTTAAACTTAGGTTTTAGTAGAGTTTAATTACCCAAAACGAAAATTACCTAATGGTACTGTTAATTACTATTTATTTGGCCTTTATGATCTGTTTTTCAGCTACCCAAGGCTTCCTCTTAACCATCTAGGGTTTTCCCCCAACCTTTCATATTCAATTCAAAGCCAAAATGTCGAAAATAAAGTTTTTAGTTTGGTTCTTCAAGGTTTGAACCCATAACCATTCAATCACAAAGCAATTGCACAACCAATTCAACCAAGTCATGTTTCATGCTTAACAAATCCAATTCAGACATCATATCATACTAGAACATGATTACATAGATTTAAATAATAAAAACAATAACACAAAAGTTAGCATAAATAGGACTCGAACCCAAATCCTCTCACATAAACTAAGTACTTTCAACAACATGATCTAGCACTTTTCCACGTCATACCAACCATAATTTAATGTCATAAATAATTTTCCCACCTGCATTTATTAATTAATTATTTATTTAATTAATTAAATTCCACAAGTCTTACATTACCCCCACCTTTAAAAGTTTTCGTCCTCGAAAAAGAGAACTTACCAGTGAAAAGATGAGGATAAGACCTCCTCATGACATCTTCCATCTCCCATGTCATTTCTTGAGTTGCCTCATCCCATAGGACTTTCATCGTTCTGATCTCCTTTCCTCGGAGCTGCTTTACTTGAGAATCCAAGATTCGCACTAGTCCGATTGCCACCGTCAAGTCCTCCCGCACCTGCACATCATCCTCCTCCAAGACATGTGTAGGATCTGCTATGTATTTTCTCAGCTGCGACACATGGAAAACATTATGCAAGTTTCCCAAGTGTGGTGGCAAAGCTATCTCGTACGCTGCAGGACCAATCCTCCTCGTGATCTGATATGGCCCGATGAATCGAGGAGTCAACTTCATGGATTTAAGTGCTCTGCCATTGCCTGCAGTACGAGTCACTCAAAGAAACACGTGGTCACATGCCCCAAACTCAAGCGGCCTCCTCCTCTTGTCTGGATAAGATTTCTGCTTACTTTGAGTTGTGCGCATCTGATCCTGAATTACCCTCACCTTCTCAATGGTCTGCTGTAAGAACTCTGGTCCAAGAACCACTGCCTCGCCATCCTGCTGCCAACACAATGGTGTCCTGCATCTCCTACCATACAGAGCCTCGTAGGGTGCCATTCTAATACTGGAATGATAACTATTATTATAAGTAAATTCTACCAGAGGTAGCACATCACTCCATGTACCCAAATGGTCCAAAACACATGTTCTTAGCAGGTCCTCCAACGTTTGTATAGTCCGCTCAGACTGTCCATCTGTCTGAGGATGGTAGGCGGAGCTCATTCTTAGCTGAGTACCCAAAGTGTTCTACAATGACTGTCAGAATCTCGATGTGAACCTCGGGTCTCTGTCCGACAGAATCTCCTCCACATCATTTATGCTCCCCAATCACCATGCACCACCTAGCATCGCTTTCTTACTCCTAATTAACCTACAAAGCAAATAAACATAGATTAGCATGTTGGCTTAACTCAAGTAAACTATAGTCAACAAGTCAAACCTAGTCAAAGGTCAACAAGTCAACTAAAGTTGATTCAACTAAATCAATTTTGGGAATCAAAAATAATAAACACAAATGAAAGTGATGAAGGATTAGTGAACTTCCTCTCTAAACATGCTTAGTCTTCTTAAGCATGTGTCTCCATCCTCTGTTGGGGTCAATCCTTCATCATCCTCCCCTCCTTGGAGAGAATTTGACCACAAATTGTTTAAGCCTTTGTAGATGGAGCTTGACTTGATTTGGGGGAGGATTTGCACCTCCCTTTTATGAGCTTTTGTTCTATCCTTTCTAAGGGTATTACCCCTAGCTTTGGTTAGGCCATCCCTCTTTTCTAGACCATTCTTCCTCTGATGCTTGCACATTGGGTCTTCCTTTTGAGCCTTGGAAGAGAAGGAAGAATGTTGATGTCCATCTTGCTTTGGAAATCTTTTTTTGGAGGCAAGTAACACTTTGTTGGTAAGTTGCTCTTTTTCTTTTTCATATTTTCTCTGATCTTTCACTTTATTTTGGTCCTCATTTGCTTGATTGGGTGAGAGAGGTAGGAGTGTGAACTTCTTGCCTTGGAAGGAGAAAGCATAGATGTTAGCATGGCCATAATAAAAGACTTTTCTATCAAATTGCCATGGCCTACCTAGGAAAATATGAGTTGCTTCCATAGACACAACATCACATAACACCTCATCTTTAAAATTTCCAATTGAAAAGTTAATGAGGACTTGTTGAGTTACTTTAATGTCTTCTTCCTTAAGCCATGATAGCTTGTAGGGCTTGGCATGAGGGATAGTTTTCAAGCCAAGCTTGTCCACAACCCTTGTGCTAGCCACATTTACACAACTTCCATTATCCATAAGGATGGGACATAGTTTGTCATTGATATGGCACCTTGAATGAAAAAGGTTTTGTCTTTGAGAAGGGTCAAGTTCCTTGGAAACTTGTCTTAGTTGGTGTCTTATCATTAACAATCCACCTTTAAGGGGTTTAATCCTTTCACTTGAAGAAGAAGTGTGGGAAAAAGTATATTTGAGGGAAGGGGGAGATGAATGTTCACTCTCTACTTCTCTTTTAAGGTTTAAGGCCATGGTTCTTTTGGTGGAACAATTTGAAGCTATGTGCCCATATCCCAAACACTTAAAACATTTTATAGAACTTGTCCTTGTACCTTGAGAAGAATTAGGAGTTTCATTAGAAGTCCTAGACGAATTAGTCCTAGGAGGTGAGTCTTGGGAACTTTTGAGTGGTGATTTATCATGTTTGCTTTCTTTATCTTTCCAAGTACTAGAATAGTAGTCATTGTATGAACTACTCCTCTTGGCCTTTTTTTTCTTTTGCAATTGAGTTTCAACTTCGATGGCCAAATGTAAAACTTTGTCAAGAGAGGAGTACTCATATAACTCTACTGAATCTAGTATGTCCCTCCTTAACCCACTCACAAATCTAGCTACCTTTTCCTCTTCACTTTCAAATTGGAGTCCTACTTTTAGAAGCATGGACTCTATCAACTTGTAATATTCATCCACACACATGGACCCTTGTTGAAGCCTTTGGAGCTTCAAAAGAGTCTCCCTCTTATAGTAGGAAGGAACAAATCTAGCGCGCATCAAATTTTTAAGGTCCCTCCAAGAAGTCGCAAATGATGAAGGATTATCGTGTTTCCTTTTAAAAAAATTGAATATGGTGTGAGTTGATTAAGAAAGCTAAGTGAAATCCCCACTGGACATTAAGATAACAAGCTATCTAGATGTGAAGGTTCCTTTCAAAAAGCTCAAGAGACGAAGATGATGGATTGATTCAAAACAAAAAGGAAATCGGAAGCACATAAACCATAGAAAACAAAGAACAATTAAAGGAAGAAGAAAACATAAAATGGAAAGGAAAGAAATGATAAAAATGTGAGAAGCACGCCACTACAAGGCTACGCTAGAAGCCATGGCAACCTTGAAGATGAGTGGATGTGTGCCGCCACTTGCTATGCAAGATAAGGCTTAAAAGTATTCACTCCCAAGGGAGGAAACTCTCACAAATGGTTGAGACACAAGAGTATTTTTACTTCAAAATGTTCAACCCTTTTACATGTTTAGGAGCACCCGTTATATAAAATAGTTTAGGGGCCTTTAAGCAAATAAAAGATACCTAAGGATGTCTCTACAAAAACCTAACCCTAGGTTCTAGAAACTAGGTCAAATAAGATTACAAAAATGAGAGACAAAAGAGCAAACTATGGTGTGTTGCTCCCCAATCACCATGCGCCACCTAGCATTGCTTTCTTACTCCTAATTAACCTACAAAGCAAATAAACATAGAAGCATGATGGCTTAACTCAAGTCAATAATAGTCAACAAGTCAAACCTAGTCAAAGGTCAACAAGTCAACTAAAGTTGATTCAACTAACTCAATTTTGGGAATCAAAAATAACAAACACAAATGAAAGGGATGAAGGATTAGTGAACTTCCCTTCTAAACATGCTTAGTCTTCTTAAGCATGTGCCTGCATCCTTGGTTGGGGTCAATCCTTCATCAGGATCCCATTTTTATTTACTACAAAACCTAAGAAAATAACACTATCTACATAAAAAGTGCATTTCTCTTTATTTGCAAACAAACTATTTACCTTAAGGATTGTAAGGACAGACCTCAGATGGTCTATATGCTCAAAATTTCATCAAAGTAGACAACCACAAACGTTCCTATGCACTCTCTAAGAACGTGATTCATTAGCCTCATGAATGTGCTAGGTGCATTAGTAAGCCCAAAGGGCATCACCAACCACTCATATAGTCCAAATTTGGTCTTAAAAGCGGTTTTCCACTCCTCACCTTCGTTGATTATTATTTGGTGATAACCACTCTTTAGATTAATTTTAGAAAACATGAGGGACCCATGCAACTCATCAAGCATGTCATCAAGGCTAGGGATTAGATGCTTATATTTGATGGTGATGCTATTTATAGCCCTACAATCACAGCACATTCGCCACTTTCCATCCTTTTTAGGCACTAACCAAACAGGCACATCACAAGGACTAAGGCTCTTTTGAACCCAACCCTTCTCCAACAATTCTTGCACTTGAGACTCTATCTGCTTTATTTCTTGAGGATTTTTCATATAGGCTGGTCTATTTGGAAGACTTGCCCTAGGCACTAAATCTATTTGATGCTCAATTCCTCTAAGAGGAGGAAGCCCAATTGGCCCTTCCTTAGGGAATATATCCTCAAACTCTTTCAAAAGATTTTCAATTTTAGGAGGTAGACTCTTAAGTTCAAGAAATGTGGCAGTGCATGTGAGTGTTCCTTTACACAACAAGAGGCATGAAGCTTGTTCATCATTGAGAACTTGGTGCAAAGATTTTATAGTCAAAATGTTCTCATGTTGAATGACCTTGGGAGAAGGAACACCAGTCTCTCCCACCTCATATTCATCTTTAGTTACTTTTTTGGGAGAGAGGGAGAACTTTTTTTTATCCTCTTTTCTCTCCTTTTCCAACTTCTTTCTAATTTGGATTTGATCCTTTACCACTTGGGATGGTGATAAAGGATGCAAGACAAATTTTCTATCCTTGTGAGTGAAGGTGATTTCATTGGTAAGACCATTATGCATGGTTTTCTTGTCAAATTGCCAAGGTCTTCCCAATAAAACATGGCAAGCTTCCATAGGTACTACATCACATAACACACTATCTTCATATTTCCCTATGGATAACTTGACCCTCAGTTGATGTTGGACTGTCAAATCCCCACTTTCATTAAGCCAATGCAGTTTGTAAGGTTTTGGATGGGGAATGATAGTCAAAGCCCACTTATCAACCAACCTTGTATTACAACAGTTGCAACATGAACCGCTATCAACAATGAGAGAACAAGTGTTTTCTAAAATTTTACATCTTATATGAAAGATGTTCTCTCTTTGTGTTGGCTCTTTTGGAATGGGCTGGTTGCTAAGAAGTCTTCTAATCATTAGAAGGTCTCCTTCACAAGGACAGGCAATTTCCTTAGACTCATCATTAGACTCCTCACTAGAAGTCTCACTCTCACTTTCTTGCTCATCTTGGCTACTATAGTGGTCAACACCCCTTAAGATCATGGTCTTTTTGGTGGGGCATTGAAATGCAACAAGACCTCTACCAAGACACTTGAAACATTTGATTTCACTAGTGCGAGTGTGTGAAGATGTGCCTTCCCTTGGTTTCTCCTTTTCCTTGAAACTTTTGGAGGGTTCCTCTTTGACTTGCTTACCCTCCCTCTTGAATTATTTCTTGGTATAAGAGTTAGAGTAGTCATTTCGAAAATTTTTCCTTAGAATTTGTTGCTCTACCTTTATGCAAAGTTGGACCAAGTCATTTAAGTCTTGGTAGGGCAACAATTCTACTCTATCTCTTATCTCAAGACTTAAGCCACTAAGAAACCTTGCAATGGTGGTATCCTCGGACTCCCTAATCCCAGCCCTCATCATATATAACTCCATCTTTTGTCTATATTCTTCCACTTTCATTTTATTTTGATGGAGTCTTTGGAGCTTATCCATTAGCTCTCTATGATAGTAGGAGGGAATATGTCTTCTCCTAAGGGCTCCTTTGAGGTCATTCCAATATTTGACGTCGGGACTTTGATTGATTCTCCTATCTCTTTCGAGGGCAGTCCACCAATACATAGCATTGCCCTGGAAGCTAAGGGTAGCTAAAGGTACTTTCCTCTCCTCACTTATTTGATGGCAAGCAAATAGTTGCTCAAGCTTCATTTCCCAATCAAGATAAGCTTCAACATCATCTTTCCCATAAAAGTGAGGGAGGTCTATTCTAATGGCTCTTGGTTCCCTAGGCTCTCTTCTTTCTCTTCTTAGAGGAGGGGGAGGTTTATAGAAGTTGTCAACTAGTCTACTATCTTCTTCTTTATAGTGTGTGACTAGTGTTGGAGTGTGGAAGTACAAATGTTGACTCCTATTACTCATCCTCTCATGCAACCTCTCATACATTGAGAAGGAGGTTGAGACATTTTTTTCTAGAAAACTTTGGTCTTTAAAAGAAAATTTCAAAGAAGAAGTACATAGCAAAAGCTTTTAGTTCTCCTCCAGGAAAGAGAGGTGAATCACTTGGATGGCTTACATACCAAGTCTTTCCTAGCCAAGAGAACTTGAAACTTTTGTACAAAACTTCTTAAATGAAATTAATTCAAAGTCTAAGTTGATACACACTAAACTATCAAACAAGAAAATTAAAAACAAGAAAGATTATAAGCTATATGCGGCCTAAGTTTTGGTAAAAGTAGAAGGCACTTGGAACCTTCAAACTTCACCACTAAAAGCGTTTCACTAATGTATAGAAGAGGTTCTAGTTAGGAGATGGGATTGAGTACCTAAGACTCCCCCAAGCAGTCAAATTGCACCGGCCAATGTTTTATGATAAATCAAATACAAATAGTGTGCAGTCAAATAGAAACTGGAACAGCAGTAAAATGCATCAAAATAATGCTCTCAAACTCAAGTGATGGTAGTGATTCTAGTGTACTTCTTTTGCCACTTTCTTTTCATCTTTTCTTTTGATTCTTTTTGTCACTTGCTTGTATTCTTTTTGTGCTCTTTTTCTTTCTTTTAATAACTCTTACAACAGCTAGTTTCCACCACAAAACAGAATCACCACCACACTATGCTTGATCATTTGCATTTTAATGGAAACAAAAAGCACAAAGGAGAAGGACACTTAAAGGAATCAAAAGAAGATCATGAAACACAATGAAACACAATGGAAATTGACTTTATGACATTGCTAAGATCTAAATAGCATTCTGAACTCAAAAACAGAAATGAAAAAGCACCAAAGCACAATTAATTGAAAGGAAATTTAGTGTGATTTACAGTGATGTTAAGCAAGCACAAGGAAAATTCCCACTAGACATTAAGATAACTAAGGTTATCTAGATGTGAAGGTTCATTTCCAGGGCTCAAAGAGAGAAGAAAGTGTTAATTTTTAAGGATTAAAAACTGCAGTCAAATCTGAAACAAAATTCAGTAGCACATCACCAACAAATTCAAAGAAAATTAAAAGCTAAATAAGGAATTAATGACATATATGGACTAAACATGACTCTAGACAAAACATATGGATCTTAAAATCAAAATAAACTTAAGAACAAAAGAATGAACTGAACAAAAACAACAAATACTCAATTAAAATGAAAAGTAAACGGTAGAAACCAAATAGAACACCTAAAGCACACAAGGATGGTTCAAGATGAAACAAATGAAGATGAACCAAAGTAAAAAGACATTAATACTCAAAATAAAATGAACAAAAATAGCAAGACAAGTAGAAGAGGTGATGAACAACACGGATTTGAAAGAAAAATGGAGAAGAAGCACTTAACTCACTAAAACCAAGGCTCATGATACCACATGATGGCTTCTTCTTGTCTCCATTGAAGCTTGCATGAAGAATGGAGGCTCCATGGATGGTGTTGGATGTGGAAGCATGAAGGAAAGAAGCTTAAGGTGTTTGGTTTGGTGTAGGTGAAAATATTCTTAGGAGAGGTGAGACCAACTGCTAAGGAAGAAGACTAGAGTAAACTAGAGAAGAGTTTACTCTAAGGTGAGCTCAAAAAAGATTTGTGCACAAATTTGGGAAGCAATTCATTACTCAATTTCAAGCTGAAAAATACATCTCCTAAGCCTTCTATTTATAGGCTAAAATGAGACCAAGGAGTCTCCAAAAAGTGGAGGGAAAAAGGAGTCTAGAAAGTTGAATTTTGGAGCCAAAAAGGAGCATGTGGGAGGTGTGACTTGCCACCTAAGCAAGTCACACTTGTCTTTCCATGGGAAACTAACTCTCATCCTTGGAGAGCAAGTTTGAGAAGCTTTTAGGGTTTTCTAGAGTACACACATTACTCTTGGCCCATTTGGCCCAATTCCCATTTTTGGTCCCAAATTACTTCTAAAGCCCAATTTCCTCTAAGGCCCAATACATGGCCATAAGAAAACCCTATTCTACTGGGCCCAAAATACAAAGCCCAAAATAAAATCCTAATCTAGTATTTACAAGCAAAATGTCCTAGGTTAGGTCTTCACATCTTCCTTGGCCCATGTAAAGTTCATCATGGGCCTTGCATGCGCATTTAAGGCCCATTTCTCTTGTATTCTCCTAGCCATGGCTCTTGTTGTAGGTCCCTTGGCTCGAGGCATCTCATCACAAAGAAAATTCAATTCTATCCCGAATCGATATAAAACTTGCTATATTTCGATAATTAGAACAAAAGTTATAGCTGTTTGAGTTTTACTAAAAGCATACACAACTTTTTCACTACAAAAACTGTATTGCAAAAAAAATTCAATTTTATCCCAAATTGATATAAAATTTTCCCTGTCTCAATATATACAGCAAAAAATTATGACCGTTTGAAGTTTTACAAAAAACATACACCAATTTCACACTACAAACACTACTACACAATACCATAGTAGGCATTACAAAAAAAAAAAAATCAATTCTATCCCAAATCGATATATAATTTGCCATGTTTCGAAAACCAGAGGAAGAGTTACGACCGTTTGAAGTTTTACTAAAGACATACAAAAATTCTTAACTATAAAAAATACAACACACTAGCATAGTAGGCATTGCTAAGAAAATTTAATTCTAACCCAAATCGATATAAAATATGCCCTGTTTTGATAACCAGAGCAAAAGTTATGGCCATTTGAAGTTTTACTAAAAACATACACAAATTTTGCACTACAAAAACTACTACACTCTACCACAGTAGGAATTCCAAAGAAAATTCAATTCTATCTCGAAGCAATATAAAATTTGCTATGTTTCGATAACTACAAAAAAAGTTATAGCTGTTTGAAGTTTTACTAAAAGCATACACAACTTTTTCACTATAAAAACTGCATTCCAAAAAAATTCAATTTTATCCCAAATTTATATAAAATTTGCCCTGTTTCAATAATTACAGCAAAAATTATGACTGTTTGAAGTTTTACAAAAAACATACAGAAATTTCACACTAAAAACGTGCACTAATTTTCTACTACAAAAAATACTACACACTATCATAGTAGGCATTGCAAAGAAAATTCAATTCTATCCCAAATCAATATAAAATTTGCTCTGTTTCGATAACTAGAGCAAAATATATAGCTACTTGACGTTTTAATAAAGACGTGCACTAATTTTCCACTACAAAAACTACTACACTTTACAAAAGTAGGCATTGCAAAGAAAATTCAATTATATCCCAAATCGATATAAAATTTGCCCTGTTTCGATAACCAGAGCAAAATTTATGGCCGTTTGACGTTTTAATAAAATTGTACACTAATTTTTCACTAGAAGCACTACTACACACAACCACAGTAGGCATTGCAAAGAAAATTCAATTCTATCTCAAATCGATATAAAATTTGCTCTGTTCCGATAACTAGAGCAAAAGTTATGTGATGAAGGATTATCTTGTTCCGTTTTAAGATAATTGAATATGGTGTGAGTTGATTAAGAAAACTAAGTGAAATCCCCACAGGACATTAAGATAGCAAGCTATCTAGATGGGAAGGTTCCTTTCACAAAGCTCAAGAGAAGAAGATGATGGATTGATTTAAAACAAAAAAGGAAATCGAAAGCACATAAACCATAGAAAACCAAGAACAATTAAAGGAAAAAGAAAATATAAAATGGAAAAGAAAGAAATGGTAAAAATGTGAGAAGCACGCCACTACAAGGCTAGGCTAGAAGCCATGGCAACCTTGAAGATGAGTGGATGTGTGCCGCCACTTGCTATGCAAGATAAGGCGTAAAAGTACTCACTCCCAAGAGAGGAAACTCTCACAAATGGTTGAGACACAAGAGTGTTTTTACTTCAAAATGTTCAACCTTTTTACATGCCTAGGAGCACCCCTTATATAGAAGAACTTAGGGGCCTCTAAGCAAATAAAAGATACATAAGGATGTCTCTACAAAAACCTAACCCTAGCTTCTAGAAACTAGGTCAAATAAGGTTATAAAAATGAGAGACAAAAGAGCCAACTATGGTGTGTGCAAGGCTAATTTCGTTCTAGCACAAAAGGATACAAAGAATGTGTCTCATATGTCTCCAAAAAGTGGCCAATGTGTGCCAAAAACAAAGGAGACCAAAGGTACATACGTACACTTGCTTCATGTCTTTTACTTTATACTTTATGTCTTTGCTTTACTCTCTCCTCCACATCACTTATGCCCCAATCACCATGTGCCACCTAGCATTGCTTTCTTACTCCTAATTAACCTATAAATCAAATAAACATAGATTAGCATGTTGGCTTAAGTCAATTCAACTATAGTCAACAAGTCAAACATTGTCAAAGGTCAACAAGTCAACTAAAGTTGATTCAACTAACACAACTTTGGGAATCAAAAATAACAAACACAAATGAAATGGATGAAGGATTAGTGAACTTCCTTTCTATACATGCTTAGTCTTCTTAAGCAAGTGCCTCCATCCTTGGTTGGGGTCAATCCTTCATCATATCTTGGCAGTATTTCGAGTAACTCCTCAACCTGGAGTTCCACCTAAAGAAGTAGGTGGTGCGGTAGCCGCCGAATCTTCTACTAGTACATGGACAATTATGTGGACCGATGGGCTTACCAGTCTTGATTGTCACAAAGGATGATGTTATCATATCGAACCTGTTGCTAGGGAAGAAAATCAATATAATTCTTTCGTAGCTTATCCTTTAGACCTTTTTGAAGAAGGTTCTGTTATGAACATGTTTACCTCTAGTGTCGGTAATACATTTCAGTTCAAGGCACTACGTGCTCTACGTCTGGAGGATTTGTAAATCCCAACCGCTTATATTAAAACTTTCCAAGGTCCGCCTCACAACATCCAAGTTGAGAGAGATAAATTGAACAAGTATGGTGTTTGACGTTTTGATAAAATTGTACACTAATTTTTCACTACAAAAACTACTACACACTACTACAGTAGGCATTGAAAAGAAAATTCAATTCTATCTTAAATCGATATAAAATTTACTCTGTTTCGATAACTAGAGCAAAAGTTATGACCGTTTGAAGTTTCACTAAAAGGATACATGACTTTTTCACTACAAAAACTGCATTGCAAAAACAAAATCAATTCTATACCAAATCAATATAAAATTTGCCATATTTTGATAACCAGAGCAAAATTTATGGTCGTTATAAGTTTTACTAAAAATGTACACTAATTTTTCACTACAAAAACTACTACACACTACCACAGAAAGCATTGCAAAGAAAATTCAATTTTATCCCAAATTGATATAAATTCAATTCCCTATTTGGATAACCAGAGCAAAAGTTATGGCCGTTTGAAGTTTTAGAAAAAACATACACAATTTTTTCACACAAAATACTGCTACACACTACCATAGTAGACATTGCAAAGAAAATTTATTTCTACCCCAAATCAATATAAAATTTGCCCTGTTTTAATAACCTAAGCAAAATTTATGGCCATTTGAAGTTTTACTACATACTACACAAGTAGGCATTGCAAAGAAAATTAAATTTTATCTCAAATCGATATGAAATTTGCACGATTTCGATAACTAGAGTTAAAGTTATGCCCGTTCGACGTTTTACCAAAAGCATACACAACTTTTTCACTACAAAAACTGTTGCACACTACCATAGTAGGCATTGCAAGAAAATTCAATTTTATCTCCAATCGATATATAATTTGCCCTGTTTTGGAAAACCAGAGCAAAAGTCACAGTCGTTTGATGTTTTACTAAAAACATTCACAAATTTTTCACTACAAAAACTACTACAGTCTACCACAGTAGGCATTGCAAAGAAAATTGAATTTTATCTCAAATCGATATAAAATTTGCTCGTTTTCGATAACTAGAGCTAAAGTTATGGCCGTTTGAAGTTTTACCAAAAGCATACACAACTTTTTCACTACAAAAACTGTGGCACACTACCATAGTAGGCATTGTAAGAAAATTCAATTTTATCTCAAATCGATATATAATTTGCCCTGTTTCGAAAACCAGAGCAAAAGTCACAACCGTTTGAAGTTTTACTAAAAACATACACAAATTATTCACTACAAAACTACTACAGACTACCACAGTAGGCATTGCAAAGAAAATTCAATTCTATCCCGAATCGATATAAAACTTGCTATGTTTCGATAACTAAAACAAAAGTTATAGCCGTTTGAAGTTTTACTAAAACCATACACAACTTTTTCACTATAATAACCGCATTGGAAAAAATTCAATTTTATCCCAATTTGATATATAATTTGCCCTGTTTCAATAATGAGAGCAAAAATTATGACCGTTTGAAGTTTTAGAAAAAACATACACAAATTTCGCACTACAAACTACACAATACCACAGTAGGCATTGCACAAAAAATTCAATTTTATCCCCAATCCATATAAAATTTGCCCTATTTTGATACCTAGAGCAAAATATATGGCCGTTTAACGTATTAATAAAATTGCACACTAATTTTTCACTACAAAAACTACTACGCACTACCATACTAGGCATTGCAAAGAAAATTCAATTCTATCTCAAATCGATATAAAATTTGCTTTGTTTCGATAACTAGAGCTAAAGTTATGGCCGTTTGAAGTTTTACCAAAATCATACACAACTTTTTCACTACAAAAACTGTTGCACACTACCATAGTAGGCATTGCAAGAAAATTCAATTCTATCTCAAACCGATATATAATTTGCCCTATTTCGAAAACCAGAGGAAAAGTTACGACCGT